>NW_021320019.1:2541507-2607736 GCF_001605985.2 Dendrobium catenatum | reverse complement strand
CTGTAGCCAAACCATCATATCTCTTTCTTTCTCTCTCTCTCTCTCTCTCTCTCTCTCTCTCTCTCTCTCTCTTAACTATCCACTCTCTCATATCTATTAGATGCGCGCCTTCACTCTCCCCGCTTGCCCTAGCGCACCGTCTTTGGTGATTTAGGGTTTCCTCCCCAATCCTTCCTTCCAATCATTTTTCCCACTGTTTCTTCCCATTTTGTTTGCTTTCCATCGTGAGATTTGAGTGTTTTGGCTTCCCCCTCTGGGATCTTTTCCCCTTTTGGGCAAGTTTAGTATGGCGGGAGTTCCTTCCTCTACTATGTGGGGAAAAGCTTTAGAGCCTTTGCTGAATAAGAATAAAGGCTTCTTTAATCTGGATGGTGATGGTTCTAAATCTCCTTCTCGATCCCGTTCTTTCAAAGAGGTACTCTATGGTAGCTCGTCTGCAGGTGATGATCTTCCTTCTTTAACTCAAACAATTTTCAATGGGGTTCCGGCTGTTCTTTTATATGATGATGAAGTCCTAAAATTAGCTTCTCCTTTTCAATTTATGCTGGTCGGAAAGTTTGGTTTACGTAGACCTAATATGGATGCTCTACGACATTGTTTTTGCGTCATTGAAACTTACCAGTTTTTATTCGGTTGGATTACTTGATTGTCGGCATGTTGCTATACAGTTATCAAATGATATGGACTATAGTCGAATATTTGCTAGGCGTTTTTATTTCATCTTTAACTGTCAAATGCGGATTTTGAAATGGACCCCTTTTTTTGACATTAAGGAAGAATTCCCTATAGGGATTGTTGCGAATCTGTTTTCATTGATTATGATTTTGATGATAGCAAACACTCTTGTTTCTCTACGACTGCCTTACCTACTAATATTTCAGGTCCACAAGATCAGACTGCAATTAGAACCACCTCAAGATTAGGTAGACTAGGTCTGAGTCAGATTGTACCTTTTTTCCTTTCTTAATTCTTTTGTAATTGGTGTGGCTCATCATGCTAAGTAATCTTGCACACACACACCTTGAAAGAATTTCTGACTGTTTCCTAGAGTTTATCATTTTTGGTAACATCGTCCGGGACAATATTTATATCGTCCTAGACGATCAGTTCAAAAACAAAAACCCAAACTAGGGCATCCTTATTAAGAAAACCGTCATTAAGAACATCATCATGAACGATTTAGTATCGGCTAGGATGATAGGCTCAAAATAGAAAGAATCTGCCGCCAGATCTATTTAGGAATTACTTATTTTTAGACATCATCCTGGGGATCAGCCTGGCCTATCAAATAACGGCCTGGCCTATACAGGAAAATTTTTCCTAAATTAATCTGGTAATTAAGGAAACCAATTAATGATGTTTCGCACGATCACATCGTCCGGGCCGATCGCTGGATCGGCCGGGATGATTTGACATCAGCCAGCTTCTATTTAGGGCGATGTTCAGGATGATTTTGCTCAGACTTGAACTAATCGGCTAGACTGATATTCCTATCATCCTGGATGATAAAGTCGGCAAGTTGCATTAATGAGCTCATTTTGAGATCTTCAATTTAAGCTTTGACAAGACACTTGGTAAGTATCTTTGGCAGCTATTATAGCTTCGTTCTTTTGGGGGAAACTTGAAGAGAGAGCTTGAAAGGGAGTGAGGAAAGGGTGGAGTTTGAGAGAGGGAGAAGATCCTTGGAGGGGGACTCAAGTGAGTGTGGAGGGGGATTCCACATGATTGCTCTGGCTAGCTTGCACCTTTGTACTATCGGATTCAAGGCTTATGTTGAGGGAAGTTCACAAAAGAAGAAGTTCTCTTTGGTGTCAAAGGACCCGGCTATTCTGCCGCACCGGGGAAGGTGGAAGTGATTTTGTAAGGGCTTCTCCGCTTAGCTGTGGGGGTAAAGGAGACACACTTAGTTTCGTGCAATACTTGGAGGGCGCCTCCGAGGAGTGGACGTAGGTCAAGGTTTGACTGAATCACTATAAATATGGTGTTTTCTTTCCTTTATTATTTTCGTGTTTATTTTTCGCACTTTGATTTTCGTTGTGGTGAATCTTGGTTAGAGTTTTATTCTTTGATTGTGAAAGATTATTTTAATTATCAATTCACCCCCTCTTGGTTACCCTTGTGCTAATTCATGAGGGCTTAACATCCCTAACAAACTTTCAAGTGGTATCAGAGCACTTTCAAGTGGTATCAGAGCGGGATTCATAAAAACAAAGTTTGAAAACTTTTTGAGTTTTGATCCATAGCTAATTTTGGTAATCATAATTTTGTGGAAGGTTATTCAATCACAAGGCCATCTTTGTTTGAAGATATTACTTTAATTTTTGAAAAATTTGATTGTCTACTTTTTTGCAATCAATTGATTTTCAAATGTGGCAAATAATTTTAACTGGTTATTATGTACCGTCACGTATTTTAGATGAAATTAAAATTGATATTTCTTTTAATCAATGAAATAGGGATGAACGAATTGATGCTCAATTGAATGCAAAATCTTTAAACTATTTTTTATGTGCTTCAAATTCTGATGATTTTATGTTGGTATTCACGTGCACTATTGGTAAGGAAATTTGGGATAAATTACACACCATATACGAACGCACTGGTGAAATCAAGCAATCCAAGTTAAATATTTTAATACATGATTATGAATTTGTTTGTATGAAACCTTATGAGACGATCTTAGACATGTATACTAGATTTATTCAAATTGTTACATCATTACATGATTTAGGAAAGGAGTTTTCAAATTTTGAAAAGTCAATAAATCCTTCGTTATCTACTTGATAAGTTTGATGCCAAAGTTGTTGCTATTTATGAATCAAAAAAATTGAATGAATATTTTATTGATAGTTTGATTGGCTCACTCTTTGCCTACGAGCAAAGTTTGGGTCAAAGACTTTTGGATGCAGATGAAACAATAATTCTAAATGTTGAAGACATGGAGAAAAGTGATTTAGTTGGTAATGAAAGTGATGACTTATCAAGCAAATTGGAAAGCTCACTAAAACATAAGCATCAACAAAAGTGGAATAAAGGTAAAAATGGTAAGAATATTAAGATTAATTTGAACATTTTTTGCATTTGATGTAGGAAACTCAGACATATGAAAAATCAGTGCCCTAATTTGAGAACTCGTCCTGGAAGAGAAAAGGCTAACGCTAAGCAAATTATAGAAAGGGCAAGTAATGAAAGCAAAAAATATCCTAGACAGACCTGATTTCTGAAGCATCGGATCAGGAGCAGGATGGTGTTTAAAAGCCTTACTTATTTGTTTTGTGTTGTGTTTTAATTTTTTTTTGCAGTGTTTTCTTTTTTCCTTTTTTTTTCTTGAGTGTTATATTGTTTTTTGGTTTTTTATATAATTTTCACTAATCAACACACACACATCACTTTTTTGAAGATCTTTTTTTTTTTAAATGAAAAATTTATCTCTTATTTTTCTTGAATTCTTAGGTAAGTTGTGATTGATTTCTCTAAAAATAGTCAAAGGAAGGAAACTCATGATTTTGACTCTCAATCTCTATTTCCTAAAAGAGGTTATTCTACTTTTGATTTTAAATATTCATCATATTTTAAATTGGATTTTGAAACTGAGCTTTTTCATCTCCCTATATTTTATCTATCGCATAGTAATCTTTTACAAGTTGTTGAATCTATCTCATAATTTTCTTAATCAAGTAATCCATTTTGTCAATAGAATGAGTTTACTTTTATTTTTAAAATTTCAAAAAAGTAGCATATTCAAAAAATAAAAAAAAAATTGGCCAATGACGCCAAATCAAAAAGTGGCCAATGATGTCAAATCAAAAGATGCGCAATGATGCCAAATTGAGAAAGATACATAAAGTATATCAAAAAGTTAAAGATGCGTAAAGTGCGCCAATAAACTGATAATATGCATAAAATGAGCCCACAATGAGTATGCTTACTTTTTCCGTGTTTACTTAAAGCTTAAGAAAATCCTTGATATTTTTTATACTTGATCTTGAAAATCAAGTTTGTTGATTCACCAATTTTTATATTAATCTTCTATTATATATGTTTTATGAAAGGAGTTTTGAAAAATTAGCATTTCTTTTTCTAATTTATTCCTTGATTTAGATATTGGATTAAACAATTTTTGAGCCTTTAAAAGAACCTGAGTTTAGATTAACAATTTCTGAATTACTTACTTTTATTGGATTATGCATTATGAATCCATTCCTTACTAAGTTTTTGACTAAAATTAAGAAGTAACTTTCTCATTTCTTAAAGATTTTCTTTCGTTCCCCTTCGCTTTTTTGATAATGTCAAAGGGGGAGAAACGTATTGTGTATTGTTGTATTTGTTTAATTTTTTTTATTATGTATTGTTGTATTTGTATCTTTTTTTTTTAAAATTAAAAACACAAAAATATTTGATTTTCCCTATTTTTAAAGTTTTATTTTAGTAAGGGGGAGATTAGGAGAACATGATTTCTTTTTTGTAAATTTAACCAGTAATGTTTGTCATCATCAAAAAGGGAGAGATTGTTGCGAATATGTTTTCATTGATTATGATTTTGATGATAGCAAACTCTTATTTCTCTACGACTGCCTTACCTACTGACATTTCGGGTCCACAAGATCAGACTGCAATTGGAACCAGCTCAAGATTGGGTAGACTAGGTCTGAGTTAGATTGTACCTTTTTTCTTTCTTGAGTCTTTTATAATTGGTGTGGCTTCTGATGCTAAGTAATCTTGCACACGAACAATTATTTGGTTCGGTGAACGTACGCTCCTCTACGTTCGGCCACCAATATTTTAGCGACACGTAGCATTAAGAAAAGTCGCCGACCCGACTCGCCGTTTTTTGGGTTCTCGTACATGCATTTATAATTGTTCCTTGCACACACACACCTTGGAAGAATTTTTGACTGTCCCCTAGAGTTTATCATTTTTTGTAACATCATCCAGGATGATATTTATATTGGCCTGAACGATCAGTTCAAAATAGAAACATTAATTAGGGCATCCTTATTAAGGCAACCATTATTAAGAACATCATCCTAGACGATTTGGTATCGGCTAGGATGATAGGCTCAAAACAGAAAGAATCTGCCGCCAGATCTATTTAGGAATTACTTATTTTTGGACATCATCCCGAGGATCAGCATGGCCTATCAAATATCGGCCTAGTCGATCCAGGAAATTTTTTTTTAAATTATTCTAGTGATTAAGGAAAACAATTAATGATGATTTGCACGATCGCATCGTCCAGGCCGATCGCAGGATCAGCCAGGAAGATTTGACATCGGGCAGCTTTTATTCAGGGTGATGTTCAGGATGATTTTGCTCAGATTTGAACTAATCGGCCAGGCCGATATTTTATCATCCTGGACGATAAAGTTGTCAAGTTGCATTAATGAGCTCATTTTGAGATCTTCTATTTAAGCTTTGATAAGACACTCGGTAAGTGTCTTTGACAGTTATTGTAATTTCGTTCTTTTGGGGGAAACTTGAAGAGAGAGCTTGAAAGGGAGTGAGGAAAAGGGTGGAGTTTGAGAAAGAGAGAAGATCCTTTGAGGGGGACTCAAGGGAGTGTGGAGGGGTATTCTGTATGGTCAAGAGAGAGCTTGCACCTTCATACCATCGGATTTAAGACTTATCTTGAGGAAAGTTCACGAAAGAAGAAGTTCTCTTTGATGTCAAAGGACCCGGCTACTTCGCCGCACCGGGGAAGGTGGAAGTGATTTTGTAAGGGCTTCTCCACCTAGCTGTGGGGGCTAAAGGATAGACACTTAGTTTAGTGCAATACCAGGAGGGCGCCTCTAGGGAGTGGACGTAGATTAAGGTTTGACCGAACCACTATAAATTTGGTGTGTTCTTTCCTTTATTATTTCTGCATTTATTTTCCACACTTTGATTTTCATTGTGGTAAATCTTGGTTTGAGTTTTATGCTTTGATTGTGAAAGATTATTTTAATTACCAATACACCCCCTCTTGGTTAGCCTTGGGCTAGTTCATGAGGGCTTAACATCCCTAACAAACTTTCAAGTGGTATCAGAACACTTTCATGGATATCTTTTTCGAATTTGCGTCTCCATTTTTTTTAACCCGAAAGTCCTTTATGCGTTGGGTTCAATTTGCACTCCAGATGGACCAGGCTACTACTTCTTGAACTCGACCTTCTATATCTAGAGTTCTTGTTGAGGATTATATTTCCAAAAAACATCCCAAGGAAGTGTGGGTTGGATCCAAAGCTTTCGGGTATTTTCAAAAGGCTGAGTTTGAAAAAGTTCTAAATTTTTGTTCTCACTGTAAAATACACGGCCATGCTCAAAATGATTGTTTTAAACTTCACTCGAATTTAAAAAATTCTACTATTATGACTAGTGGGAAGCCTAGATCCTCTAAAAAATAAAAAAATATATGTGCCTTTGGTGGAAAACAATGAAGTGATCCAAGTGGATCAGGTGGAACTGCTACCTGCTGTTCATAACTTTGAAATGGTTATCAAAAATCCTGATGATGAAAATTTAGAAAATTTTAGGCCTTTTGCAGATGATGTTCAGGAAACCAGTGTGGAAGTATTAAATGATAAGATTGGAAAAAAATTGAATGGTACTAATAATGAGACTGACTATGACCCTAATATTTTTGTTTCTATTGAATATATGTTTAATTCTATGGAAAATCCTAATGTTACTAAACCTTGTTTGCTTTCTAACTCCAAAGGAAAAGGTTTGAAGGAAACTGAATTGGTAGGTAATAGAATCAATTGCAATGAGGCTTGTGAAGAAGGTGAATTCATTCAAACCTTTTTTTCTTTTGATAATATAAATGTTAATCAGGAAACTACTTCCTTGTCCAATCATGATAAAGATGCTCCAAAAAGTTCTGACGAGGACAGTTTCACTAAGGTTGGTAAAAAGAAAGGAAAGCAAGCTTAAAATATTTTACCTGCGACTTCTAGATCCACTAGAGCTCAAACTTCTTCAAAATATTGCAATGATTAATGCTCTCATTTGGAATGTGAGGGGCATTGGAGGTAAGGTCTCTATGGTTAGAGTCAGAAACCTTTGTAGAATTCATAATATTCATTTGTTAGTTTTAATTGAACCTTTCATTGCTAACGATAAAATTGCTTCTACTACTACTATTTTGGGTTTCTCTAAGTACTATGCTAATTGCTCTAATAAAATTTGGATTATGTGGAATAATGCCATATCTTTAAATATTATCGTTGATTTGCCTCAAGTTGTTCATTATCATATTAGTTTGTTTAATGTTAGTTATCATGCTTCTTTTATGTATGCTTCTTGTACTAGAATGAATCGTATCACTCTTTGGGATCAATTAAATAATTTTGCTTCTAATATTAATGGACCTTGGTGTGTGAGAGGTGATTTCAATATTATTTCTAATTCTCCTGAAAGAGTTGGGGGTAATCCTCCCAACACTAAATCTATGGAAGAATTTAACACTATGATTAACGATTGCAATTTGAATGATATTGGCTTTTATGGGAGCCCTTTCACCTATAATAGAGCTCATTTATGGCAAAGACTCGATAGAATTCTTTTCAATAATGAGTGGATTGTTGATTTTCCTATGTCTAATGTTAAACATTTAAGTAGAACGCTCTCCGATCATGCTCCTATTCTTTTGAACATTAATGATATTAGTCATATTGGTTCTTATGCTTTAAATTTCAGAACATGTGTATGTTTCATGCTGAGAGTTTATGAATGTGGTTGATACTAATTGGAGTGCCCCTGTGTACCCTGATAACAACATCACTGGCATGATTAGATTATGGGCTAAGCTGAGTTAACTTAAACAATGTTTGAGATGGTGGAACAAGAATGTGTTTAAAAATATTATTTCTAATATTAAAGAAGCTGTGATTAAAGTCATTGAGTTGGATAACATTTATTTGGATAATCCTGACTTTGATAATCTTAACTGTCTTAATCAAGCTAAGGAGTCTTTTTTTTCAATTGTAACTTCATGAAGAATCTTTTGGAAGCAAAAGTCTAATGCTAAATTTGTTATGGAGGGTGATAGGAAAACCAAAAATTTCCATGCTTTGACCAATAAGAATAGAATTAAGAGTCTGATTTATCAAAACTTTGATCTGTAGGTCTGGAGTGGATCATTTCATGAAGATTTTTAATATCCAAAGTGTGTGCTCTCCTATAAGTAATCCTCATGTTATTCCTAAACTTATTAATGATATTGATTACAATTTACTTTGTTAAATCCTTTCTGAAGATGAGGTTTTCAATATTATTAATGAACTGAATGGTGATGCGGTTGCGCGTCCTGATGGTTTCTCAATCAAAATTTTTAAAAAAACTTGGGATATTATAAAGATGGATGTGATTGAAGCGGTGAAAGATTTTCTTGTGGGGAATTCTTATCCTAAATTCTTTTCCTCTACTAACATTGTCCTCATACCTAAAAAAAGATGGGGCCAATAATTTGAATGATTACAGACCGATTAGCCTTTGTACATTTCTTAACAAGCTTAACTCTATGATCATTGCCAATAGGTTGATTAATATCCTTCTTAAAATTATTTCTTATAATCAGGCTGGTTTTGTGAAGGGTATAAGTATTTTTGACAATATTTTTTTAGCTCAAGAGCTTACGCATGATATTAATGTTAAGGTTAAAGGGGGAAACATTATTTTTAAACTTGATATTACTAAAGGCTATGATAATCTCAACTGGAATTTCCTATATGATGTCTTATCTTTATTTAGGTTTAATGATAATTTTATTTCGCTTATAAAGAATAGTATTGAAAATTCTTATTTTTCTGTTATTATTAATGGTAGGAATCATGGCTTTTTTAATTCATCCAAAGGGTTAAGACAAGGTGATACTAATTCTCCTGCTCTGTTCATCATTGCGATGGAATATCTTTCTAGGGGGTTAGATGATTTATATGTTAGAAACCCTAACCTTAATTTTTGCACTACAAGGGGTTTCCTTATATCGCATTTTAGCTTTGCTGATGATTTTATTCTGTTTTCTAATGGCTCTATTAATAACATAAAAGCTTTAATCAAATTCCTTGTCAATTTTTATGATCTAAGTGGTTTAGCTATCAACAAAGACAAATGCATTTTTATTGTTGGCAGATCGATTAACCAGATCAGAGTTAATACTATTCAAAGAGTTTGTGGTTTCCAATCTAAGAATTTGCCCATAAAATATTTGGGCACTCCTATTTATAAAGGTAAAAAGAAGAAATTTCTATTTGAAGATGTTTTTACTAACTTTCAGAAAAAGCTTTCCAATTGGTCTTCTAATTTTTTTTCTTATGGTGGCAGACTGGTTATGATCAAATCAGTTTTAAATTCTATTTCTATTTATCTGTTCATACTTTACTACCTATGGCTTCTACTTGCACTAGATTAGAGAGGATGATAAACAATTTTTTTTGGGCTCTAAGTGTAATAGCAATGGTATACATTGGTCTTCTTATAGTAAGAATTGTGGGGTGTTGAATGAAGGGGGTTTAGGATGCAAAAATTTGTTTGATACTGCTAAAACTTTTTCCCATAAATTATGATTTTCTTTTAGATCTAATATCAGTTTATGGGCCAAGTATATGAATGCTAAGTAATGCAATAATATGCATTTGACTTTATGTTTTTACTAAAATGCTGATTCTATGATATGGAAAAGATTGTGTAACATTAAATGGGAAGATGAACAGTTTATTCAATGGGGCTTGGGAAAATGTGATGTTTTTCAAGATAACTGGTTGGGGTCTTTTCCTATTGACACGTTCTTAAATATGCACTCGATTGATAATGTTAAGGTTTCTAATTTTTTACAAATAATAGTTAGAACTTCACTAAGCTTAGGGAGGTGGTTCCTTCGGCTTTAGTGGAGATTATTTTGAATATTCCCTTTCAAGACCAATGTAAAGATAAAATGTTATTCACTCTTTCTTCTTCTGGTAAATTTCAGTTGAAAAATGTTTAAGAAACTTTTAGAATCAAAGTTGAAAAATCACTTATTTTTTTTTGCTATTTGGCATAAGAACTACCTGATTTCTTACTCTATTCTTGTTTGGAGATGTCTTAAAGGTTATCTTTCGATCAATGCTTTGCTTCAGAAAAAAGTTTTAACCTTCCTTCCTCATCTTTTTGTGAATGGTAATATTGCTCGTAAAGTGTGGTCTTATTTCAATAGTCTTGCCAATAAAAGTTTTGTTACCCAACATAATAATGTTTTTCTATTTTAGAGAGTTGGGTGCATGCTTCTAAACGTCATATTTTTAATCTTATTCCTATTCTAATTTTTTTGGTATATTTGGAAAGCTAGAAATGAGGCTAAACATAATTATATCAAAATGGACACTTCTCAAATTATTTCAAATGTCAGACATAAAATATTGCAATTTTATTCCTACAATATTATTTCTATTAAGAACTTTCATAATTGTCTGGATATGGCTACTGCATTTGGTATTCCAATGGGTTTTGGGGTCTGAATTTGGTTGATAAGATTGTTAAATGGATTAAACCCAAACCACCTTATGTCAAGCTAAACTCTGATGGGTATGTTGGGCCTAATTATGCTGGTGCTGGAGGCATTATTCGTGATCACATAGAGTGTGTTATTGCAGCTTATGCTGCCCCTTTACAGTTGTCCAATGTTATTTTGGCTGATCTTATGGCCTTATCTTATGGCATGGATGTCTGTATTAAGTTGAACATTAATTTTGTGTGGATTGAGGTGGATGTTATGCTTCTTGTCTAGATTCTTACCAATGTTGTGCCAGGTAATCCTCAAAACTTTTATCTTATTAGAAAAATTAAGAATTCCCTTTCATCTGTTAATTATTATATTTCACAACTCTATCGTGAAGCTAATATGTGTGCGGATTGGTTAGCTAATAGGGGTTATTATCTTAATAATTATGAGGAGTTTGATATCCGGAGATTACACCTGATGTTGAATGGTATGATTAATTTGGATAAAGTTGGTTTGCCTTTTATACGTAATGGTTGATATGTTTATTGGTAAGTCTGGTTTGCATCTTTCTGGTTTGGTCTTTTCTGTTGGTTCATTTTTATACTTCAGGTGGTGGTATCTGTGGAAGTGGTTGGTGTTCTGCATTCCTTTTCTTTATCAAGGTGGATCCGGTGGAGGTATTTGTATTATTTCTCTCTGTGCTGGCATTCCTTGGATAAGGCCTATGTTAATTTCTTTTGGGCTTTCAACATTCATGAGATTGATAATATGGAATTTTTTGCTGCGTCTGTTTTTTTTTTTATTTTGATTTTACGTGGTCGTGCTTTTGTGGTCATAAGTGGAAGTTAAATTTTGTTGTTGGTTGGGGCTTACATTCTTAGTATTTAACTGAGATGGAGGGTTATGTTATTTTATGCTGGAGGTTTTATATTGGTGGTCATAAGTGGTGGTGCCTTTGTGGTCATAACTGGATGGTTATTTTTGCTGTTAGTTGGGGCTATGATTCTAAGTTTTTGATCGAGTTAATGCTTGGGCTTGAGCGCACTTTGCTAAATTATTTTATCTTCTTAATGTATTTTCCTCATATCATCCATGACATGTTGGGGAATTTTTTTCATTATAATTCTGTGAGAAAGCTGCTCTTGTTGCTGAATGTCCAGACTATTGTTGATTATAAGGTTTCTGATGGTTGCTTGATTACTGGTTTTGACTGGGTCAATGGCATTTTTTGGTGTTTTTTTAACTGCAATATGACTCTTTTGGTCTGTAATTTTTTTTATGTAGGTATGTTGGGTAGATTTTACTTCTGTTGACTCTTCGGACGCACAAGCCAATTTTTCTACCTACTGCTCGGTCCTCATTTTTTGCAGGAAGTTCGTGTTGAATGTTGATCCCTTGCACTTTCTTTTTTGGATGCTATCTTCTTGCAGCTCTAGTATGTTATTAGGTATTTTTGTAACTTTTAGTATAAGGAACCACCGACTATTAGATTTTATTTTGTTTTATTTCGTAGCTCCTTTGAGCATTAGTGAGCTGAAGGTTCCTTTTAAGGACCTTGTAACCCTTTTTTGTATTAACGCGTATGCCCCACTGTGGGTTTTAACAAAAAAAAAATCTATTAGATGCCTTCTCGCTCTCATTGCTACCATCATAGAGGAGTTTCATTTCTATTATTATTTCTTTTAAATATCTTTTTCTTATAGTAAATTTAATTTATTGATATACAGTTATTTAGATTTCTGATAATGAAATAAATTTTAGTTTCTCTTATGTTTTTTACTTTGATATGTTTTATGAATATTAATTCTATTTGTTTTTTTTTTGTGAGTACAAAATAGGTATTCTTATCCCTTCATCATGTTCCATATTACTAGGATGTACTACCTTCCAAACTCAGGGTGTGGCACCATAGTCATTTGAAGTTCTACCAAAGCCTAAAATGTAGATGAAATATGGACTATAACTTTGAAAAAAATTGATAAACAATTCAATCAAATTTCATATTAAAAACATTCAAAAAGCACACATATTCATTTTCCAATACAATTTTGAACATTCTGAAGTGAACTATCTTTTTAATTTATGTGCAAGTGACCACTTGACCTTGCCCTTGCTTCTAAAGGCCCATAATAGAAAAGTTAAAAATTGGGCTAAGACAAACATATTTTTTATGAACTTTGACATATTTTCCTATTTCATATGGTTGTAGTTTAAGCGTTGATAAGCTATTCAAGGCCAGTAGTATAGGGTATAAAAAGCAAATAACTTAAAAAATCAAGATAGCATCCTGAACATGATATCATTGTAATAGAATTTCTTGAAATAAAGAATAAAATAATTTTTTAAAATTTATGTGAGACCCTTATGAGCATGAAATAAAATAATAGGGTGAAATCTTGAGCCATCATTTTAGGATAACTCACGACAGTAAAATTACCAATTACCGACGGCAATTTTCTACGATTTAGATATGTTTTCCGGCTGTTTGTAAAATTTTCAGTTGTTTACAAATCGTAGGAATAAACCGCGTAGGAAAGGAAAATCGATGGCAAACGATTTCAGTGATTTTCTAATGGCTAAAATAGCTAATAAAGTTTGGCACAAAAACTGCCGGCGACCGTCAATTTATTACCGGCGGATTACTGGCCATAGAAACCGCCGATATATCCGACAGCCAAGTCACTGGTAATAACCGACTGCTAAATAAAAAAATTGTGGCTGAAATGAGCTGTCCAATATCAAAGTTTATGATAGTTAAACTACTGGTTAGCTGCCGAAAACCTGTAGTATATACAAAAAAAAAGTTTGATATTCCCTTCTGTTTACACCAATTTCTATAATACCTGCACATCATTCAAAACATATATAAAATATAAAATTTAAAGGCAGCAACCCACAATACACAAGGCACAAAAATATAGTCCAAAATCAACAGAACAATTCATATCAAATAACAAAACACAATCAACAAATATATTTGTACAATCCTCAATAAGCAAAAATATTTTTTTTTTAAAAGAAGAATGTAAATGTTCCACAATCAACATAATATATAAAATCCACAGTCAAATGTTCTAAATACACTAAAAAGTTCTTCAAATGAATAACAACAGTAATCATCGTCTTTATTCTCTCTACCCTGTGATTTAGTTGTAGACTCTTGCTCTTTCTTCTGATTTTTATCTCGATATGATCACAGCTCCGCCTGCATATCATTTTGAATATGTCTCATCTCCTCTATCTCTCTTATCTGGACAATAACCCTTTGGCTAATATTTTTTTAAGCTCCACTAACATCATAAAACATTGATGTAAATGTACTTCTCTCATAAGAAAATCCCTGCGAACTTAAGCTATAAACCCTTCCCCTCTACCTTCCTCCAATAACATCTGACCATGTGTGATACTCAGAATACTTGGTCGATCCCGAAGATGATCCCTCACCAATAGACTGCCTTATTCCAACAACATCTTTCTCATCTCCTCTATTCCCTATGATATAAATCAACATTTATATCATCTGGCTTAAGGAATGCTTTGTTTTTGTACTTCAAACATGGATATCTAAACATTCTATTGAACTTAAATGAAGGTAATTTAGATGCAACTTAAATAAAAGTCTTAACTCCATACATAAATTTATCTATAAATCCTCTTCGACCTGATAACAATCTGTTATATATCCAACATCTCTCTTCTTGGATAGTCATTTGGATGTTAAATAAAATGTTCTCTACATAGTTGTGAAATAAATTATTAGAAAAGATACAACCTTAAATCTCATTTAAATCTAATAAAGAAACATCATTTTTGATATTTTTTAGTCAAGTCTTCTTAGATCTACCTCTACCTTCCTTAATATAAGTAAAATCTTATACCTCTGCTTTCCTAACCGAGTCATTAGAAGGCCACCGTTTTAAGTGACCAAATCATCTAAGGTGACTTATCTCTGCAAAACTTACCTTAGTATTATGCTTCTCTTTTAATAAAGCATTGCATGTCTCACCACCATCTTATAGAATTTTCCCTTAAGTTTGAGGGGGACTTTTCGATCACACAACACGATGATGCACTACACCACTTCAACCATCCAACTTGATTTCTGTTGATAATATCCCCACCTTCACTCTGAACAAGAAATCCAATATATCTAAAATATGTACTCTTATTAATGACTTTATTGCCCAAATTCACAATCCCCTCACTAAGTGTATTACTACTAAAATTATACTCTATATATTCATGTTTTAGGTTAACTCAAGAAAGAACCTTTACACTCTCAGGTAGACATCCATAATTCAAGTTTATCTTAAACTCCTTCTCTAGTCTTATCAACAAGAATAATATCATAGGCAAAAAAAAAAAAAAAAAAAAAAAAAAAAAAAAAAAAAAAAAAAAAATCAATGTATAACCTCTTGCAAATGTCTATTGAGAACATCTATGACCAAAGAAAAAAATGATATGGGCTTAAGGCTTTCTCAAAATCAACCTTCAGATTTAAAGGTTGATCTTCATAATTCAAGTTTACCTTCAACTGCCTCTCTAGACTTATTAACAAGAATAATAATAATAATAATAATAATCTATGTAAGGTACATCCTCTTACAAATGTCGACTGAGAAATTCCATGATTAAAGAAAAAAAAGGAAATACATGGAGGAGATCACCTTCGAAATGTTTGTAGGTAGGAGTGAGGGAGTTGGCGGCTGGAGTCCTGTGGACGTAAGTCAGAGGCAAGGCGCTGTAGTTCGACAGCCAAAGTCCTATGGATGCACTTCGGCGAGGCGAGAGCGAGGCTGTGGGTGTTTGATGAAAATCAATAATGCAAAGAAATAAAGAGGAAGGGTTGGGGAGGCCAATTTTATGGAAATTTCTGGTGTTTTTTCAGTGGTCTAAATAATTGAAAAAAAAATCACTTAAAATCGGTGGCCAAACAATCAATAATAGTTGATGCCTAAAGAAAAAAAATTGGCAGTATATCCGACAATCAGTTGGCCGCTGTCATTTTTGACGTTTAGTTGACCACCGACATTTCTGGCAGTTTGGTATTAAATACAGTGGTTAAACCACTAGTTTATAGCGGTGGTCAAACTATCGGTAATTCCGTCGGTCAAATGACTGCCAGAATTATCATCGATAAACATTGAATTTTCCATGGTGACTTCAATTATATATGAAAGGCAAAATTTTCATATTCATAACAAAACTAGTTAGCTAATTTAGCAAAAAATGAACGAGTGATGATCATTACTTCATACAAACTAGTGTATCTTTGTTTACCTAAATATGCAAATGACATCATGACCAATATACCCTGAAGTTATGAAGGTTAAAAGTGTTGTAGTAAAAGGCCAAGGATAACTCATCAAGTGTAAAGGATCACTCATTACTCAACATGGCTACATTCATCACTCACCACTCCTTATTTAGTATTACTAAACTCGTCACTTATCACTCATTATGATTATATTCATCACTTAGCATGACTACACTTAGCCTTTAACACTCAGCCTGTAATTACCTTAATTTATAATATTAATATTTTGTTAAATGATATGTTAAGGATTCTTGTTCTCTTTAAATTTTTTGTGATAGCATTGTGACATTGTATGAGTGAGCATAGTGATGATGCCCTCTCTATCTAAAGGGTTTTGGGTGAGTGGGCATGGTGGTGCTGGGCTCTGGCTTAGTAGTGTCGGCTTCACTATTCTACAATAATTGGGGTCAACATTGTGGCGTTGTGGTTTGGAGTACTGTGGTGCTAGCATGATCAAAATATTTTTATATAAAATATCTAAATCCATTATTTTTTTAAATACATAAACCGCCATCTTACACCCATTTTCACTTCCTTGGTTACGAAGAAGAGAGGGGATGGGAGAGTGAGAAGAGGATAGAGAAGAGAGAGAAAGTCTATTTTGGGTCATTCTTGTCCATTGTTCCAATTATAAAAGTAGTTTTAATCATGATAAAACATTACCCTATATCTATTTTTTGTGATTTTTATTCTTAATGTTTTCTCTCTCAAATTTGATAAAAACCCATTATCTTGTGATTTAGAAAATTTCCACTATGTAACTTTTTATATATGGTGGATATTATTATTATAAGCATTTTGATATGATCATATTGAGATTTCATCAAGTTTTTTTGCTTATGTAGAATTTTAATTGAAATGGTATGAATGAAGCCACATTGAAAATAATTTAACATTATTGCATCTATTTTATTAGGTCTAAAAAGACATGCATATGCTCTAGCCCATCAAGCATGACATTCATTCTAAGATTAGTACACTAATAGGACTTGCATACTGAACATATGTGCTGCATTGAATTTTATTATAATTAATATATATGTCAACAACATTGGATACATATGAACTACATGATACATGTTATTATAATCTATAAATGTATGATCTGGCATGTGTGTGTGATTGGAAGAAAGGATGGCTAGTGATTGATTGATTGAAGGTGTCTGGAAAAAGATACCATGTATAAGAGAGTGAGTTTATGAACTTTCATTTAAATAATACATTCTTGGTGTATATTATTCCTTTAGTAAGCCGTATTGACTTGCATAAATATGATATTCTATGCATACATTACATTTTTTCATATGACTAAACATGACATGATGTAACATGATAAAATACATGCATGAGTTATATTATATTTATATGATTTATGGACAAGATATGTGATAAGACTGATATATGTACATGCTCGTACTGATTAGATTGATATAAAATACATGATATACGATATTGATGTATATTATACATGATACATATCATTGATATAATATGAAATGAATAGAGATGTTGATAGAATATACAAGATACTAACACATATATATAGGTATACATTCACTCAAATGATATGGAATGAATAGCAATACACATATTGAAATATCTGATAGAGCATATACTTTTGAACTATGATATAAATCTACATTAATAATTAATTAAACATGTATATGATGCATTGACACTAATATTATATAAGCATGTGCTGATAATTGATTGAATATTGATATGATTGCATTGAACCATATGATAAACCTTTGTACAACATTTCATAAGAAACACTTTAATAGGATTGAGTCAGATATTATTGATCCACTAATGGTTTTAATTCATATTGAGTGATAATGTTCACACATTATTATTGTTCGTAATGATATGTTACAGTTTATATGAATTGATAGTGTTTACACAAATTGATACATCTTCACACCGGTATAACAATGTATATTTTGGTGTTTACATGAAAAAATTGAGATAATATTTCCCACTACATTAGTTTATAAATGGATAATTAGTGGCTTTGGCATGAAATTAAAAGAATAAAAGATGCAATTATTTTTAGTTAGATCTTAGGACACCACAAAGTGTTATTAGATTAATGATTTTAAAAAAAATGAATTATAACCAAAGCTGTAGGAATTGATTTTTAGATGGATAGAAATTGAATAGTTTAAAGTGTATTATTTTACATACATAATTGATTGCATAAATGTGTTTTGAGTAAAAAAAATGGTTGTTGTGCATGTTTACAAATGGATCCAAATGATCAAGATGAATCAAATGATCAAAGTATAGTAAGATCTCTAATGATTTCAAATTCAATGAAGCAATTTGCTAGTTTAATAACTCAGCTAATGAGTAATGCACATAGTAGAAATTTTAGGAGCAAGGAAAATGAAGAAGATAGCCATCTACATATGTTTGACAAGTTGAAACCTCTACTATTCAAAGGAGCTATAGAACGATAGGTAGTAGAGTTGGCTACCCACGATAATTAAAATTTTTAAATGTATGTAGTTTCCAGATAACAGGATTGTTCAACTGGCAATTTTTTTTATTTGAAGGTGAAGATGAGAGATGGTAGCTTGGGAAATAGATAAAAGTTTTAAGGTAAATTGAATTGATAGAAAACCTTGGAGGTAGTTATTGATACCTCTATTATCCCAATAGTAAATAGAGGAGTCATTTATGAGATTTGAGCGAGGGGATAAGACATTGATGTAGTATGAAGCTAAGTTCACTACATTGGCCAAGTATGCTTCTCAATTGATAAGTACAACATACAAAAAATATTAGAAATTTTAAAGAGGACTGAAAGATGAGTAGCGAGGTTGTCTGGGATTAAGAAAAATGAAGAAGATAAGCATCAACAAATGTTCTACAAGTTGAACCCCCGACCATTCAAAGGAACTATAGAACCATAAGTAGTAGAGAAATGGCTACTAAGGATATACAAAACTTTTGATAGTATACAGTGTCCAGATAATAGGAATATTCAACAGACAAAGTAGATAATATGGGAGCAAAGAGAATGAAGAAGATAAGCTTCTACAAATGTTCCACAAGTTTAAACCTCCATTATTCAAAGGAGTTGTAGAATCACAAGTAATAGAGAATTGTTTACCATGGATGGATAAATTTATTGATAATATGTAGTGTCTATAGAACATGAATATTCAACTAGAAATTTTTGTGTTTGAAGGTGAAGTTAAGAGATGGTGGCTTGGATAATAAAGAAAAGTTCCAAGGTAAATTGAATTAATAGATCACCTAGAATGAAATTATTCATGCCTTTATTAGCCTAACAGTAAATACAAGAGTACATATTTTTGACATTTGAGTAAGGAGATAAGATGGTGATTGATAAGTGTAAATTATATATTATTTTATGTGTTTTATTTCTAGTGAAAATATATTATTTTAGTTATTCTTATACAGGAAAAACTAAAAAATTAAGTAAAATTTTAAGTAGTCAACGATGATGCAATTTTTGATGAAATAACACCATAACACTTACTTCAATACCATCAAAGCAGTATAATTCTGACATGATGACGTTGAGTTCTCTGTTTACAAGCACTGTGATGGAAACAAAAATATCATCGCAATATTGTTAGTATTAACAGCATCAGGAAGTTAGCTTGGCAGCTCCAAATTATATGTTTTAAAATACCATGATGCCATAATTTCTCATGCCTTGGTGCCATTTTTGAACTTGAGTGCCGCAGTTCTCAAATGTCCATAACACCATGGAATAGTTGTTATAACCTCCAAGGGACATATACTACTAGTGAAGAGATTCCACTGTTCACAAAGTAGCTAATTCATATCAACAAGCGTCGCGATAGTGCAAAAGCTTCAACCCTGAGGTTCTAGTTTACTTTAGTAGAACCGTAGTGCCATTATTTCAAGTGTAATAGTGCCAATTACCATTTTTTATTTTTTAATAAATAGCTATGATGTAATGTTTATAGGTGAGTTTAGTCACTCGTGTAAATTCAATACTTTTTAGAGTACTTCTCTAATTCGCTCTTAGAGTTAATCTAAGGGAGGCTAGTAAATTAAAAGATACAATAATTTGGAGTATTTAACCTAAGTTTTGAAGTAACTCTGTAAGTTAATGGGAGGGAGTATAGAGGATTACTTTGATCCTTCTTGATGATATCACTCTTTTGTATTTTTCAATCTTCCATGAGTTTGATGATAAAGAGTTTTCTTATTATTCATTCTATGTCTTGCTAATTCTTTTATTTTGGATTGATGAAATAAAATGCGTGTTGGGTACTAATAAGGACAATTTTTCTATAAACTATTAAAAGATATTTTTGATATT
Source organism: Dendrobium catenatum (assembly GCF_001605985.2). Taxonomy (NCBI): domain Eukaryota; kingdom Viridiplantae; phylum Streptophyta; class Magnoliopsida; order Asparagales; family Orchidaceae; genus Dendrobium; species Dendrobium catenatum. The sequence goes on along the minus strand of NW_021320019.1, from coordinate 2,587,633 downwards.
ATCATGATCTTTATTTAATACACATAACGTTCATATGAGTAGTTAAAATAGAGGAATGCAAGAACAACCAGGAGCATTGAGAGAGGATGTTGTATGCCTAGACATATGATGTAAAATATTATAGGTTCTTAAGGAGATAATATAACTGTAGAAGGGTAGCAGATATCCTTTTTATCCCAACAAGTTGCATGGACGGAGATCTAGAAATGTATATGCTCAAATATTACTTTGAAGAGTTTCATTAGGAAAGATATGCAATTTATATTCATCAATCCAAAACATTTTAATTTAATATGATATCAAATATTTTACTATTTTATTCAGTGATAAAATCTCCAAAAATATCATTTTTATTTTAGTATGATAATTATTGTAATTAGAGTAGACAATAGTAGCTTCTTGCAAGTAAGCATACATCCTCTTGGGTTTGATGCTCCACTCTATCACTTTATTATTTGATTCAACACGTATACTTGTGTATACTAAGTGGGGTTTGTTATTATTTATATTAAAAACAACTTAATAATTATTTAGGATTAATAAAACTATTTAGGGTTAATAGAACCCTAGTTTTTAATATAATTCAAAAGTTCACTCCACAACTCCTATCAGTGATGTCATATGAAGTTGAATTCACCACATTTGCCAAGTATACTTCTTAATTGATAAGTATGACTATTGAAAAGTATTACAAATTTTTAAGAAGACTAAAAGACAACCTGAGACATTGTTAATACCTCAATGGATCAAAGAATTTGTAGAGCTCATGAAAAGAGAGATATTAGTAGAAAATGATTTCTTAATTGAGGTGGGATATGAGCAGGAAAATGTTTGGTGAACAGACTACAAAAGAAGGTGTTGGTGAAAGAAGACTAAATGACTTTTTAATGATTCTTATACTCCTAAAATTTCTAGTTGGGAGCATCACAATAATGACATGAAATTGTGGAAATAATTTTAAAATAAAAATATAAAAAATTTTGAGCTGGAGCATTATTCTTTCAAGCACAATGGACCTAGGAAGTGCCGCTGCGGCTCTGAAGTATCTATTCTACAGTAACTTGGGGATCAATATGTAGACTAAACAACATATATTTAATATAAATAAGACTTAACACCATCACCTCCTTCCAATTTTATTTGGCTTACCATGTAAGTAAGATGAAAGGAAGAGAAAATACAAAATAGATAAAGTGGTTTAGGGATTTTTCATCCGTTGGTTCTATTATGAGATTTAGATAACCCAAATACTACTTTTATTTTCAATAATTTTAATTCTATTATTTTAATCTTCCAAAAATTGATAAATATGTTTTTTTCTCCTAATTTAAAACACTTTTACCATATAATTTTTCATATATTATAGATATAATTTTTATCATATTTTGACTATAATATTATGCAATTTTATCGACTAGAATGATAGTTATAATTTTCTAAAGTTAACAAATAATATATAGATTGTTATGCATTTCGCATATTAAAATAGAGTTATAGCATATCATTGCATTTTATACATGATATTATATTGCACAAAGGGAGTGACACAATATACATGATGAATGTGGCATTTTCATTAAGATTGTCCGTGAAAACTATAATTAATACTAGTTGATTATTAAAAGGATTACCATGTATAAGAGGGTGGCTCGGTAGACTTTCCTTTAAAGAAAAGTTTTGGGGTGTAATCTAAGATGTTAGTCTGTAACTTATTGATTGATTACACCGACAAAAAGAGAGTGATGACTCTTTATTGATTTATTGAAAGCCACCTATTAAAAGAGAAGATTGGCATAATTAATTGAAAGATTAGATTGATTAATACTGATGGATTGATAGAAAGATGAATAAGAGAAAGATGCTTCATTAGTGGTAGTAGGAGACTTGCAGTAATATGCTTATGAGAAAAATATAGAGACACATAAGGACTATAGCAACTTCCTTATAGTCAACATTGATTTTTACAAACAAACACACCCAACTCCTACAAATGATGTACGTGGATATGTGGTGATTGCAAAGACACCCTCATAATCAACGCCAATTAAATATCTAGCAAATTTGTAAGCCCCTTGTAGGTAAATAAAGTTGACATGTAATGAATGCATTGAGTGGCTTGGGATAAAGCGCAGTTCTGATCATACAAACAATGATAAAAGAGTTCCAATACACATACCATAAAATTTACAAGAAAGAATAACATATTTTTAATATATATACGAGCTCCTATGAGTCATTATGGGATACCCCCCATTCATACAATAGTCCACCTACGAGTGATGGTTAGCAACATGCAACTAAGACAATAGAGTCCCTTGCAAGCATACACAACACAACAAGTAATGAATGGGCATACCTATTAAAAATGATGGAAGATCTGCTACATGGGCAATAGTTTTAATCAACAACATGAAATGAATGCTATGGATGTTGGCCTCCATTTATGAATTGGTCACTTGTACGAGCTTATTGCGTGCATATCTCATAGTTCAATACTATATTTTGCACTATTGTCTATGTTGAAGGGTCGAATCTTGTATTTCTTCCTCAATTCATTGTCATCTTTGAGACTTATTCCTTTTGGTCACATATGATTCATCGTTATGTTAGAAAATATATGTGATCCGATCAATGCCGACTTGACGAGTGTTTTCATGTGCATTTGAACCCTATGTGGATCTTTTTTCTATGCTTAATATATTTTGATAGGGACTTCATTTTTCAAGCGGACTGAACGAGCACGTCCAAATTGTTGAGATCTTTCAATTATGACCATTCACGCTTGAACTGGGTGTTATTTGATGCGTGTCGAGAAGTGAGAGAAAGAGTTCATTACTATTATTTAAATATATGATAAAAATGAATTAAAATAGAAAAAAAATATTTAAAATATTTAAAGATTTAACTTCAAAAAAATAAAATTCATTAGGTTGCCCATTCACATTTAATTATAAATTCAAAGGTGTTCCTTGATTAATATTAATTCCAAGGTTATCTAACTTAATTCCTAGACATTGTAGAAACTTGAGAATTTAAGATCGAGAATACATCAGTGCGCTATCTACCTTTGTAGGGTGTACTCTATCTGAAGGCCATTGGAAATTATTGAGTCAAAAGAAGATTGAGGAAACATCTTCTCAACTTTATATAGAATAAAATGGATATGCTGCTCCATAAGAATCAGGTGATCTGTATTTAATTTTGAAGAGCTTAAATCTTTGAAGAAGATACTTAGCTCGATCAAGGGATTTAAAATTTAATCTAGCAGATAACTAAAGGTAGTTGGTAGTAGTCATTTTATAAAGATTTGGTAGTCATGAATTTTCAAACCAAACAATCTCCTAGTTCATATGTCAACACATTTACTTCAATTTGAAGAATATCCATCAGGTACCTATAGAGACTTCACCCATTCACAAACTGCTCGTATATACTCTAAAGTCAAGGTGAAAGGAGCTTTAGGTTTAAAAAAATTTCATTTCCACCATCCTTCAATTATAATATTTTTCTCCTACAAATCTCCTTTAAGTCCATCCTTGCTTTTATATTATCTTTGGATTTTTCTTTGATGTCCATGAATATATTAAATATATTATCAAAAATATTTTTCTTTATATGCATTACGTCTAAGTTATATCTGATCAGATTTGTCCTCCTATATGGCATTGACCAAAAATACCTTTTTAGTCTAGTTGTTATTGACACTATACCCTAGAAATTTATAATAAGATATTATTGGAGATTCGACTTTTGTGGGCATGGACCTTACTCTTTCAAATATATCTTCACTACTAAATCTAGGATGAGACTGCAACATCATCATTTTATTTTTTATAAAAGCATCCTTATTTTGCTTGAAAGGATGACCTGTAGGTAAGAATATGTGATGATAGTAGAATCAATTGTTCTTCCCTCCAGTCTTTAAAGTAAATGATTTTTTATATTCCATACAATATTTACAAGCTAACTTTCTAGAGGTGTTCCAACCTAAGAGCATATTATACGTAAGAAAGTCACCAATTGTCCAAAGTAATGCTACCCTCATAATGAAGTTTTATTTAGTAGAGATATCATATGCACTCACTCCCTCTTTTCATAATAAATTTAAATTATTAATTAACAATTATAAGAATACATAAATCTTTGCTTTTGAATTATGTGGCATTAAAATGATAAGCATCAGAAACATGTAAGGAGTTATCATACATAACACTAAGGGTACATTATAAGGAGTTACATACATAACACTAAGGGAACATTATACGGGGTGAGTAGCATGGGCCAGCATGATTAAGCTGAAGTAGACTAACTAAATGGAGTAAAACCATCTATGCATAAACCTAATCTTATATTTCTTAATTTTATGGCGAAGGTGGGACGTGTAAGATCAAAGTGTTTTAAAGCTTCTACTTTTTATGGATGTGTAATAAAACCTTCTTGTGAAATGTGTTCATTATGTCATCTCATATGTTTAGCAGATCTCGTGGATGCATATAACCGTTATCTAGAAATTATGGGTAAGTAAAACATCCTACTGATTGGTACATCCTTCATCTTTCTTTTCATGATAAAATTTGGTTTAAATCTTAGTGCATTATAGTAATGGCATGCAATCTCTTATTGAACATTTTTATAGAATAACATACATCCATTGATACAATAATATATCTTTGTGTATGTCAAATCAAGCTTAGAAACTAACTTCTTAGTCAAATATAAATTTATAGGAATAATGTTATCTATCGGGTTGGTTTCTTTAAGTAATCCAATGAACTAAATAAAATATTCACGGGGGATATTATATTCTACCTTGATGCTTAATATCTTAATAATAACAGATAACTCTTAGTGAGTGGTATGCCTCTTCCATATTAGTTGTTGGGAAACATACAATAAATTATAAAAATTTTGTGACTCCTTATTAGATGACTCTTCTATATATTATTCAAATTGTGCTTTAGTTGCATCATGTACTAAGTCCTCAAGATCAGGTCTGATACTTTCTTCCTCAACTATATTAGAACTTGTCAATGGGCCGCATCAAGAATCAAAATATTGTTCATACTCACCATGAGAAGTCCAATACCAATATCCTAGCATGAAGCCTCATCGGTATAGATCAACAGTTATGTCATCTAGGCTTAGGTCCACCTAATTTTTATATTTAGGACATGGGGAACAAAACTTTTCATCTGAGATGAAGCTAGGCAGTTGAGATAATTTCCCCCTTTAATGAACTCATATGTTAATATTTTTCTTCCTTACGCCAATCTATTATACATCCAACTTCTTTGAGTTCTGATATCCATAATATAATCTATATATAATATGAATATGTTAGATAATATTGTAATATTTATTAAATGAAAATACAAAGAGTCTAAGCCTGATCAAAAGTCCATCATTTTAAGTAACCAAATCATCCAAAGTGACTCTCTCTAATCTTATATTCCACTAGAGCTACTCCAGCCTTCTCATATATATTCTATTTTTATATCATGTCTATAATCAACTATGTCTAATGCATTCCTCTACATTCGCACAACAATGCCCAATGCATTCTTCTACTTCCACCATCCAACTTGAGTTATACAAATAATATCACCATCTATTTCACCATAAATACATCAAAGATATTAAAAATGTATACTTTTCTTAATGATTTCATCTCCCAAAGTCACAATCCCTCAACTAGGTATATTACTACTAAAATACACTATATATATTAAGTTTTAGATTTATTTATGAGAAAACCTTTAGACTCTAAGGTTAACCTACATAATTTAAGTTTATCTTCAACTCTCTCTCTACTATTATCAATTACAAGAAAAATATCATCAACAAAAAGAATACACCAAGGTACATTCTCTTGCATATGTCTAGTAAGAATATCCATAACATATTAGAGCAAACAATATACAAAAAAATACATTCTCTTGTAAATGTCTAGTGAGAACATCCATAACTAAATCCAAGAGCATACTCCAAGATACATTCTCTTGCAAATGTCTAGTGAGAATATCCATAAGCAAAACAAATTAAAAGCATACACCAAGATACATTCTCTTACAAATGTCTAGTGAGAACATATCCATAACAAAAGCAAAATCATACACTAAAGTTCATTCTCTTGAAAATGTCTAATGAGAACATTCATAACAAAATCAAAAGCATACATTAAGACATCTTCTCTTGCAAATGTCTAGTGAGAAAATCCAAACTTAAGTTCATGGAAATAATACCTTCTCTTACCGAAGACAGTGACCTTCCCTTTTCAGAGGCAGCGAGTATAGGAAACCGGCGGCAAACAGTGCGGAGAGTGGAGACAAACGAAGGTGAACGGTGCAGCAAAGGTAAGCAAGGGTTCGGTCGCGTTCGGGACAGCTCTCAGGCTTGAGCAAAGCTATTTGAAAGAAGAGGGAAAGAAATAAGAAGTTAGACGGCGGACCAGTCAAAATAGGGCTCTTACCATCAAAATTTTTGGATGATTATTCATTGAGTATAGTATCAGTATGTTATCCGCCGGTAACTTTTCGTTGAGTTTAAGTAAGCAGCAACAATATTCACCAGTAATTCCACGGAACTTGCACCGAAAACCTTTAAAATACTGGAAAAAAACCCAGTGGAATATGCGTTGATGTTTTAATAGTAAAAATTTTGCCAAACATTTCACCATTAATTTACTGGCGCATATTCTGTCGGTATCACCATGAAATTATAAGTCAAAGGGAGAGTAATTATCATGAGATGCAACTTCGTTTAGTCAGACACCTACTACCTATAAGTAATTGGGAAGATGAAAACCTCACTAGAAGAAGTGCTATAGTTTGATGTGGAGAAAATCCAATACTTTGAGACCACAAAAGTCATTGAAGAGATACCTACAGTAGAGGGTGAGTCTAGTAGAACCGTCAAAATAAGTGCCTTATTCAATAAGGATCATAGAGACGAGTTGATCTATGCCTTAAATGGAAACCTAGATGACTTTGCCTATAGCAATAGAGATGAAAGGGATCAATAAAGAAGTTGCCTACCACAAATTAAATGCCAAAATGGATGCCAAGTTGATTAAATAAAAAATTAGAAGGATAGTTGTACGTGACACTCGTTCAGCCTATCAAGGAAGAAGATGAGCAGGATTTTTAGCTCTAGGCCTAGGAAGGCAACTTGTAATGATAGGAGGTGTAGGGGCACTAAACAAATTTTTTAAATGATCAATGTCAACAGAAATAATGTCCTTAGAAGATGTATGCATGTGTTGGTCCATTGAGAGCTTATGAATACAATTATGGATCCTCAAACCTTTTAATTTCCAATATATATATATATATATATATATATATATCATCTTCACCTCTACTTATCTGCAATATTTCCTCTATACTTGGAAAGGAATTATTTGCTTCATTCATTCTCAATTTATTGAATATAATTATATTCCTTTTTTTTTACTTTTTATTATACCATTTATGACAAGATGTTATTTTCCTAGCTTCTATTCTATGCTCAAAACTTAAGCTATTAATATTATAATAGAGAACTAACAATTTTTAATAATGCTTTTAAAGAGATTAATGGAATTCTCATCAAAACAAAATTGTTTCATAATATTAAACAAGAAAGTCCAATTAATATTATTATAGGTCATGAAAAATATCAAGTTTGAGTATTATATTATGACCATGGAATTTTTTTTGTGAATTTTATGAAGAAATTTTTTAGCAAGAAAAACATTATCAATAATATTTCTACCTTTAACAAAGTTTGTTTGATTTAAAGAAATGATTTTAGGGAGAAAATTAGATAAACAAGTAGCCAAAATTTTGAATAAAAGATTATTAAAAGAAGTGCAAAGGCTAACAGGTCTATAGTCATTCCAAGTTTCGGGGTTAATGTTTTTAGGGATCAACATAAAAGAAGTGCTAGTGAAACATTTAGGTATAGAAAGACCGTAAAAAAGTAGTTACAAATTTATACATATCCTCCTTAATAATATTTCAACATTTTTTTAAAGAAAGAAGTCATGAAACCATCTGGGCCAGCACATAATCTTTATTCATACTCATCAAAGAGTTGAGAATATCAGGCTCATCAGGCAACTTAGTAATAATATAGTTATCTTGAGAAGAAATAGAAAAAAGAATAACATGAGGAATAGAAATAGGCTCAACCTTCTTGCCAGAACCAAAAGATTTCAAAAAAAAAGGAAAAAAATAGAATCAGAGAATAATGATTGATCCTCACACCAGTCACCAGACTCCAATTCTAACTTTTTAATAAAAAAATTTATTTTCTTATCATTTTTTATAGCATGGAAATACTTAGTGTTCCTCTCACCTTCCAAAATATGTTTAGAAGATGCTTTTTGCTTCCAAAATTCTTCTTTTATTTGTTAAAGATTGAGTAGGTAAGCCTTGGTAGAGTAGACTTGATCCCAATCAACATCCTTAGATGAAACAACAAAATTAATTTTATGCATATAAACTTCTTTTTTATCCTTCTTAATGTTATAAAAAATGTTGCCAAATTTAAATTTATTCCACCATCTTAAAGCTTGTTTGATTCTCTTAAGCTTTAAGGCAAAATAGAGCTTATCATTGTCTCCCTTGAGAAAGAGGAGCAATCCAATTCCCATTAACCATTATAGAAAAAATAGGAGCTTTTAACCATATATTTTTGAAATAAAAAGGAGTGAAACTAGTAGCATTAACTTGAAAAATGTTCAGAAGAAAAGGAGAATGATCAGAAATAGTCCTACTAATGTGTTGAATAACATATAAAGGAAAAAATAGAGATCTAATCATTATTAAATAAAAATCTATCTAACCTTTCTCAAACTCTATTATTAGACCAAGTAAAAGTAAAACCATAAAAGCCAATATCATAAAAACCACAATGCAACATCATATTAATTATTGAAATCATCAATAGCATTTTTATTAGAGGGAGAACCTCCTACAATTTTAGAATAATTAGAAATAATATTTAATTCCCCTCCAACAAACTAAGGACCCTTATAAGAATTTTTAAGGTCAGCAAGCTGTTGCCAAAGAGATAACCTACCATGTTAAGTGCAACTAACATAAACAATAGAGCCAATAATAGAAACATTGAAAAAGGAGAAATTGAAATGAATAATTTGATCAAAATTACCAATAATAGATACATTAATATCACTTTTCCAAAAACCCAAATCTTATCAGATCAATTAGTCAAGGAAAATTCAAATCCCAACTATCTTTGACAAGCATTAATTTTAGAGGAATCAACCATGGGTTTCAAAAGATCTAAGAATAATATATTATGAACTCAGTGAAAACAATATTTATGATAAGCAACCCGGTGACCTGACCAGGGCCACTGCCCCCTTGGATCCCCGATAGGTACTTAACGGTTCCCCACCCCTAAAAATTAAGGCTAGTTCAACCCCTAATCACGATGATATGAGTTAATTTTTATTATTGGAGTTACGTTAGTACAAACTTAATTTACACTTGGTTCTAAACTTAGTACAAACTAATTCACGTGATGGATCTCATAAAATTCACTGATTCTCCTTACACATAACTGAATCCCATCGATAATAGTTCCCATCCAACACAAACTCCCATTTCCTTTACATCTTACCAAATCTTGTCAATGCCACTCCTTTCTCATTTGCAAGCCATCGTTTGAATCCCATCATGATTTATGACCCTTACTTGCTCCAAATCCAACCGATTCATCTACTTATCTCTCACATTCCATCTGATTCCATTGATGCCTCACTCACTTCTTAACATGCACGAACACATCTTCTCTTTCACATGCCACCAAATCCCATCAAAGTCGTGCCCTCAACCCCTCACGAACTCTCCTTCTCCTAACACGCCACCAAACTTGTGTGAATGCCCTACAAGGCATTCATACCTTGTTCCAAATAAAGGTTCAAAGCTGCTTTGAATCTTTCTTTGAATTAGATTTGAATCCTTCAATTTCAAAAAAAAAAAATGATGCTTTAATTAAAAAAATACTAATATAAGAAATAATATGTAACAAGGGATAGTTCCATCCTTCGTAAGGAAATCCTAATAAAAATATTGAGACATAAGTTTTCTCTTTGCGCTCATGCTAGTGTTTTTCCACTTGCTTTGCTTCTCAGTGGCGCCGGTCGTCGTGGCTCTTCTAATGCTCATTCTGCTCTCACGGAAGTCCTTTATTCCTTTCCTCTTTTTTTTTTGCATTTTTTCTTACTTTTTCACGTTCAATCATCCTTTTTTTTCCACTATAACCATTTTTTGGCTTCCTAATCACTTGAAAAATCTAGGCTTCCTAAATGGTGTTCCAAAATCTCACTCTTTTTTGGATGCCTTGTCTGGGGAGTCTTCTCTAGTGGATTATCCTGATCTTAAAACCTCTACATATCGTGGTCTTCCATCGTTGTAGATTTTGAAGTAGGAAATCCTTGCCCTTGCAGCACCTTTTGAGTTTGCTTTAGTTGGAAAATTTTGTACTTAGAGTCCATCCCTCGATTCAATCCAAAACTCATTAATGATTTCTTTGTTACTGTTCTCAACCCTAAACATGTGTTGATTAAATTAGTAAATGATTTGGATTATAGAAGAGTATTCTCTCATCATTCATATTTCTTGAGTAATTGCTATATAAAACTCTTCAAGTGGTCGTCATATTTTGATATTGATGTGGAATCCCCCATTACTTGATTTAGGTATCCTTCCCTAACCTCCGTCCGAACCCCTTCTCTCCTCATATACTTTACGGACTGGGCTCTTTGTTTGGCCCCCCATTAAAAACTGATAATTCTTCATAGGTTCTAGACCCTCCAGTGCTCTTGTCATTATCAAGCTTGATATCTTCAAAATATACCTCGATCGGGTCTAGCTTGGTCCTAAAAAATTAGGTACATACAACACAGTGAAATGGAGGCTTTCCCTTCATTCTGTGGTCATTGTGAATCCCTCTACGACTAAAGAGTGGAATGTCATTATCTTATTCCCCATTTAGATGATCATCCTGTGATCAATCACAATGTTGTTTACCTGGTTAACACCAACTTAATTATTGAATAATGGGTTCAATGATGTTGATGTTATAAATAATGCAAAAAAGTTGCAAACAAGGGTGTTGAGCTCCTCTATGGATCATGATTGTGATGGGTTAGGTTCTAATGTTGTTTTTTGTTAATTTGAGTAGTGAGGGTAATGATAGGATTATGGTTGATAAACCTAAGATTGTTGACCAGGAAAATGCTTGTTCTCCTAATTTGTTATCTCGCAAGCAATGTGATGGTAATAAAAATGCTATTGTGGCCTCTATTGGTTTGGGGATTATTGAGTTATTTACTACTTGGGGCTGTATCAATGCTGCGGTTGATAATGCTTTGACTCTTCATGTGTCCTCTAATCTTGATGCTCAAGTAGTTAATACGCACGAATCAAATGGAGTGTGGTTTTGCGGGTTGATGAAGATATTGTGAATGAGCATTCTAATGTTGAGGATGTGAGGCCTTTGGGAATTGCTTCCTCTCATTTTTCTGTGAATAATACTTTGCCTGTTCATGATGGTTTGGTAGTTATTGGTAATATTCCCTTAATTAGTATACCTGCTTCACCTATTTCTCACAATGAGGCTACTGTTTTAAGTCATTGGGATTTTCTTTTTGATGTTCTTGTTGGTCATGCTGACTGGATTTGTTCTAAAACGGCCGATGATTTGGGTTCTAAAAGGATTCATGATGATCTTTCTAATTGTTTGATAGAAGATTTCAATTTAAATGTGGTGCGAGTAAATGCTAAGAGCTTTTCAGTGAAATTTGGTAAGAAAAAAAAAACAAAAATAAAACTCATGTCCTTGGGTATTAATGTGTTAGCTTTTCTCGCCCATGTCTGATTTGTTATTTGCTTTTTTTATCTTTGGTGTGCTTTGGTTGTTCTTGTTTTCAGGGTAATTTTTTTGTCTGGCTGTCCTCTTTCTGCTTTTTTTTTCTACAAAAGATGCTCATTTGTTTTTTCTTGGAATTGCTCTTTTTCTTGCACATCTTCGGTTGCTCATCAAGCTGTTGCTATTCTTCTTTTCCTCAAGCTTCTGTTGAGCTCCCGGATAGCACTGTTTTCTCCCTTTCATGTTGTAATTTTTGCATCTTAGCCTTAAATATATATATATATCAACAACGAATATTCATTCAATGATATAAAGAAACCTTGTGATATGAGATGTCAATCCCTTTCATTAAGCAGAAATATATAAAAAATTGTATGTCTCAGTACACTTACCAATTGATAAATATGTAAAATACGCAATCAAGTTTCATACATGAACAAGTTGGTTCTTAATATAACTACATTGGCTTCTCAGTACAACCCATAAGATTTTTGGCCTCCTTCAGCAGCAAGAACTTCCTCATAGTTTACTTGCTTTTGTTTAACCCACACTGTATATGAGGGAAGTGTGCCCACTGCAAAAATGAAAGAAGTTGGTGCATTCATTTCAAACTATTAGCAAAACTAAAATAATCTATATGCACCATTAAAAAAAAGAAAGATTACAAAGATGCAAGCTCTATTTATCTCAGGATGTCTAAAGATATCTCTTCAGAGACAATGAAAGGACTTTTTTTTTCTTTAAATTAGAAGCATAAAATTATCATTTACAATATTACAAGCAACATAGTCATAACAATTTATTGCTTTCAAGGATTAATAATTATTGTATTTAGTCTGATGATGGTTCAATGATCAGATAATCTCTTAATATATCATGCTTAGGATAGTGTAGGTCATGATGTATTTTTATGATCCATAGATGCAAATCCTTCCTTAAACAACTTTCCAATTGATTTTGAACCACATTTTTAATACTCGATAGGGAGAAAATCTGAAGAAAACATAATTTTGAATCATGCTTAGGATTCATTTGGGACAACTTTGTTGCTGCTTTCTAAAACAGTTTTCTAGTACAAAAATTTCTAATTCAAAAAATTTTGTAGTAAAAAGCTGCTTTTAAAAGTAAAAAGAAAGATTTCTCAAATGAAGCATTAGTAAGTTGCAATAATCTATACAAATTTGAGATCTAACTATTGTTACCAAGCTCTAACATCCAAATGTCAATCTCAAACATGCAAATCTGTTGAAATGCCAGTGGATGGTTCTAATTCTGTCAAAATATCGATGGATATCAAACTGGTAAACACATAATTCCACTCTCAACCAAAAAAATTAAGATGTTGCTAGAACTTAATGTTTTACGTGTTATTTGGCTAATAATATTTTCTTAGAAGTTATACTTTTCAATTAAAAAAGCCCATTGAAAAATGTATTGATTATAAATCAATGCATGCATTGACTTAGAATCTTATTTTACATAATGAAAGCATGTGCACCAACATATGTTATCACAATACAAAAGATTCTATCGCAAGAATAGGAGAGTACTTAAGCTAAAATTCATGAGGTAAAACACTTGATAAATTAACTAATCCACTCAAGAAAGAGAATTTTCCAAGTTGTGAAGCATTATTGAAGTCACAAATCAAGGTTAAGGGAGGGCATTCAAGATCAAACTTGTTGAAAATTTAAATATTTGGTAATATATGTGATAAATATGAGTGTGGTAGGTTTGGAAGGTGAAGATTTAATATTCAAGATTTCTTTTGTGGTCAATAATATGTTGCATGGATATGCTCTAAAAATGTATATACACTCTCTCCTATTATGGTGCTTCTACATTGAGTTTACATAATGAAAGGTGTATCTATGTGTGCTTCTATTTTCTAACTTGGATTTGATCTCTTGTTCTTTATATTTATAACTTTCTAAAAAATTCTTCTATTTCCTATCACAAAAGTTTAAGTATTGTTTTCTTAAAAACTCAATCAATCACTCCTCTTTCTCTTACATTTTTATTTTTATCTTTTTCTTTGTTGCATGATCTATCTATAAAAAATATAGGAGTGATTTTCTGAGAGGATAAATATGCAAGCATCGCGATCGGATTTCAATTTAGATAATTTTGAAAAAAAAAAGCCAATTATATATTACATATTATTCGTAGACTTCTCTAGCTGAGATTAGTAACGACAGGTAGTTCAGTTAGCATGATAATTGAAGAAGATCTAAACCTATTAGATTGATAGGTAAAGTTAAGGGCTAAGGATTCTGATGATGAAAAATAAAAACATATGATAGATGACATGAATAGAAAGTAAGGCAAAAAATATATACATTAAATAAATTGCCCTTCTTTCACCTATCATCATTAGAAACAACTTTAGAATGATGAGTTGTATATAAAGTTCACCAAAAATAGTTGAGATCATACAAATGATGCAATGACACTATATACATAAGTAAATTTTATGTTAGATCATCTTTTTTATCTGCTTGTCTACTTGTATCTTCCTGCTGATTATTTTGTTTTGGCTTGTGCTTGCTAATTGGGTTTCCATGTTTTGGGTGGCCCAGGATTTGTATGTTATTCTGCTTGGTGTGTTTTCCTTGGGTTTAAATGTTCATATTTTTTATATATGGGCTAGCTGCTAATATTTTGAATTATTTACTGTTGGGTGCCTCTATCACTTCGAGAACAGATCTTCATCAATACCTACTTTGGTTTATTACATGTAGTGAATTTTCTAGGTGAATTGCAATTTACACCTACTTTGGTTTATTAGCTATCCTGCTTTGGCCGATCAATGCTGAGCTTATCTTTACTCATACAGGTATTTATCTTCTCTTTGTAGTTTTTTCCTTTTGGATTGTTTTGCTTTTTTTTTTTTTGCAAGTTCTCTCTGGCCTGGAGGGTGTTTTTTGGCAGAAAAATTGTGTTGAATGTTTATTTAAGGTTCTTTCTTTTTTGGGCGCTGTCTTTGTGCCGCCTTAGATTGTATCTACGCAATTTTGTTTTTTGGTTAGTAGGGGACAATTGCCTCTTAGGTTTTCTTTCTTTTTTTGGTTGTAGCTCTTTGAGCATTAGTGAGCTGAATGTCCCCTTAACGACTATGAAATTTTGATTTATATTAATACGTAGGCCCCTCCGTGGGTTTTAGATGTTTATATATATTTATATGTTGAAGACATTCATTTTCTTTGTGATTTAGGTTTCGTTTAAGACAGTTTTTTTATTATTTTCTAAAGCAACTTTTAGTAAAAAAACTTTTTGATGTAGAAATTTTTATAGTAAAAAATTATTTTAAAAAGCAGTAAGAGAGCTATCCTAAAAGAAGCCTTGAATTGGATACAAGATAATCTCTACACATGATCAAATTGTATGACCACCATACTTACTGCTCGCTTTAGTAACTGTTCCTTATTCCTTTGGATGGATCAATTACGACAGTCTCTCCAGATGATCTTCTTTTGAGTAGCATTTCATTGTCCCATTTGCTGATCCTTTGGTGTCAAAATCTAGCCAGCCTTATTGGCTCCTTCCTCTTCAAGTGTGGGACTGTGCATGGGTTCGCTAAAATCTTTTACTTTTTTTATGTTATTGGGTTGTCGATAGTCAGCTATTCATTACTCTTTTGAGTAGCTTTTTATTGACCGCAATTGCTCTCTTGGGGTCAATCTAGCCAGCCTTAAATAAATTGGCTCCTTCCGCTTCATATATGGGTTATCCATTTGATGTTGAGTAAAGAATCTGCCTTATGGTAATAATAATGTTGTAAAAATCACTTTTTGAGTGCAATCTAATCCACTTCCTCCTTTGTTCAATACTATAGCCTCGATGTTTTCTTCTCCATATAGGAATAATTGTTGAATACAGCAGACTATAAATACTAGTGCATGATCGAAGATGTTATATTTATTAGAGCTATCAAAATCGGGCAACGGGTTGAGTTCACGTCCAACCAAGAGCTGACCCGACACTATTTGGGTCAACCCGAACCTGACCTGTTTTTTAAAACGGGTAATTAAGTTTTTCAGACCTGAATCCGACCCGCTTCAGGTTCGGGTCAACCTAACACGACCTGAAACTCGAGTATATGTGAGCATAGGCGGCACGGCGGCATAAGCGAAGCGGGACACTGGACGCAGACATATACAGCCGAAGCGAGAAGCGGGACGCCAGACAAAGGCATAAGCAAAGCAAAAGCAGACAAACAAGGGCAGACGTGACTCAATGCGATGCGGGCAAACTCGGGTAGGCAATGCATGTAGAAGCGAGCAGGCGTGGTTAGCTTGATCATTCCGGGTCAACCCAAACCGGTTTTACAAATAGGTCAAAATCCCTAACCCAAACCCAACCTGATTTGGGTTCGGATCAACCTTAACCCGAAATTTTCGGATCAGATTCAGGTCGGATTTTGGAGTCGTCTTAAATATTGACACCACTAATATTTATTAGTCGATTCAAAATCTACCACCTACTCCAGTTTGTAAGGTTCCCTTCTATAGATAAAGATATATCTAGTGCTCTCTCATCCATCATTCGACGTGATTCAAAAGTTTTTCTTTAATTTAAATTTAATAAGAAAAAATTATGCTATTTTGAATCCCAAACACTTTTTGATTAAGTTAGCAAATGATATGGATTACAGCAGGATATTTGTAACTCGCAAATTTTTTTATGTCAATAATTATTTTATGAAGTTAATCAATTGGTCTCCCTAGTTTTATATTGGTAAGGAATCTCCTTTATTCCCATTTAGGTTTCTTCTCTTGATCTTAGGCCTCACCTTTTCTCTCATTGCATTTTGTTTGGGTCGGGTTCCATCTTTGATCGTCCACTACAAATGGATAATGCTACGGCTTCAGGTTCAAGACCTTATGTTGCTCGGATTCTTGTTGAAATCGATATAACCAAAAAATACCCTTCTGAGGTTTGGCTCAGCCCTAAAAATTTTGGGTATGTTCAAAAGGTAGTTAAGGGTGAGTCCGAGAACTCTAGTATAGTATGTGGTGCTAATAGGGTTATGAATGTTGAATAGGATGTGGTTGTCCCTGTACCTTCCGTGGATCAAAACCTGAATAATACCATTATTTGTCTTGAACATTGAGGGTATAAACATTGTGGTGGATATCCATGGTCCTCCCATAGGTGATTTATAGGTCCTTCCCATGGCCAATAAATGTAGTGATGTGTTGGATAATACATAAAATGATGTTCATGTTAATCCTAATTAATGTTCCTACCGTCCAATCCATAGTAGATGGCATCGACAACAATGATAAATTCAACAACCTTGCTGCTCCCATAACTAATCTAGATAATATTCCCAATTGAATCAATCTGATCTAGAGAATCATGGCGATCAATCTGATTCAATCTGAGAAAAAGGTAAAATTCATTTTGATTTTGAAACGTACCTTGGTCTGTCAACTTCTGATCACAAGAAGTGTTTTAAAGAAGATAATCAGGATGATTTTAAAGTTGTGTCTTCTAAAAATAAACATAGAAAGAAAAAGAAAAAAAAGCTGATCATGTTTCTTAATTCAGGCTTACTAGAGCTAAAGCGGCTTCTGAATAAATTATTTCATGATTAATTGTGTTATACGGAATATTAAGGGTGTTGGAACATCAGCTCTTAGTCTCGTATTAAAAATTTGTGCAAGTTGCACCATATTTGTTTTATGGCTTTATTATAACCAATGATTAATGAATACAATCTTTCTTGTCAAAGACGTCTTGATTTTGACCACTCTTTTGCTAATGTTAATTGGAAGATTTAGCTTTTTTGGAAAAATAATGTTAATGTATCGATTATTGGTGATTTTGATCAAGTGGTGCACTGCTTC
Organism: Dendrobium catenatum; assembly: GCF_001605985.2. NCBI lineage: Eukaryota > Viridiplantae > Streptophyta > Magnoliopsida > Asparagales > Orchidaceae > Dendrobium > Dendrobium catenatum. The sequence continues at coordinate 2,569,901 of NW_021320019.1, read as the reverse complement.
TTATTTTTTTCGAGTATTTCTTTGATGGGCTCTTTTATTTCTACGAGCACTATAGATTTGGTAGGTTGCCTTTGTGGCATCAATTAGTGGATCATGATCATAATTATTCATGTCCCTAGTTTGTTGGAGGTGATTTCCACTCGTCGCCACCTATCAATGACAAATTCACTTAGTTTAATAATAGACTATGGGAAAGACTTAATAATTTTATTTAATAATGACTGTCTTTTCTTAACACTACCCTTGCCAGGTCACAAGTCTTGAATGAAAAAAGTGGTGGGTTGTGCTAGCTAGTCAATATCCAACATAAAAACTTATCAAATAATCATGACATAAATCCAATAATATATTGTGTTAATGCTAGAGTATTTCCTAGAAGCAAAGTGTTGTATCACCTGAATATAGTGATAAGTGAGCACGGGCCACTACACTGGTGCCCAGGTGTAGTTTTAAATAGGCAAGAGTTCTCATATCATGGATGAATGTGGATAAATTAAGAAATTACTCCATAAAACAAAAAATTAGAATAATAACTTGAAATATAGGTTCCCTTCTAAGAAAATTAATAGAATTAATAAATATTATAATCCATATGAAGATAAATATTTTTTGCATTCAAGAAACTAAATGTATTGGAGGGAATGAAAAGGAGATTGATAGTTTAGGATATAGGTGTTCTAGTATGAGTCATACTAGTAATGGTGTAGGTATGATTATAAATAAAAGTTCGAAAGATAATGTTATAAAAATTTGAAGATAGAATTATAATTTTTAAAAATCATTGTTGATACTAAAATTATTAATATTACAACCGCTTATGCTCATCAAATAGGTTTAGATATGTGTTCAAAATTAAAATTTTGAAATGACCTGAAGGAGTTAATACAAAAGATACCTCTCAAGGAAATAGTTTTTATTAGAGAGAATTTAAATGAATATGTTGGTATAGATGTAGATGATTTTTAAAACATTTATAGTGCCTATGATTTTTGAGTGACTAATAAAGGTGGTAAGATTATATTATATTTTTCTTTAGCTTATAATTTTGTAATACCAATACCTTATTTTAGAAAAGAGATGAGCATCTCATCACTTAAGAATGAATATAGTAAAACTCAGATTGAATATTTTCTTATAAAAAAATAGATTGTTTAGATTGCAATGATTATAAAGTTATTCCGAGTGAAAGTTTATATACCCAATATCGTTTATTTGTTTTTGACTTTAATATGAAGGGGGAGAAAGTAAGAAAATAAAGTAAATCATTGTTCTAGGATTAGATGGGGATATTTAAAGAATATTAACAAAAATATTGCAAAAGATATATGTATAAATTAGCTAAACATAGATATATGACTAGTAAGGATTTAGTTCAAGTGAAGTGTATTAAGGATGAAGATCAAAAAGTGATTTCATTAGAAGATGATGTTCCACAAAGGTGGATGAGATATTTTGTTAAACTTTTCAATAAAGATTATGAAAATGTGATTCAATTTAGTGACCTTAGCGCCCTAAATGAATATATATATATATATATTTAATCAATATATTAGTAAAGCCGAAGTTAAAGAGGCTTTAAAAAAAATGAAGTGTGTAAAAGCTATTTGACCTGATGATATTCTAATAGAGGTGTGGAAATGATTAGGAGTTAAAGGAATTTCTTAGCTTTCGAAATTTTTTAATATTATTTTAAAGACTAAATGATGCCATATTAGTATAGAATAATTGTGTTTATTCTTATTTTTAAGAAAAAAATGATGTACAAAATTATGTGAATTATAAAGGAATTAAGTTAATGTGTCATACTTTAAAACCATGGGAGAGTTATATAGCATAGGTTGCGGCGTAACACTAATGTTTCTCAAAATCAATTTGGATTCATGCCAAGTAGGTCTACTATGGAAGTTATACATATATTGAGAGGTTTGATGGAGAAGTATATATAGAATAAGGAGGATCTACATATAATTTTTATTGATTTAGAGAAAGCATATGATAAAGTTCCAAAGAGAAGTGCTATAGAGAGTTCTACATAAGAAAGGGGTTAATAACCCTTATATTCAAGTCATTAAGGATATGTATGCAAGAGCTGTTACTTATGTTCAAACATACGGTGGTTTGATTAAGTATTCTCCTATTTTAGTTGGATTACATCAAGGATAAGACTTAAACCCATATCCTTTTGCTTTAGTCATGGATGTTCTCACTAGACATTTGCAAGAGGTTGTACCCTGGTATATGCTTTTTGTTAATGATATTCTTCTTGCTGATAAGGCTGGAGAGAAAGTTAAAGGTAAACTTGAATTATTGAGACCAACCTTAGAGTCTAAAGGCTTTAGTACGAGTAGATCTAAAATTGAACAAATGGAGTATAATTTTAATAATAATGAATCTAGTGGGGCTATTATGACTTTGGATGATCAAGTCATTAATAAGAGCACACGTTTTAGATATATTGGGTCCACTATTCAAAGTGATGATGAAATATATATATATATATGGGAATATTATTCATAGAATTCAAGTTGGTTGGTTGAAGTGGATGAATGCATCGGGCTTGTTGCACTACATGAAAAACGTCGCTTACCGGTGGTTATGACCGGCGGTTAAAGGACCACCGGTATTACCGGCGGTTCGTCCAGCGGTAAATCGCCGCCTATTATAACCGCCGATAATAAACCGTCGGTAAATGTTTCCTACGCCAATTTTACCGGCGGCGTAAAAACCGCCGAGAAACCGCCGGTATAATTTAACCGCCAGTTTGGCCTTACTAACCGCCGGTTTTTGACGTTTTTCCTGTAGTATTGTGTAATAGAAAAGCCCCCCTCAAAATTAAGAAAAAGTTCTATAAGATGGTGCTGACCTATAATACTTTATAGTGCAGAATATTGGTCATTAAAAAAGAAGTATAATATTAAGTTAAGTGTTGCAGAGATGAGAATGCTCAGGCGGATGAGTTGCTTTAGTCTTAGAGATAGGATAAGAAATGAGCATATACGTGAAAACGTTGGAGTAGCTCCTGTGGAAGATAAAATTAGAGAGAGTTGTCTTAGATGGTTTGGTCACATAAAATAGCAGCCTTATGATGACATTGTTAGGAAAGTATATGTATTATATTTGATTTATGTTAAGAAAGATAGAGGTAGACCTAAAAAATACTTGGCTAGAAAATATTATAAAAGACATTTCTTTATTAGATTTAGATAAGAATTTGACTCTTAACATGACACAATTGAGAAAAAGGATTCGTGTAGCTAGCTGACCTCACATAGTGGGGTAAAGGCTAGTTATTGATGTTGAATGATTGTCTTTCTTTCACTACAGAAAAAACATTGATTTCTGGAGGAAATAAATATGTCAAAAATTTCAACAGATTTTTCGACAAGTTTATGGGGGGAATATTTCTGACATTTTTTTTTTAAGATATTCGTGACGGATTTTTTAATTGAATTTTAAATTTTCTAGATAATGATAATTATAAATATTTAAAATTATTTATTTTATTAAATTAAATTAAATATTGCTAAACTAAAATAATTTTAAAATTTTAATAATTTTCAGGTTAAATTAAATTTAATATAGTTATTATTTTGATCTTAAAAAAATCGAGCTTTTAATATAATAATTATTTTAAATAAACTATAAATTAAATTAAATCTGCTCATCATTAATAAATTATTTTAATTATTTTAATTTTATTAAGTTTATAGTTTAAATAAAATATAAATGCAACTTTTAAATATTTTAAATAAACTATATAAAATTTATTAATTATTTTGATCTTTAAATATCTTAATTATTTTAAATAAAATATTCTATCTTTTATAATATAAATAGAAATAAATGCAGGCGTGGCGGGCGGGGCGCGGTGGTCTTAGGTATGGCGAGCTTTTGCTGGTTGTTGCTCTTTTTACATTGGAATTCCAGGTTAGATCTTGCTTGGTCTATTTTTGGGTGATGACTTTGACGTACCTTCCCGCAATTGAATGCCGGAGCTGGGGCCTTCAGCGGAGGAGGAGTACCGAAGAGAAGAACCTGCAAGAGGGTTAGAGCAGAACACCAATAGAACAGGGATAGTAGTAATATTTGTTTTTCATATATCTGTGTACTATGATCTTTCTATGAGGATCATATACTCTCCTCCAGCTGCTATAGTGCCATTTCTAAATAAAGAAAAAGGGAAATAGTATAACGTGCAATAACAGAAAACTAAAACAAAAAGTGAGGGGTGCTGCGGTAGTGTGGTGTTTCATGGCATACAGTATTATATTCCTGCGGGTTATGATAGTCCCATCACTCCTCCCCTCCTTCAGAAGAGCTGCTCCCGGGCGATGTTAGAGTTGTATTCACGTCATCTGGAGGATGATATTCGTGAATATCTGCCACATTGAAAGTGGGTGAAGTTTGGATATGAGCAGGTAAATCGATGACATAAGCATTGTCATTAATCTTCCGCAAGACGGAGAAGGGACCAATTTTTCGTGGACTAAGCTTGGAGTACGTTCCCGTAGGAAATCGTTCACGATGCATTCTGAGCATGACCAAGTCACCCGGATTAAACATTTTGTGCCACCTTTGTGTGTCAGCCAATTGCTTATACTTGGCATTGGATTCATCCAGTTTAGTGTGGACCTGCTCAATAATGTTTTGAAATTGTTGAGTTGTTTGAGTCGCAATCGTGCTCGACATTTTGGAATAACAATAATATCAATCAAGTGATTGGGCATTTTTGTATACACTATGCTGAAAGGAATATGTCCCGTGGACCTATTTGGCATAGAATTGAAGGCAAATTCGGCTTGGCTTAGCATCTCTTCCCACTTCTAGGGATGGTCCTGGACTAAGCATCGCAACATGCTGGCTAAAGTACGATTGACAACTTCTGTCTGGCCGTCTGTTTGTGGATAGGCGGAGCTAAGTTTTAGATCAGTTTGTAGTCGTTTTCATAATTCGTGCCAGAAGTGACTGACAAATTTAACATTGCGATCGGACGTTATACTTCGCGGAAGCCCCTGCAAGAAAATGATCTTTTTAGAAAATAATCTGGCTATATGAATGGCATCAAAGGTTTTCTTACATGGGATGAAATGGGCCATCTTGGAGAACCTATCGATGACTACCATGATAGAGTCTGCCCCATTTCGATTCCGCGACAACCCAAGAACAAAATCGATGATAAGATCTTCCCATATGGAATCAGGTGTAGGGAGAGGCATATACAAACCTGTATTCTGAGCCGTGCCCTTATACAATTGGCAAACATAACATTTTTCAACAAATCGTGATACATCATGACCTAGCCTTGGCCAATAGAATCGCACCTATAATTGGGGAAGTGTCTTTTTGTAACCCACGTGAGCGGCTAGTCCACCGCAATGAGACTCTCTAAAAAGCTGTTGATGCCAAAAGGAGTTGGGAATGCATAAGCAATTGGCTTTAAATAAAAATCCATGCCTTAGGCTGTAGTCACTGCTAGGTGTTCCATCTATACATTGCTTCCACAAGAGAGCAAAGTCAATATCAGTTTCATAGAAATTCTTCATCTCTTGTAGACCTGTGATATCGGTTTGCAAGCTAACCAACATGGCAGATCTTCTTCTAAGAGCGTCGGCGACTCGGTTTAACTTCCCAGCTTTGTGTTGCAACACAAAGGTAAATTTCTAAAGAAAAATAATCCATCGGGCATGCATGCGGATAATATTTTTTTGATTATTGAGGTACTGGAGGGCTTGATTATCACTGCACAACACAAAATCTTGATGAAGAAGATAGTGCTCCCACTATTTTAAGGCGCGAACAACGGCGTACAATTCTTGCTCAGAGGCAGACCATTTCTGCCAAGTTGTGCTCAACTTCTCGCTAAAGAACTCAATCAGTTTGGATTCCTGGGATAGTACCACGCCAATGCCTATGGAAGAAGCATCTGTATCAACATTGAACGGCTTCTCGAAATTTGGTAAAGCTAGAACTGGTGCTGAGCAGAGTGCGGCTTGAAGAGTATCAAAGCTATTCTGTTGGTCAGTGGTCCATTTGAACCGATTAGCCTTCAAACAATTGGTGATAGGAGTGACAAGAACACTGAAGCTGCGTATGAATCTTCTGTAGAAATTTGCTAGCCCATGGAAATTCGTGCAGCGAACAGTGATTGCGGTGTTGGCCACTCTAGGATACCTTGTACTTTGCGTGGATAAACTTCTACACCAGCAGCAGACAAAACAAAGCCCAAGAAATGAACCTTGGAAGAAGCAAACTTGCATTTGGCTAAGTTTAGATAAAGCTGATGATGTTGCAGAACTTGAAAGATCTCAGTGAGATGCTCGACGTGGTCTGTCATGTTAGTGCTAAAGACGAGGATATCGTCGAAATAAGCAACACAAATTTTTCTGAGAAAGGGTTATAGTACCTCGTGCATTAACCACATAAATGTTGAGGGTGCGTTACAAAGCCCAAAAGGCATCACCTTCCATTCATATAGCCCATCTCGTGTTTTGAAGGCGGTCTTCCACTCGTCGCCGGGGCGTATCCGTATTTGGTGGTAACCGCTTTGTAAGTCAAGTTTGGAGAAAACAGAAGCTCCAGATAAGCGGTCTAGTAAATCAGACACCCTGGGTACAGGAAACTGGTACTTGACTGTAATTTTATTTATGGCGCGGCTATCGATGCACATGCGCCATGGACCGTCCTTCTTAGGAACTAGCAATGCAGGTACTGCACAAGGGCTCAAGCTATGCTGGATCAGTTGCTTGTTAAGCAAATCTTCAACATTATTCTGCATAATAGAATACTTCTTGGGACTCATGTGGTAGTGAGGAAGATTGGGGATCGTGGCTTCGGGAACGAATTCGATCTGATTTTGCATGGAGCGCAAGGGGGGAAGTCCTAAAGGGAGTTCGGCGGGAAAGAGGTCTGCAAATTGAGTCAGTAACTTACTGATTTCATTTGGATGACAAGGAGAGGATACTTTCTGGTGGTTATCCGAGACTACTAAAGCCATCAATGCCTTACTGTCTTGTCGGGACTGGACCAATAGCTTGCCCGAGAGAATATAAGTTGCCCCTGAGTTCTTTTCCTTAGGAGAATTTGTATGGGGACATAATCAAAGCTTTCTCCTTTTCCATTCAAGAGTATAGACATTTTTTCTGCAATTAAAAATAGCATCCATGTCGTATTGCCAGGGACGGCCCAAGATGAGATGGCAAATATCCATGTCAAGTACATCGCATAAGACTTCGCATACATAGTGTTTTCTGATTGAAAATGTGACTCGCCACATATTGGTGATGGTCACCTCCATTCCTTTTCTTATCCAGCTAATTTTGTAAGGGTACGGGTTACTGGTAGTCTTGAGTTGCAGAGCTTGGACCACCGATCAAGAGATGACGTTCTCCGTGCACCCGCTATCAATTAGCAATTCATAGACCTTCCCTTGAATCGTGCACCTAGTTTTAAATAGAGCATTGCACTGAGAGTGATTTGGGGCCTTTGGTGCTATTAGAAATCTTTGTAAAACACAGAGCAGCGGATCCCCTTCATCTCCGTGGACATCTTCAATACCAGTTTCAAATTCTGGTTCAAAAATAGCATGTTGGACATCCGCTCCATGTGATTCCCCCTCTATGAGCTGAATTCTTTGTCTATTCGGACACTCATTGGACTTGTGTGCGGGTTGAAAACATCGAAAGCATTTAAGAGTAGTAGGTTTGCTGTATGGATTTTCTCGAGGAGCTTGTGCCTTACATTGGGATTTAATTTTAGTAGTTGCATTGGGGTTCTGATTAGGACTAGTAGGGACCCGTGTAACTGAAGCGGGTCTCGCTACTGTGGAATTTTCTTTGGCGCTGTCCCCCAATGAATGATTAGTATATGACCATCTGCTAGTGTAACTACGAGATTTACGAACTAATTGCATCTCCACCTTCAACGTGAAATTCACAGCTTGGGAAAGAGTCCAAACTGAATTAAGCTCCAGTTTGTCCTGTATCAACTCCTTTAATCCACCAATGTAGCAGGCAAAAAGTTGAACTTTCGATTCTTGGAGATTATTGCGAGCACTCAGTCGATAGAATTCCTCCGTATATTCGCTTACGGAACGCTGTCCTTGTGAGCAATGTTGATATTGTAAATAAGTACTTGTTCATAATCCGTGGGCAAGAAATGTCCCCTAAGAAGTTGTTTCATACGAAACCAACTATGGATTGGCCCACTTCCCTCCCAGCGAAGAGTTTGTAAAAGCTATAGCCACCACGCACTAGCGCCGCCCTTTAAACGACAAGCAATGTACTTACTTGCTTTTCCAGGTTGATTTCCATATAATCAAAAAATGCTTCCAATGCTCTTTCCCAATCGAGATAGTCCTCGATGTGTAATCTCCCTTCAAAGAACAGAATATCCATCTTAATGCAGAACTCTCCCTGGCCCGTTTGATTTGTTCGACAGTGTCTCGAGCATTCGTAATACTGAATCTGATCATTATTTCCATTATCGGTTAACTCATGGCAGTTCACTACAGGAAAATCACCCATTTCTGGAGGCCTTTTCTGGCGGTAATTGAACCTTTACCGGCAGTTTTGTAGTTTTCCGGCGGTTAAATTACCGCCGATAAAAATGGCGTAGGAAAATGAATTCCGGCGGTTTTTTTCGGTGGCAATTTTGTCCGGCATGATCGTCTACTCGCCCGCTCACCTGCTAGCCTTTGTGGTCACCCGTCGTACTCAATTGAGTTAGTAGGTCAAGTTGGTTTCGAGTCGTGTTCAAATCTAGATTTTTAACCCATTTAGACAAACAGATCAGGTTTGGGTTTGATGTGTTAAGAACAGGTCAATTTTATGCTTGACATGAACTCGACCAACAAACCTATTTTAACCCTCCCTTAGACTTAGTAACCTAAATTAGATTGTACTTAGTTAGAATCTCATTTACTTTCACCATCCCCTTCATATCTAACTCTCTGATAAAGTCTAACTTCACATTCACATGATTTCTCATTTCATAAAAAACCTAATTCTGAGTCAAATGGATAGCTCCTTAGTTGTCGACAGAAACAATAATTCTCTTTCGATTAGAATTTTTTAGCTCTTGAATGATATCTTTTAAATATAATGCTTTCCTGATGACCATTGTAACTGCAATATTCTTTGCTTTTTTTTTTTTTGGCAAAGCTAGCCATAATATTTTGCAAAGTTTTCCTTCTAACATACTACATGCAATACCAAAAATTAATGAATATAGAACCATTAAGTAATTTCATGGTATCCAAACTTCATACAAAGTGAAAGTCAACATATATAGCCACAACACAAAAATAACTCAATCTATTTCCTCAAAAAAATTTGTCCCAAATGAAATAGTTCACATCAAAGGATCCACTTTGGAGCATATTAATACTCTCTCCTAGTATTGGAAATAAACCAACTAAGTCTTCGTTTGGAACGACTTTTTTATTATTTCTTAAAATAGAGTTTTAGAAAAAAAATTTTAATTTTTGTACTAAAATTCTATTTTAAAAAGCAATAAAAAAATCGTCCCAAACGAAGCCTAAACAAGCTAATAAACTAAGCTAAATTAGGAGTTGGGGATACCATAACATACATTATAACGCCAACTACTCTTACAAAAGGCACCTTACACATCTTAAACTTCTCTTATTTAGTTTTAGGCATTTGATCTTTTGAGAGCTTAAAGAGTTTATCTGTTGGAATTAAAACTGCATCAACATCCTTTATTCATAAATTTACTAAATCCTTCATTAATTATCTTGCTTATATATCACATACTTATAGTCCTCTCCCTTCTACCAGTTATGATTTGCATAACCAAAATATTTTTGTTAGATCATTATCATTAATTCATTCAAAACTCTATTCAAAGTAATACTTTTAACTTATATCTAGATTTTTTGTTGTTATTGCATGCTATCAATGATTCCAAATACATTATAAGATATACAAGCATCTATACGCTCTTTTAATACATAAAACTATAAAATTTTCTTTCGTTAAAATCACTCTTGTGTGCACGGAACGTTGTCCTAGCGAGCAATGTTGATATTGTAAATAAAGCATTTGTTCATAATCCGTGGGCAAGAAATATCCCCTAAGAAGTTGTTTCATACGAAACCAACTACGGATTGGCCCCTTCCTTCCTGGCGACGAGTTTGTAAAAGCCTGTAGCCACCACACACTAGCGCCGCCCTTTAAACGACAGGCCACGTACTTAACTTGCTTTTCCGGGTTGATTTCCATATAATCAAAAAATGCTTCCACTGCTCTTTCCCAATCGAGATAGTCCTCGATGTGTAATCTCCCTTCAAAGAATGGAATATCATATCCATCTTAATGCAGAACTCTCCCTGGCCCATTTGATTTGTTCGGCAGTGTCTCGGGTGTTCATAATACTGAAACTGATCATCGTTTCCAGAATCGGTTAATTCATGGCAGTTTTGGAAGTCATTCTCCTCCTCAGATTCCAGTACCTCTCTTAAAGCTGGCCTAGGAATACGGCATTGTCCAGCTCTACCTGGCAAACCTCGCGGCACTGGTGTTGCCACTGTTGGTTGTGAAACTTGTCCTAGGACATGTCCGATTGAGGTTTTGAGGTCTAACATGTCGTTGTGTAGGTCTGTGGATAGGCAGAAGAAGTCCGCCCTCAGTTCGTTGAGTTCCCGATTGATGCTAGCTTGCGCTGCCCATACGGCATCCAAGCTCCAATCGTCGTCAGGAGCCTTACGAGAACTCTCTGCAGCCATCAACCCGATCGCTAGCTCTGATACCAACCTGACGTACCTTCCCGCAATTGAATGCCAGAGCTGGGGCCTTCAGTGGAGGAGGAGTACCGGAGAGAAGAACCTGCAAGAGGGTTAGAGCATAACACCAATAGAACAGGGATAGTAGTAATATTCGTTTTTCATATATTTGTGTACTATGGTCTTTCTCTGAGGATCATATACTCTCCTCTAGCTGCTATAGTGCCATTTCTAAATAAAGAAAAAGGGAAATAGTAGAACGTGCAATAATAAAAAACTAAAACAAAAAGTGAGGGATGCTACGGTAGTGTGGAGTGCCATGGCATACGGTATTCCTACGGGTTATGATAGTCCCATACGACTTCTTGCCTTCCTTCAGTTGTTTATATTCTTTTCCTTTTGAATGTGTAAATTAGTTGGGATTATTGTCTCAGTAGGTTTTTTTTTCTTTCTTTCTTGATTATAGTTCTTTGAATTTTAGTGAGCATTTGATCCCTCTTTGGACTAGTAATCAATTTTTTATAATTAACACGTAAGCCGTTTTGTGGGTTTCTCCTAAAAAAAATTAAATAAATAACACACCAACAAAGCATACAAAATATAAAGTAGGATTGATCAGATAGATATAAGAAAATTTAGTTGGTAAAGTATTGATCAAATTTCATTTTAAACAGCACAACAAAATACGGGTCAACACAACTACTGCAAATGATGCAAGAAAAATAATTCAGCTGGTTTATAGAGCTCAAAACGCTGAAAACCCTAATAGAAGTGTTGCTACTTCTAACAAACCTAGAAACTTACATTCTTTGCTGCTGCACTGAAAGCTTCCCTGTGGCTGATGTCAGGGTTACTAGCTTTAATTCTTTGGATCTCCTCCCTGTTAGCATGGCAAGTAATAAAAAAAATATACATCCCCGTTAACATGGCAACAAATTAAGCTATAGCTTACTTGATGAACTTGTTATATGCTGAAGGTACTCTCTGTCTTTTCTCCGGTGCTGGTTAGACCACAAAACAAAAAAGAGGAATCAAAGACAGAATAATGGTTAGATTAATTAGAAGTTAAAGCTATATTCTTCTATAAAAAAGAAATTTCGTAAGTTTTAGGCTTCGTTTACGACGGCTTTCTTACTACTTAAAACAACTTTTTCTAATAAAAAAATTATTAAAAAGTTGTTCGAAGAAGTAGTTAAAAGCCGTCCCAAACGAAGCTTTATTGTTTATCATTTTCCTTCACTACAAAAAAATCGCGGTAATCATGGAAATCCACTGGTAAAATTCCCTTTCTTGTGGATTTTCGGCAAAAATTCGTCCAACAGTAAATTACACATCAGAAAATTTATCGCCGGAAATACTTCCGGCTGACTTACCAGTGGAATTCCGACGAAAAACCGAAACCAAAACGTCGGAAATTCCGTCAGTAAAAAATCATTTTCCTGTAGTGCTTCTATATTGGAATAAGAAAGATATGAATAAAAATTTTATTAAAATATATTTTATGCAATCTTATGTATTTTTTTTCCAATTTAACTCACATTTATGGGAAGAAAACAAACCTTAAAATAAAATTGTGTAGTAATCAAATAATTAGTTTATCAATCGCTTCTGTAAGTAGAGATAAAAGAGAAGAAAAACACGATTAATTATCCTTATTTTAATTTTAAAAGGTTGATCTTACGGCGATTATGCAAGAGTCTTTGTTGGCCTACGTCCACTGTGTTGACTGTTGATGTCCTACTGCATTCAGAAACTGGCCCCGAATGCACATGGAGATCCAGAGATTTCATACCGTACTGAATTTTCTGCCACCAAAATAATTTATGTATCATGACGTCTTCATGTATTTGAATGCAAGGAAGTTACTAGTAGATCTATGCAGCTCATTTTTATCTCTTAGTTGGGAGCTTTGGTTTCAAATTAAGAGATTTTGGGTTCGAGTCTTGGGTATGTTATGCATATGAGTTTATCTTAATTGACTTAAATGTACTGAAAAGAAAAACCGGTAGATCTGAAAATGGATTGTTTTGGTATCATTCTGTCATATTTTTTATGAAAAAATCATCATGCTTAATCAGGCTTACATGCAGTAACTTATCAACTTAAAGATAAAGATCATTAAGGCTCCATTTAGGACAGCTTTCTTATGGCTTCTTAAAGCGGAATTCTAGTACAAAAATTAAGGTTTTGTTTGGAACGGCTTTCTTACTGCTTCTTAAACTAGCTTTCTAGTATAAAAAATAAAAATTTTATAAAAAAAAACTGTTTTGAAAAGCAAATAAAAAAGCTATCACAAACGAAACCTAAATATAATATCAGATATTTTTTAGATAAATTTTATTAGCTCTTTACCTGAACTTCGATGTGTTACTAATCTTTTTAGCCCTTTTATATATTACTGACCTCACGTCTTGTTGTTATATTTCTATTTTTCAAAAAAGAATTGTTACCTCAACAATTTGGGGTAAGCATATGGATTTCATTCAATCAATATTTCAAAGTGTCATAAGAGATGTTTGTCTTAATATTTTGCACAAATTAAATAAGCAAAGTATCTTATTTTTTTCAAACTAAGTGATAAATTTTTGTGCATATTTTATTGGAAAGGTAAAAATATATCTCATATAATTTTACTTTTTTTTGCATATTTTATTGGAAAGATAAAAATTAATCTTATAATATTTTTTTTATTTTATCCTAATTAAATAGATGACACTCCCCACTAATATGATAATTTAATAATATATCTTTATTTATTTTATTGTATATTATTCATTTGAATAACTCAACAAATATCATATATTTTAACAAAAATAGCCCTAACAAATACCAAAGTTGGAAGTGTGGTTAAAAACTCCTCTTCAAAGCATTAAAATTTACAAAATTTTAATACTTATCATGCCATCATAAAAATATGCGTAAAATATGTTGCCTTCATGGATTATGTATGTAAAAAATATTATCCTAAAAGTTGTGTTACTTCATTTTAAAACTAAAGAAAAAAAAAAAAGATCGCTCTTTGGGGCTCTGCTAGGGCTTTGCCCTAGCCTGCTCCTAGCCTCCTCCCGTCTCTTATGATCAGAGCCCTAGCCTCCTCCCGTCTCTTATGATCTGATCATTTTTCTCGGATTGTTCTCCGCTTCTACATCTCAGGCTTTTCTTGAGTGTTTGATCGCCTCAAGCCTACGTCCCAAATCATCTTTTGATTCCAGGGAATTTTTTCATCTCTGCAGGTTTTCTGTGGTTTTCTTGCTTTTATGGAAAATAAACTCTTGGATCCTGGCTTTTTCGCCACGGGTAATATGACATCTTGATCATTCAAAGATGCTTTATTTGGATCTACCACTTCTTCTTCCTTTTCTGATCTCAAGGCAACTACCAACTGTGATTTCAAGGCCTTGTGGTCTCCAAGGAAGAAATCATTGCATTGGCATCTCCTTTTCCTTTTCGCTTGTTGGTAAATTCTCTAAAAGCGTCTTAAATTGGATTTTATTAGAATTTTCTTTTTAAATCTCAAACTTTTCAGTGATTTCTCTGTTACTTTATTTGATACACATTATGTGCTAATAAAACTATCCAACGACTTGGAATATAGTAGAGTTTTGGCTCGCCTATTTTATTTTATGTATAACTATTTTATAAAGCTTGTTAAATGGCGATCACCCGTGTTTGACATTCATGAGGAATCTCCAATTGTGCCGGTTTGGATCTCTTTCCCTGATCTATGACCTCACTTATTTTCACTAAGAATCATCCACGGGTTAGGATCTCTATTTGGTAGACCCTTGAAAATGGACAATGCCACTACTCATGACGTCAGGCCCTCGATTGCTAGGGTTTTGGTGGAGCTATATATTTCCAAAAACTACTTGAGCAACCTTTAGATTGGACTTGAGAAATTTGGCTTTGTGCAAAAAGTGGTTTTGGAGTAAGTTCATTCATTATGTGATCATTGTAAAACCCTTGGACATGTGAAAAATGAGTGATTTATTCTGCACACTAATCTTAAGAAGAATAATCCTATTCTGCCTAAGGATCCTATTATGAAAATGGCTAATTCCAACCTCACTGATGCTAATACCAGTCCTGGTTTACCTATTTCTAATGATCTAGCTTATAATAATGATAATGTTGATGTTCCTTCCGCTACCCGAAGGGATGATTTACTTATCGAAACTCCTACTTTATTGCCTACGACCAATGTTACGCTTGAGAGCAAGGTCATACTAGAGATTCATCCTAATGTGGATGTAACCTTTACTATGGATGGAATAAATGTAGATGGTGATGTTGATCCTGTTGGTGGGGATCAAATGGTTGATTTTAAATCTCATTGTCTTCGTGGTCCTATGGATGCTTCAAGATTTTTGGATGTTTCTAATAAAGTGTCTATTATTAGCATTCTTTAGTCCCCTTTATATGTTGATGTCAGCCTAAAAGAGCAACGTGAGCATCCTAATAATGTTGTTAATTATGTTAACCATTATGATTGGTTAATGTCAGGTGTTAACAATGTTAATCCTAATAATATTGTCGAGGTAGCGAATGATAGTAGCTTTCAAGATTCTCAGGAAGATGTTAATTTGGATGTTGTGAAAATTGATAATGCTTCAAGGAAGAATAAAAAGAAATATATACAAAAGAAAAAAAATGGTTGCAATGTTTTTTCTGATTTTTTCTTATGTTACTTTTTTGGCTTTCCCGTTGCGCGGCTTAGCTACAGGGGTTTGTTGGGCTTTTGGTTGCCTAGCTTGTTTCGATTTGGATCGATGCTTTTGGTTTTGGTAGCTTGGGTTGGTGGGTTACTGCTGATGGAGGTGAGGGATTGTATTTTTTGGGAGTTCGTGGAAGGTTTAGTTGATTTGTCATATTGTTTTTTTATGCTGCTTGTCTTTGATGCCTAGGTTATCCTATTCTTGGATAGGTTTATGGAGTTATCTTTTGGTTGATGTGTTTTGGTTGCAGTTTCCAACCTTTGTTCTTTGTGTTTGTGCCTGTTCTCTCAACCAATCTCCTCCTACAATTGGTGGTCGTGTTGCTATGACCATGTTTGAGCATATCCTTTTTTCTTGTCTTCTATGCATGCTTGTTGTTTATATCTGACAGGGTGTTTGGTGCATCCCGCTTCCAACTTCATTACTTTTTATGGTGGATTTTGGTGCTTCTTTGAATTTTTGGATTGGGTTCCTCTTTTTAACGGTTGGATTCCTACTTCTATGGTTTTTTTTCTCTTGATTATTGTAATAGATATAATCATATACTCATTAAGTTTTGTGCTTTTAGAGAGCTCTTGATCCTTTAAGGTCTTATAATTTTTTTTTATTAATTAATGTGCAGGCTCTTTTATGGATTATATTTATTTAAAAAATATATTAAAAAAAACAAAGAAAAAATTAAAGGGGGAAGAGAAACCCATGGGAAGAAAGGATTTATTGTTTATCACATATATGACTTATATCATAGCCCTTCTAAAGTAAAGCCCCATAAAATCCAGTTGCTGACAGCAAATATTTCTCAATGGCTGCAAGCTTGAATGCACTGAGATAGTGAACTTAGTGCTGAGATAGCAGAGATCACTGCAATCTTATTCATGATACATATCAAGACTAGAATAAGCGATTACGTACCTGATGATTTTGCAGTGTCTCAGTTTCAACCACACCCCCCATATCCACTGATAGAAGATTGGCACAATGCCCACATCTTACTGTAACAATATTAAACATATTGTCGCTGGGAATATTTACCTGAAATTAAATATGATTTACTATAATATTAAATACTAATTATTAAGAAACATCTTATCATGTTTTACTAAGGCTTCATTTGGGACGGTTTTTTTACTGCTTTCTAAAATAGTTTTTTAGTTCAAAAATTTTTTGAATCAGAAAATTTTTACTAAAAAATTGGTTCAGAAAACATTAAAAAAGCTGTCCCAAATGAAACCTAAATCAAATAAAAAGTATTATGGGTATGTCAGAAAATTCTGATTGAGTTTTTGAGGCGGTGTGATCTCAACTCACAGCTGAGACAGCAAAAGAAAAAAATTTTGAGATGAACTTACACGCTTCTCTTTTCAAGCTGCACAAGAAAGCTCAATCACCCTAATGGTTATCTTTTCTCTTCATTTTAAAACTCTTTCACACTATTGTCTTGATAATGACAAAGTTAAACCCCCTCAAATCTCCAAATTGAATCTTTATTATCAGTTGTAAACTTACCAACATGCCCGAAGGCCTCAGCTTTAATTACTTCAAACTAATCATTATGAAGAAGTAGAAAAACTTATTGTTGGAAGTGATTTAGTAGGGGTGTTAATATATAGCACGACCCAAAAATTTGACTTGAATTCGAACAAAAATTTTTAGGTTGGGTCGATCCGTTTAACAAATGGATCGGATTCAGGTTTGATTTTTTGACCCAATTGGAATATTTGGCCGAGCTCAGATTAACCCGAGCGTGAACGTACCCGAACGCAAACCGTTTGACCAATCCATCGCCCGATTGCGCTCATCGCACTTGTCACAATTTCTCACCCGCCGCGCTCGTTGGGCTTGCACTGGTTGCTCATGATCGTCTACTCGCCCGCTCACCTGCTAGCCTTTGTGGTCACCCGTCGTACTCAATTGAGTTAGTAGGTCAAGTTGGTTTCGAGTTGTGTTCAAGTCTAGATTTTTAACCCATTTAGACAAACTGATCAGACTCGAGTTTGATGTGTTAAGAACAAATCAATTTTATGTTTGACATGAACTCGACCAACAAACCTATTTTAAGCCCCTTAGACTTAGTAACCTAAATTAGATTGTACTTAGTTAGAATCTCATTTACTTTCACCATTCCCTTCATATCTAACTCTTTGATAAAGTCTAACTTCACATTCACATGATTGCTCATTTCATAAAAAACCTAATTCTTAGTCAAATGTATAGCTCCTTAGTTGTCGACGGAAACAATAATTTTCTTTCGCTTAGAATTTTTTTGCTCATGAATAATAAATATACTTTGGTTTTTTTTTTTTTTTGGGGCAAAGCTAGCCATAATATTTTGCAAGTTTGCCTTCTAGCTAACATACTACATGCAAATATGCAATACCAAAAATTAACGAATATAGAACCATTAAGCTAATTAAACACGGACGGTTCCTACAATAGTGTTACTGCTAGTTGTGGTGGTATTATTCGCGATCATAATGGCAAAATTGTGTGGCCTTTGCTGGTCCTTCTTCTGGTACCAATGCTATTACTGCTGAAATTGATAGCTTAAATTTTGGTGTTAAACTTTGTCTGTCCCTTGGTTTCATCAATATTTGGGTTGAAGTTGACGCTCTTCTCCTAATTCATTATATCAGTGGTAATTCCAGTTATAATCCTACCAACTTCTATAAGATTCGTGAGATTAAATTAGCTTTGTCTGGTATGAACTACTCTATATCTCACATTTTGCGAGAAGGTAATGCGGTGGCTGATGCCTTAGCTAAGATGGGTTGTAACTTAGATTGTTTTTACCATTTTAATGATGCTTCGATTCCCAGGAACATTAAAGGGCTGATTAATTTGGATCGCATGGGTCTGCCCTACATGAGAAGCTGCTAACTGTGCTGCTATTTTATGTATTCTGGGTTTTTGGCTTTGTTTTGCTGTTTCCGGTCTAGCTGGGTTTATCACGCTTTAGGCATGATGTTCTGGGGCTGTTTCCTGTTGATGTTATTTTGGTATAACTGGGAGCTTTGTGCTATCCGATGGGGGTTGTGGTGGTTTACGTATATGTTCTGGAGGTATTGGTCCGGCTGGTTTTCTTTCTGGAGCCTTTCTGGGTGGTTTCTCCTTTTTAACTGGAGGCTTTGTGTCGTTTACTTGGGTTATATCTTGGATTTTTTGGGGGCTATTGTGTCTTGTGATTGGGTTATATCTTGTATTTCTTGTGTTGGTGGGTTTGGTGTTTTTTGGCTGATTTTGGAGGATATCACTGTTGGTAAGGGCAAGGCGTTTTATCGATTCTGTTGGCATGTTGGGTGGTTTGCCATGCAGGGTTTGGTGTGGTGCGGTTCCTTCTTTCTATGGTGGTGGATTTTTATGCTGTTTCATGATATCTTTGGGCTAATTTTTTCCTTGAGGTTTCTTTGTAGGTACTATTATAAGCAAGGCAGAATTTTGACAAAGGTATGTTATTTTATTTGATGTTTTTTCATTTTGCTATACAGTAGATTTTTTTGCAGGAGAGCGGAGCTGAAAGTTTTAAAGATTAATTGGTCTCTCCTTTTTTGGGTGCTTTTGTTGATTAGCCCGACTATTTTAAGTTCTTTTTGTAATCGTAGTATAAGGATCTGCCGGCTCGTAGGCTTCTTTTTGGATTGTAGCTCTTATGAGCAATAGTGAGCTGGTGGAGTCTTAGGATTTTGTAACCGATGTTTTAAATGAACACGTAGGCCCCATAAGAGGGTTTTAACAAAAAAAAAAATGTTATCAAACTTCATACAAAGTGGAAGTCAACATATATAGCCACAACACAAATAACTCTATCTATTTCCTCAAAAAAAATTAATCCCAAATGAAATAGTTCGCATCAAAGGATCCACTTTAGAGCATATTAATACTCTCTCCTAGTATTGCACATAAACAAACTAAGGCTTAGTTTGGGGTGACTTTTTTGTTGCTTCTTAAAACAGCTTTCTAGTAGAAAATTTAAATTTTTAACAAGAAAGTTGTTTTAAGAAGCAGCAAAAAAGTTATCCCAAACAAAACCTAAGTCTTCGTTTGGTACAACTTTTTAATTATTTCTTAAAATAGATTAGTTTTAGTAAACATTTTTAATTTTTTACTAAAATTCTATTTTAAAAAGCAATAAAAAATCATCCCAAATGAAGCCTAAAAAAGCTAATAAAATAAGCTAAATTAGGAGTTGAGGATACCATAACATACATTATAATGCCAACTTCTTACAAAAGGCACCTTACACATCTTAAACTTCTCTTATTTAGTTTTAGGCATTTGATCTTTTGAGAGCTTAAAGAGTTTATCTATTGGAATTAAAACTACATCAACACCCTTCATTCATAAATTCACTAAATCCATCATTAATTATCTTGCTTATATATCATATACTTATAGTCCTCTCCCTTCTACCAGTTATGATTTGCATGACCAAAATATTTGTGTTAGATCATTATCATTAATTCATTCCAAACTCAATTCATAGTAATACTTTTAACTTATAGCTAGATTTTTTGTTGTTCTTACATGCTATCAATGATTTCAAATACAGTATAAGATATACTAACATAGCATCTATACACTCTTTTAATACATAAAACTATAAAATTTTCTTTCATTAAAGCCACTCTTGTGCATGAACTCATAAAAAAAAATCATTTTTAGGGGATAATTTCAATCCCTATTGGGATTTTCTTAACAAACATGCATGTTTGTCTTCTCCACTTTAACAAAATTATGAAGGTGTTGTATATAGATTTTCATTACGTAAAAAAGTTATTGTCATTTTTATATATTCAAGTTCAAAATCAAGCTTAACACGAGGGACCAATTTAATCTAAAGTGGTTGACAACTAAGAAAATGCAAAATATATTTCCCCTTTATTATATAAACATTTTACAACTTGCTTAGTTTTGTAGTTAGGCTTCTGAACCCTGAGAATCTCTTCATAATTTCAACTTGAATACCCATTTACAACCAATTGCATTTTGCTAATAAGACTTAGGCACCAATATTTAAGCATATAACATTCCTAAGTAGTATAGTAATTTAGAGATAAAATAGATAATTCTTTCAAAATAATCTAGGGGAGTACTGATAGTCCTACCCTATCTTATGATAAGGAATATAATTAGATAATCTAAGGTTCCCATAATTTGTAGTCTTACAAGATTGTATCTCTTCTAGTGCCTTATAATTCAAAATCATTAATTGGCATTTATAAATAAGATAAGCTATTATTAAAATTAACTCTACCAAAAAAAATTTTAAGCATCCAACAATATTTAACATACTCATCATGCCCATTTTATTGAGAATTAACGTTCATGACTTATTTTTTTCTTGCTCTTCCTTCATCATTGTAATAATATTATTTGAATTATTTAACCCATAATTCTAACTTGTTATCAATCCTCAGCACTAGACCATTTTATTATCTTATTTTTTATTAGAATCTTTCAATACTTAATATAACCAAAAACTTCGTTCTTTTTTTTAAGGAAAATGCACATAACTTCTTTAAGTAATCATAAATCACAAAATAAAAAGTATCTTGCTCCACCATGACATTGAACTCTTTATTAATCCCTTAATTTTGAATGAACATAATCAAGAATATTTTAATTTGATGATTTCCTATATTGAGCCTTACTTTACATGCATTACTCAAGGCACATACTTTACAAAAATTTAGTCTTTTAATTTGATGAACATTTAATAAGTTTTGTCTTCATAATTCATTTTGACTTTATTCACTTACATGCCTAAGTTTTTTATGTCCTAATTCAAACTTATTAACACCAGTTTAATTATATAAATTTTGAAGTAGATATGATTATATTATAATGTTGCTAGCTATGAGTAAAGACTATATCTTCTAGTGCCCTACACTACCATAAGAGCATATTAAAATAGTCTAAAAATTTTATTTGTAGTCCTAATTGTACATCCCCTTAAGTACGACTTTCCTAAATAAATAAATTACATATTAACTCAAGTATTTTAAACACTTTACAAATTTGTGTGCCTTGTTGTTTCCACTTTGCCCCCTTCTATGGCCTAAAGTTTCTCAAATTAATCTTTATTAAGATTCATGTAAAATTAGTATTTGGATTCCCATCACTCAATCATTTACTTAATCTATGCTTGAAATCAATAGTACTTTCATAGAAAATACAAATATAATCAAATAGTTGCATCGCCATTTTCTTAGATTTTTTCTGTATTTTCATCTCTCTTTTTAGGAAATTCTTTAAAAAGGCCCATCTTATAATTTGTGTAATTAACATTTCAACTAAGCCCTCTTTGAATATTTTCTTATAGAGTTTAGTTGTCTAATTCCTCTATTCCTATATTTGCTATGAAACCATCTCAAGAATTGCCCTTTTAAACTCACTTTTGAATTTAAAATCCTTGGAATTTAGTTTATCTTAAACCGCCTCTAGAAAAAGTGATTAACATGGATATATAAGATTGTATTTTTGAATTTATTTCTCATACTATTTTAATGATGAACTCAATAATAGAAGAGCTTCGTCTCCATCTTTGATATACAACATTAATATTTCTAGGTCAAGAATGATTTATTAAACTCATCCATCTGCACATTGATCGGCTTATCATTATATATATTAAATGAATACAAATATTATCTTAGATCGATATAATCTTTCGAACAAAGATTTGTTGAAAAACATATTCCCCAATTTCAACCAAATCCCAGCAACTAAGTTTTCCTCAATATCTTTCAAAAACTTTAATTTGTCTTTAAAGCTTTTCATTGTCACTCATTCACCTCTATACCATGTTAGCACTTTTCAAATAATTTCCTAATAGTCAAGAGAATAATATGGTCCTTATGCTTCTATTATTATGATATATATGTATTGTAGAGTCAGACATTTGATTTTAGCACCCTATAGCTATATTAGGTCACTTGATGAAATTAAATTCCTTTATGTTGTTTGCTTTTAAGATATGAAGATGAAGAGAAGTCTGTGCCACTTACTCTGAAAAGGAAACAAGTGTGAAAACCCTACTGATCTCTTTAAACGATTTACTTGTGCATGAGATGTCAAAAAGAAATCTGCGTTCTCCTCAATAAATGTAAAGTACCTTTTTTGAGATAAAAGGCCAGTGTCTCTTCATTACCTCCTGCAACCTCTTATGTCCTAGCATGCCTCTCTTTCACAACCACAAAGTTAATGGAAGTGAGAGAAATGATGAAATGGAGAGAGAGAGAGAGAGAGAGAGAGAGAGAGAGAGAGAGAGAGAGAAACATCTATTTCTTCGCTCATCTCGAGTGAGTGGAGGCCAGACAGAATGTTAGAGGTTGAAAGTTGCAGGTTTTTTGACGAGTTCAAGAGGAAATGAACAGTAAAACCCAAAGCACTTGAGATATTACGATGGAGTGTGCATCTTCTTGTAAAAGTAAGCTCAAATAGGCTTCTTAAGCAGAAATAACTATCTGTGAACTTCACCGAAGGACTTAGCTCAAGCTGATATGGAGTTTGTGATCTAGCAGAAGAAGATGATAGAATCTGTGAAGTATTTGGTCTCATGATGTAATTTTTTAACGTCGTTTCAAATCTGTAATTGAATTTATATTAAATAAAATATATTGGGTAGACTTCTAATCTTAAGAAAAACAAGAACTTGAATTATTTTTAAATATTCCCTATGTCATACAAACATCTAATAAGTTAATCTTAGTAGTTTCCCTAAACATGAAAAAGAAAAAAACAAGTCATGGAAGAGAGATTGAACACTCTCATTAATCAAGCTTTAATGAAACAAACTCTTCATAAATAATTGAAATGTAAACCCTAAAATCTTTGAAATCCATTCAAATATGCAAAGTGGAGCATAGATTAACATCATTACATCAATCAATGATTCAAGTTGTATGTTATTTTTCATTAGTCCATCCTGCAGAAACCACAAAACTAGACTTCAACAGAGAAAACATAAAGAGCAAATTTGATAAACAATTTCAAAAACACATTAAATTGATAGAACTGTGTGCCCTAAATTCCAAAGTACAGATGATTCCTTAAGAAAACAGTAATTTTCTTTCGATTCAGCTACAGCTGAATAATTCTGAATGGGCATCTCAATGAAAGGCAGAGCACATATGGATGATATGAAAAAAAATCACTCAGTTTTCGTTCTGTTTTCTTTAAATAATTATTTTGTTAAATATTGTTTATTAAATTAGGCAAATTCACAGTACTTTTCTATCTAATCAATTAAAATAATGAAATCAAATAAGCACAACACTTTTCTGAACTTAAGCTTTTTAAATTCAACAAAAAGCACTATGAACCTTTTAAGAGATTTGCACTGCTACTCTACAAGGCATAAATATTTGAAATCTTGAACAACTGCTTTGATCAATAAAAATTTTAGCAAATTTTACTTTGTAAAGCTTTGCGTTAGAGGGGGGGTAGAAAGAGAGCAAGAATGAGAGAGATAGAGGGAGAATACTACCGCGAGGACTGTATTGCAGAAATTGCAGTGAACATAGCAGACTTGCTCGGGCAAGAGATGGGTGACTTCGGTCGACATTCTTATTTTTTTTATGAATTTTTTTTCTGTAAGAGATTGGAGCAAATCCTTCGCTAGTTTAGCCTTTGAACATACATGAAAACTGGAAGAAGATGAAAGAAGAGACTGAGGCAGATGCAACTACAGGTTGAGCCTATTTGTATACCGCATATAACCTGATAAAGGAGGAGGTTATTTATCTCTTATTTTCTCTTCTCTCTCTCCACTGCGTGTTTGTAAGAGTTGAAAGCGACATACAGTAGGAGGTTGATAGTATTAGAGGAACAAAAAAATGAGGTAGAAGGAAAGTACTACTACTGTATGAGGGGTGGTGGAAGGAGGAGGTGGAAGATTATGATGAATGAATGAGTGGGCTGAACTAGCTATAACATTGCTCTCTCTCTCTCTCTCTCTCTCTCTCTCTCTCTCTCTCTTCCTTTTCTTTGCTTTCTCAGGCCACCATGTGGGGGGTTGGAAAGTGACATTAATGTGTGTTGAAGGAGGGAAGAGGAGTGGGAGATGGGTTGGGGGTATTTGTGGTGACTTATAAGAAAATATGTATGCTTTGCCTGTTAGCGTATATAATAACACAATGGTCTACTAATTGCAATGCTTGAGCCAGTAATGCTTAACATTGTCCACTCATATTGTTGTTACTATAATAAAAATATGAAAGTGAGAATCTTAGTCCCAAGGAAATATAAATGAATAAAAGAAGAAAAAAAAAGTGTCATGAAGAAGATGAAACTAATCATATTCAGTTTTTCATTTGTAAGGGTTGCTTCTATCTACAATTTTGTAAGAAAAAATTAATAATTTTATGAACTAAAATGAAAATATTACTTTTGATTGCTTTTCTCTCAATGAGTTGAAGAAGGATCTTTGAGAGAAATGTTTCTATATGTGCTAGACTTGAGAATGTTTAACAAATTCTTTTGGGGGTCTAAATTTTATACCAATGCCATTCATTGGGCGGCTTGACATAAAAATTGTGGGGTTTTTAATGAAGGGGGTCTCGGTTGCAAGAATTTGATTGATACTGCTATTGCTTTTTCTCATAAATTGTGATTTTCTTTTAGAACTAATATCAGTTTATGGGCTCGTTATATGAATGCTAAATATTATAATAATCTGCATCCGACTATTTGCTCTTATAAAAATTTAGATTCGATAACTTGAAAAAGGTTATGCAACATCAAATGTGAAGCTGAGAAGTTTATTCAGTGGGGTTTAGGTAAGGGTGATGTTTATTTTTGGCAGAATAACTGGTTGGGTAAGATGTCGGTTGATTCTTACTTAAATACGCATACTATTGATTCTATTAAAGTTTCTTCCTTTTTTTTTGGATAACAGATGGAACAATGTTAATTTAAAGGAATTCTTGCCTACCTATTTAGTTGATATTATTGTTAATATCCCCTTACAGATGGATTGCATGGATAAAATTTTATTTTCTCTTTCTTCTAATGGGAAATTTCAATTGTTGAACATTTAGAAGAATTTTCGTATTTCTTTTGATAAATCCCCTATTTTTGCTGCTATTTTGCATAGTACTTTTCTGATTACTTATTCTACTTTTGTTTGGTGATGCCTTAAAGGTTTTCTTCCTGTTGACAATCTTCTGCAAAAAAAAGGTATTACTTTAAACTCTAAGTGTTTATGTTGTTCTGATTTTGAGTATATTTATCATCTTTTTATCAATGGTTTTGTGGCTAAAAAGGTGTGGTTATATTTCAATAGCATTACTGATAAGAATTCTACAACTAATCATAGTAGCTTGATTTTGATGTTAGAAAGTTGGTTTCATACTACTAAAGGTCATATTCATAACCTGTTGCCAATCCTTATTTTATGGTATATTTGGAAAGCGAGAAATGAGGCTAAACATGAGGAGGTTAAGATGGATGTGGCCCTTATTATTCCCAATGTTAAAAGAAAGCTAGGTTTTGTAGCTGTATAGTTGTAATGTTATTTCTGGTAAGGTTTTCTCTAAGTGTAGAGAGCTGGCGAGTATCTTTGGTATTAATCTGGATCAGATAAGTGCGAATACGGCTGATTCATTTGTTTATTGGATTAAACATAAACCTCCTTATGTTAAATTAAATTCTGATGGTTCTGTTGGCCAGTTGAGGGCTGGTGCGGGCCGGTGGTATTATCCATGACTCCCTTGGTGATATCCTGGCTGCTTTTGCTGCTCCTATACAACAAGCTGAAGTTGTTACGGCTGATCTTAATGCTTTATTTTTGGGTCTGAAGCTGTGTTTAAATTTGGGCTTTAACTTTGTTTGGATTGAAGTGAATGCTATGCTTCTTGTCCAAATTATTAGGGGTGTTGTGCCCAGTAATTCTCATAATTTTTATCTGATTAGGAAAATTATGACTATATTGAACTCGATGAATTTCTACATTTCTCATATTTATCGTGAGGGGAATATCTGTGTTGATTGGTTAGCTAATAAGGGTTGTTCTATTAATGGCTATGAAGAGTTGGATATTCACAACTTAGATCATGCGTCGAAGGGTATGATTCTAGTGGATAAAGCTTGTATGCCGTATATCAGGTATGGCTGATTTTCTTTGTTTTTATCTTATTTTTCTGCTGTTATCTGGTATGCTTCATTTGGGGTTTATGTTATTTTTCTATCTGATCTGGTGGCAGATAGCCTTTTGTTGGCATTATATGGTACGTGGACTGCTCTTTTGAGCAGATTGGTGCTTTCCCTTTGTTGCTAAATTTAGTTATTGCTGCTTATATTTTGTCTGGGAGCTTTGTGTGTATTACCCTGTATTCTTACCTTAATAGTCCCAACAGGTGGTGGGTCTGGGTTAATTTGGTTGTTTTGGGTGTTGGGGCTTATGACTGTATTAAACATTGGAGGAATTTTTATTACGAGTCGTTTCTTTATAATATTAACACTGCTGGGAAGATGTGGGTCTGGATTAAGGATTGCTATTATGCTCTTTATTTCAAGTGGTTTGGTTGGCATTGGAGGAATTTAAATAGTATGATGAATGTGTCGGGTAAGGTGATTTGAACTTTTATGCAAACAAATCTGTTGGGTTCGGTTGAGGGTAGTAATTGTTTTTATAATAAGGAGAATGCTGGGCTTTTAGTATTTACATACTACTATATCTCTCTCACCATTTTTTGGAGAATTCCTTGCAGGTATCTTACCAAGTATCCTTTTTTGAGCTTCAATGACCGCAAGGTATTCTTATTTTTCTTTTGCATTTCTTTTTCTATTATCGTCTGAAATTTTGCAGGAGAGCTGTGCTGAAGAGGATTTTGATGCTCTGGCTTTTTTGGGTGCTGTCTACTCACAGCCCGAGTGGTTATTTAGGTTCTTTTTGTAATCGTAGGAAAAGGATCCACCGGCTCATAGGGTTTTAATTTTCCTTTTATCTTGTAGCTCTTTCGAGCAGTAGCGAGCTGGAGGATCCTTCTAAGGACTGTGTAACCGATTTTTTGATATTAACGCGTAGGCCCCACAATGGGTTTTAACTATAAAAAAAAAGGATCTTTGAGAGAAATAGTATGATATTTTGTAAGATAATTTTCTAATATGATATTATCACTGATGAAATTATGATATATCTAAGAATTTGAGATATCCGAAAGAAATTTGTGGGCAGTGAAAAATGATCAATAATGAAACTTTATTATTAAAATGTGATGCTACTTTATTGTGCTATGTGAGAAAAGTAGTAGTAAGAGGAAGAACTAACTCCAATTAAAATTTGATCTCTTTTTTTTAGGAAAAATCCGTCGAGGGGCCTACATGTTAAAATAATAAATGGTTACAAGGTTATAAGGGGACCTCGAGTCACTATTGCTCAAAGAGCTACAATAAATGTGAAAATCAAGAAACATAAAAGCTTAAGTTCCCTACTAAATTATAATGAAGAACAAAAAGAAAAAAATAAGATAGAGAAAGGCACTAGTGTGAAAGCCATCCAGCGCAGAGCAAAAAAGCCCCAACCAAATTAAAATTTGATCTTAAAAATAGGGGGATTAATTGTGTTAGGGGTTATACATAACTCATTTTTTTGTTTTGGTTGTTGACTTTTTCAGGGAGATAACACTATAAAAGATACATAGCAATTATAGAAGAAATGATATTTGTAGGAATCACACAAGGAAGAGTACTTAATTTTCCTTAATATATATTTTTTGAAATGAGAACATTAATTGACACTACAGGAAAACCTGTTATTACCGGCGGACTTAATCCGCTGGAAACAATGTACAATCCGACGGAACCGGTAGTTTCGCACTACAGGAAAATTACTTATTACCGGCGGAATTTTCCGGCGGCTTTCCGGCTGGTTACCGGCGGTTTTTGACGGCTTATTTTCTACAAAATTTTCCGGCGGCTTTCCGACGGATTACCGGCGG
>NW_021320019.1:2539171-2540223 GCF_001605985.2 Dendrobium catenatum | reverse complement strand
GGGGGGGGGGGGGGGGGGGGGTAATATGTTTATGAAGTTAGATATTGCTAAGGCTTATGATAACATTAACTGGAGTTTTATTTATAAAATGTTGCATTTATTTGGTTTTGATGAGAATTTTATTTCTCTTATTAAAGTGTGTATTGAAAGTACTTACTTCTCTATTATTGTGAATGGTAAGAGTCATGGCTTTTTTAAAGCTTCCCATGGCCTCCATCAAGGTGATCCCATTTCTCCTGCGCTTTTTATTATTGCTGCGGATTTCTTGTCTAGGGGGCTCTCGGACCTCTTTATTAAATGCCCAAGTCTCTATTTTAAAACGTCGAGTGGCATTAACATTTCTCATATATGATTTGCGGATGATTTCATTGTGTTTTCAAATGCTTCGAGGGACAAGATTAACAAAAGTTTGAGCCTTTTTAAACATTTTGAAACTGTTAGTGGCCTTGTGTTTAATAAGCATAAAAGTTATTTTGTTATTGCTAAGTTTGTCCCCTCTGATATAGTTTTGGATATTAAGAATCTTACGGGTTTTTCTCCGGCTTTTTTACCTTTAAATTATTTGGGTATTCCACTTTATAAGGGTAGGAAGAAGGCTTTCCTATTTGATGGTTTGATTTCGGCTGTGCAGAAAAAATTGACTTCTTGGGATTCCAATTTTTTAAGCTTTGGTGGTCGTCTTGTTCTTATTAAAAGTGTGCTTGCTTCTTTGTCGGTTTATAGTTTTCAAACTTTATTCCCTCCTAAGTTGATTTGCATGAGGATTGATAGAATTTTTAATAAATTTTTTTGGAGGGGGTCTGCTAACAACTCTAAAATTCATTGGACCTAGTGGGTGAATTGTTGTGGGTCCCTTCAAGAAGGGGCTCTTGGTTGCTAAACTATTTGTGATTTGGTTTCTGTGTTTTCCTTTAAACTGTGGTATAATTTAAGAAATAATGTTAGTCCTTGGGCCAAGTTTATGAGGGCTAAGTATTGTGGGGGGTTCCATCCTTCTAACTACTTTTATTCTAAAGGTCAGTCTAAGGTTTGGCATCATCTTTGTATGATTA
>NW_021320019.1:2524050-2539104 GCF_001605985.2 Dendrobium catenatum | reverse complement strand
GGAATATTTTCTTTTGGCAAGATCATTGGGTTAATGGTCAGTCTTTGGATTCTTTACTTAATACTATTTCTATCAATACTATTAAGGTTAATTCTTTCCTCTCTGCTAATGGTTGGGATTTGGAGAAGCTGTCTCAGATTCTTCCTCAGTTTATTGTTTATATTATTCTTAAGATTCCTCTTAACATTAGTTCTAGGGATGTTCTTCTTTACTCTTATATAAAAGATGGTCTTTTAGCACGAAGGAAGCCTAACATTCTTTTCGTTATCATAATGATGAGAATAAGCTTTTTAAAATGATTTGGCACAAGAGCATTCCCTTTACTATTTATGTGCTTATTTGGAGGATTCTTCATAAGTATATTCCTACGGATGAGTTGTTAAGAAAGAGAGGTTTTATTATCACTTCTAAATGTCAATGCTGATTTTACGTTGATAATATGCATCATGTTTTTATATTTGGTCCTATTGCTGTGAAGGCTTGGCCGGAGTTTTTTGAGACTTTATTTCATTTCAATTTCTATAGCCCTTGTACTAATGTATTTAATCTGTTGGATGGCTGGTTTGTGAACAATAAGGGTCATGTTAGGAATGTGATCCCTTCCCTTATTTGTTGGTTCATTTGGTTGGAAAGAAACCAATCTCGATTCAATGGTATTCCTATGGATCATCAAAAAATCATTCAGAAATTTTTGGATAAGGTTAAGGCTCTTTTTTCTACTAATTTACTTGCTTTGAAGCACTTTAAGAACTTTAGTTTTACTTTGGAGGTTTTCGGTATTAAAATGGAGGTGGTGAATCCTCTTATGCATTTTACTAGTATTCTTTGGTGCAAACCTTCTACTAATTCCATTAAGTTAAACATTGACTATATTCATGTGGGGAACAATACTAGTGTTGGGGGTCTTATTGCGGGATCATAATGGGGTCCTTTTTTTAGCTTTTGCTAGTATGACTGGCCACTCTGATAGATTTGGTGGCCTTCTTTTTGCTATTCTTCATGGGTTGAATTTGTGTGATACTCTTGACCTTAAGAGTATCGTTATGGAGGTTAATTCCTACTTTAATTTAAACTTTATGTTTAATCGGGATGATGGTAATTGCTCTTATTCCTCTTTTTACACTATTAGGAGTATTAAAGATATTTTATCTTCTCTTTACTGCTCCTTTTCGACTATTGTTGAGGAAGGTAACGCCCCAGCTCGTGAGTTAGCTATGCTGGGCTATTGTTTTGATAATTTGGTTGAGTTCTCCTTTAACCAATTGCTTATTCATATTAAGGGCATCATGAATTTGGACCGGATGGGTTTACCTTATGTTAAAGGTTAATGGGTGTTGGTGCTGGGGGTGGTGTTGCTTTTCTGGTTTGTTTTTGGGCTCCCTGTGTGGTTGTTTCTGGGGGTTCTGGTTCTTTGTTTTGTGGTGGAGCAGGTTGGTTGTTAATGCTGGTTTTCCGGTTGTTGTTATGTTTTTATGGGTTTACTGCTATAGCGTTTCTTGGTTTTGTTGTTGCTGGCCGGGGGATTGGTCGTTCCTTAAGTCTTTTTTGCTGTGTTTGGTTGGGGGTTGCCTTCGGGTGTTAGGCTATTCTTTGGTGTCTGTTTTGGGGCTTCAGAACTGCTGCAGTTCTTTTTTGGAAGTTGATTCTTCTCTGTTGTATGGCTGGTGGTTCCAAGCTTGGATGTATCCATTTTGGAAGATCCTTAATTTTCTCTTTTGCCTTGGCAATTGCTTTGTGATCCTTTTGCAGTTTTTTTGCCTATTTTATGTTTGTGGAGGTCCTTTTTTGGCCGGTAGATTGCAAGATCTTTGTGGACACCTGCTGCTGGGAGCATTTTGTTTGTTTTTTGTCTACTCTCTTTTTTTGGGTGCTTTTACTTAAGCACCGTAGCATGTTCCTAGGATTATTTGTATTGATTTTTAGCGGGGATCTCGAGCTCGTAGGTTTTCTTTTATTTCGTTTTTGTAGTTCTTTGAGCGATAGTGAGATTGAGAACCCCTTAAGGACCTTGTAATTTTACCCTTATATTAACGCGTAGGCCCCTCTCGTGAGTTTCAACTAAAAAAAAATTGATTGTGTTTAGAGTTTCTGTTTGTAAGTGATTGAGTTCTTTTGCTTAGAGAATGTTCCAACAAAAGCAAAAGATCAAAGAAAAGATTAGGGGATCAGAAGATTTAAAATTTTTCTCTTTATCTATTATTTTTAAGATCAAAATGCTGAAAATAAATAAAATTTAAAATAATGTATGATGTGACTGTTACATTCTGACATTAACACGTGGAAAAGCTTGATAGTATACACTTGAGGACCCTATACATGATGTGTCCCCCTTCTCTTTAAGTCAGAGCCTTAGGCAAGTCTTTTGGGGTGAGTGACTTGGACAAGTCTTAAAAATCTAGATCATAGATCATAGGGTGCATCTTCTATCAAAATATTTAAGATACCATCATTATTCCTCCCATCACCCCGGTGATCATCACTCGATTGAGAGCAAATACAATCGAAGGCACGATATCTGCAGCAATAACAGTAGACAATTTATTTTTGTCAGTCTGTGAATCCCTACTTTTTTTTTAAGTTAGAACCCACCTACGGGCCTACGCATTAATATTAGGGAAAAATTACACAGTCTTTAAAGGGTCCTCAAGCTCGCTACTGCTCGGAAGAGCTACAATCAAAATAAAAAAGAAACCTAGGAGCCGGAGGTCCCTACTAACCAGCATAACACAAAATTCTAATAACATTCTATGATAAAAAAATTAAAGGGAAAAAATCAACACCTTCAGCATGTCCCTACGAACCTCACACGTCCCCTGCACAAAACGAGCGCAAAGCTCCAAAAACATGCAAAATAGGCCTGCAAGAATACTAGAGCAAAAATTAGACAAAGAAAGGAAACTGAAATATAAAGTAAAGACCAATTTAATAGCAAAGATCCCATGATTACAAAAACCCTCCGATTTAAAATACTCATTAGTGCAACAGTTATACGAATACCTGTACCCGCAAAAACAAACCCAGCTGAGGTTTAAATCCCATAAGTTAGCCCCATAACTCATGTATCCCTTTCAAGCACGAAAGCAGAAAAAACTCAAAATATAAGGTTTAGTATACTGCCTGACGTTAATATACTTAACAAAAATCAGATTAAAAAGTAGAATTCTCCACCACCAATATCAACAACCAACAACAGGATCAGTAAATAAAAACCAGCAGTAGAAAAATTGTAACGGGCTGCAGTGCTTCAGTAACGTGTTCCAGCCAGTGAAAGAACAAGTGGACATGGTAAAGAAACAATACAATACAGAATGAAAGCCAAAATAGTGATTATCTTCTCCAAGAAGAGAAGAAAACATCGAAAGGTCGTGATTAACCCAGCAAAACAACCATAATTCCCTGAAGACATCCACAAAGCAACCCAGAAAAAGATAGGAACCATAACAGATGTTGTCAGCAGCAGTTAACAACACGAAAAGGAAAAACACCTCACAGCCAGCACCTGTAGTAGAAAAGAACATAAGAAAAGGGCCAAAAACAATAATAAGGAAAGCAACAATCAAAAGGAAATAAAGAGCCACATTAGTTAATCCTCATATAAGGCATCCCCAAACGGTCCAGGTTGATAAGCCCTTTAATCTCCTTGGGAATAGAATTATCATTAAAATGTAAAAAACCATCCAGGTTACACCCCAACTTTGCTAAACCATCAGCCACCGCATTGCCTTCACGCAAAATATGGGAGATAGAATAATTAATGCGAGAGAGACAGAACTTAATATCTCTTAACTTATAAAAATTGTTAGGATTGTTCTTGGAAATGCCATTAATATACTGAATTAAAAGTAAGGCATCAACTTCCACCAATATGTTAGCAAGGCCAAGAGAAAGACATAACTGAATCCCATAAAGCAAACTATCAGTTTTAGCATTGAAGGAGTTGGTACCAGAGGAGGGATCGGCATAAGCCACAACCATCTTACCATTATGATCATGAATAATACCACCACAACAAGTCTTAACATTGTTATAAGAACCATCTGTGTTGAGTTTAAAAAAATCGTTAACGGGACGCCTCCAATAAACCAACTTCTCTGCTTTGATAATCGTTTGATGTTTTAAAACCAGACCAAAGGCACTACCAACATTAGTGTAATTCTTAAAAGAACAAACTTTAATTAAATTCACACTGTAAAGTTGAGAAATCTTGTTCTTAACTTTATCAATGACATTCATAGCATCCATACGAATTTTATTATGCTTGGAATTGTTCCGGCTCTCCCATAAATACCAACAAATAAGCACAGGAAGAATATTTCTAATGTGCCCTTTGATAGGGATAATCCAATCACGAAGAATAGTATTACTAGAATCATAATAACCAACGGAAAGAACATAAAAGATATTATCAAAATAAATCCAGACTTTGATAGCAATCGGGCCGTTAATGAAAACATGGTT
Organism: Dendrobium catenatum; assembly: GCF_001605985.2. Taxonomy (NCBI): domain Eukaryota; kingdom Viridiplantae; phylum Streptophyta; class Magnoliopsida; order Asparagales; family Orchidaceae; genus Dendrobium; species Dendrobium catenatum. Next base: position 2,534,646 of record NW_021320019.1, on the reverse strand, counting down.
AATATTTTTTATATGATAACAACATTGGAATTTAGAGACAATAACCAAGCCTTTCTTCCTAAGCAAGGAATCAACAGGTAAATAATTGAAAATAATTCTCCAAAGTAAAAAAGAGTAAGTAGGAGGAATATTAGCATGCCAAATAAACTTATAAAGCTCAATTTTAGGCAAAATCTGTCTTATCGAATTCCAAACAATTTTAGTATCAAACCTACCATCATTAGACTTATTAAAAAGAATACAATCATCATTATCCCTGTGAATGGAAATCATGGAAATTAGCTTAATAATGGAATCAAGAAATATTAGCCAACAAATTGAAGTTCCAGTTATCACTAATAAACAAATCCTTAACTTTCATAGTGGAAATAGAATGAGTATTTAAAAGACTATCAATAGAAAAGTTACCCAACCACTTATCTTGCCAAAAATAGATGTTTCCAGCACCCAAGCCCCATTGTATGAATTCTTCAGCTTCCCATTTGATATTGCACATTCTTTTCCAATTCACAGAATCACCAGTTTTGAAACAACAAAGCAAGGGATGATTGTCATAACAATATTTATCCTTCATGAAATTAGCCCATAAACTTTTATTGGATCTGAAAGAAAACCACAGTTTATGGCTAAAAGACTTGTTCATCTCCGTAAGGGTACGAAAACCAAGTCTGTCTTCATCCTTAGTCCCAGCACAATTAGTTCAGGGGCTCCAAATAATAGAACGAGTACCATCTTTGCAACCCCAAAGAAACTTGTTAAAAATAATTTCCATTTTGTTGCAGATATGCTTCGTAGGGCTTAAAGTATGCATGAGATAGATGGGAATGGAACTAAGCACATGTTTAATGAGAACCATTCTACCCCCATAAGACAGAAAATTGTAAGCCCAAGATGATAATTTCTTATGAATATTCTTGAAAACTCCATCAAAAAGATGAGACCGTTTCTTCCCTTTATAAAGAGGGACACCAAGATATTTGATAGGGAGAATGGTCACATTAACACCAAACTTCCTCCTAGTATTAGCAATGCGAGGAACAAAAATAGACTTAGCCGGAATAAAACAACATTTAGAAGAATTAAAGATTAAACCACTAGCTTGTTGAAAGGTATTGAGAAACTTTAAAAGAAATTTAAGAATTTTCATGGAACCATTAGAAAAAATAATAAAGTCATCTGCAAAGCTTAAATGGGTAATGGGCACACCCCCATTCGTTTTGTAATAGAGATTATTATAGTGACAACGGAACAGATTATTAATGCCACAGGAAAGAAACTCGATAGGAATGATAAAAAGAGCAGGGGATAAGGGATCACCTTGTCTGATGCCATTGGAAGACTTGAAAAAGCCATGAGCCTTACCATTGATAATGACAGAAAAATAGCAGTTTTTAATACAATTCTTGATGAGATTCCTAAATTGCAAATTAAATCCAAAAAGATGAAGGATTTTGTAAATAAATATCCAGTTTAAATTGTCATACGCCTTAGAAATATCCATCTTAAAAATAACATTACCACTAGAAATTTTAGCATTAAGATCATGAATAAGTTCTTGAGCAAGTAAAACATTATCAAAAGTGGAACTACCTTTAACAAATCCAGTTTGCTCTAATGAAATAATTTTAGGAAGGATTGCAGCAAGCCTACCAACAATAATTTTAGCAATAAGCTTGTTGAAAAAGGTACATAAGCTAATGGGGCGAAAATCAGTCCAATAAGTAGCACCATTAGTTTTAGGAATTAAAACAATAGAAGTGGAAGAAAAGAATTTCGGCATAGGAGCACCTTCAAAAAAATCCACCACAGCATTAATAATGTCATCTTTGATAATCGGCCAAGATTTTTGAAGAAATTTACTCGTGAAACCATCAGGACCAGCCACGAAATCAGTGTTCATCTCTTTTAGAATTTTCAAAATTTCTTCTTCATTAGGAATACTAGTCAACATCATATTATCAGTATTGGAAATAATTGAAGGCATAAAATAGAAATCAGTATTTAAATCAGGCCTAAAATTGTTATTAAAAAATTTTTCAAAGAAAGTAAACCCAGAAGAAGCAATCATATCAGAATTAGTAATTTCATCCCCCTCGGGCGTAACAAGTTTATGAATATTCCTACTGGTCCTATTATGATTGGCAATGTTGTGAAAATAGGAAGTATTTCTATCACCCTCCACAAGGAATTTAGCATAAGCTTTTTGTCTCCAAAAGGCTTCTTCTTTTTCCTGCAAACTAAACAAAGTGTGCTTAGCATTGTTAAGAGTAGAAAGATTGGTAATATTAGCTTCTTGCATATAAGCCTGTTCAGCCATGTCCACCTCACTTTCAGCCAATTTAATATTATTAAAAATATTTTTAAAAATGCACTTATTCCATAAGAGTTTGCTTAAGCCTCTTAAGTTTGAGCTAGAGTCTAGTCATACCCATCACAATGTCATCAGGAAACAGAGGAGATTCCCAATTGCATTTAATAATGTTCTCAAATCTGTCATCCATAAGCCACATATTCTGAAACCGAAAAGGTTGATAGGAGGAGTTGTTAGTATTAAAAACATTAAGTAATAGAGGAGAGTGATCAGATAAAGTTCTAGATAAATGATCAATATGAGTATTTTGAAAAGTAGAAATCCATTGATCATTAAAAAGGATCCTATCCATTCTTTGCTACATGGTACCTCTATTCCAGGTAAAACCATTACCCGCAAAACTAATGTCGTGCAAGTTACAATTTAAAATCATGTCATTAAAGTCCTCCATAGCCAAGAAATTCGGAGGCTTACCACCAATTCTCTCGGAGCTATTGGTAATGCAATTAAAATCACCACCCACCATCCAAGGAGAATTAACAGAGGTAGCAAAAATGGAAAGCTGCTACCAAAGGGTTTTTCTACCCGCACTAGTACACGATGCATAAACAAAAGAAGCAAAACTGGAAATGTGGTTGATAGTAACATTAACATGAATAACTTGAGGAAAATCAGTAATAATATCTAAAGTAATGGACTGTTTCCAAAAGATCCAAATCTTGTTAGTACAATTAACAAAAGCAAAATGAAAACCCAAAATTTTATAAGTAGAATCCAGTTTAGTAGCAGAGACAAAAGGTTCAAGTAAGACAAGAAGCTGAATATCATTAATTCTATAGAGATTCTTCACACGATCCTTAGAAATGGAAGCACCCACCCCCCTAATGTTCCAAAGAAGAGCTTTAACCATTAATAACAATATTAGAAGCTCTAGTGGCCCTAGGGATATCCAGAGGAGAACCTTTTTTATTTTTTCCTTTCTTTCTGGACTGGACAATGAATTCATCCTCCACCTTCTTTCCCTTATAATTCGAATTTGACACATAATTCTCATTCAAATCACTTAAAGTATCCACGGGTAGAACAATTTCAAGAGAACCAATTTCCCCTTCTTCCATATCAGCCATCTTCCCATCCAAATCTTTTCCCTCCCTTTCCTTCAAATTAGAAAATTTTTCACAATCTTTATTAACACATTGTTCTTGAGAAGTGCCAACATCAATAAGACAATTGTTTAGAGAACCATCATCCCTATTTCCCTTCAAAGGAAAGGTTTTATTCCTTGAAGAAGAAAACCCCTCCTCTCTTTTCTTATTAGCCAAAACGTCCTCATTACCAGAGTTTTCACTTCCATGTATATCCTCATCCTCTCTTTTCTCATCATCGAATGCCTCCATATTCTTTTCCGTCAAAAATAGGTTTCCATTATTTACATCTACAGTAGTAGATTCTGTGTCATTTTCCTTGTTATAAGGTTTAGAATTCGGAAGGTTTAGTTCATGTCCCTCCAGCAAACCATTGTTTTCCTGCATTTTGTTTTCTCCACCGACCAAATCATCCTTATTTTTGTTTCCAGCAATGTTTTTTTAAGTTGAGGATGGGCAACAAAACAATCGTGCATAGCATGTCCATGGATCTTACAATGCATACAAAAATCAGGGACTTTTTCAAAGTCGATTTTTTGTAAATAGCCAAATTTTTCAGATCCAATTCATCTATCTTTAGGGTGTTTCTTCGTAATGTCGATTTCCACAAGAACCCTAGCAACAGAGGGTCTTGACCGATTAGCAGTAGCCTGGTCAGTTTGTAAAGGGCGACCAAAAATTGAACCTAACACATGAAGCACATGATTATTAAAAAAATGCAGCCGTAAATTAGGAAAAGAAATCCATATAGGAACAATGGGTGACTCTTCTTTGACATCAAAGAAAGGAGTCCATTTTCGTAACCTCATTTGGCAATTCAAAATATAGTAAGCTCTCCTAAAAAAACACGATTGTGGTCTAGGTCATTCGATAATTGTATAGAAACATGTCTAGCATCAAGAAGACCAATTGAAAAATTACCGGAAAGCTTCAGTTTAGCACAAAAATTTCTGATCGCATCTAGATTCGGACGTCTCACGCAAAATTTACCAACCAACATAAATTGATACGGACTAGCCAGTTTAAGTATATCATCTTCCGACATTAAAAGAGCTGGGACCCCTTTAACAGTAGATTTAGTGAAAGATATTACCGAAGTTAGAAACGAAGAAGCACCCGCAAGAACATCCCGGAAAGACCGAGATGAAGAGGGGGAAATAGAAGATCCAGGAAAACCTTTTATCTAGACACCATTATTAGATGGCGAAGCACCCCACACATCATTCGTCGGATTTGCTGTACTCTTCTCCATTCGGAGAAAAGAACAATAGAGGCCAAGAGGCCAGGACAAAACAAGTTTCCGGAGCCAAGGACGCAGGGAAAGACAGCAAAAGAGGAGATCAGTCGGGAGGTGAGAAAGCACGGAGCCGCTAAATCGCCAAGAAAATCGCCAGAGCACGGAGAAACCCTAGCGCAAGGTGATGTTAGTATGAATCCCTACTTAAATGAGGATTAATGATGATACACTCACTTTTCATGTGTCTCAACGACTTGTAATGATAAAAATAATGATGAAATTCCTCCATCTCTATAGGTTGAATATAATAGAATTGTTTAATTAGGCCCCAACCAAATTAAAATTTGATCTTAAAAATAGTAGGATTAATTATGTTAGGGCTCATACATAACTCTTTTTTTTATTATTATTCTTGACTTTTTCAGGGAGATGATAGTATAAAAGATAGACAAAGATTGTAGAATAAATGATATTTGTAGGAATCACACAAGGAAGAGTACTTAATTATCCTTAATATATATATTTTTTGAAATGAGAACATTAATTGAGTTGGAAAATGAATTTTTTTATATCATCAAAACAATTATAAAGTCCTTAAAGGGATCACAAACCCACAAAATGCTCCAAGAGCTACAATAAAAAAGAGAAAAAAAATTATATGGAGTCAACAATCCCTACCTAGTTACAAGAAATAAGCAAAAAGAAGGAAGCACAAGCACCAAACCCAAAAACTCTAAAAGAAGCATAAGTAGCGCCACAACTCGAGTATCCATTAACCCTAATCAGGAACAAATGAGCGTGCAAAATATCAACTCATATAGCAACAAAAATCACCAAAGATTAAGAAAACAAACCTCAAGAGACAACAACCAAAGAGGGGAAAGTGGACACCCAAAATCTGCAAAAGAGAAGGACAACATAACCAACCCTCATCAAAAGAATTGAACCTCACAACTGAGCATAACAAGAAGGAAAAAGATGTTGAAGACTAACAAAACAAAAGATACAATCACTCCCACCTCTCTCAAACATGTCATCAACAAGAGATAGAAACATAAGTTAAAACAAAACCATCGACTTGGCCCCCACCAATAACCAGATAATAAAACAAATAAATCCTAACATAAAATCCATAGCCTCGTACATAGGGATGAAGATCAAAATAACAAAAAATAGGAAATAAATCCAACCAGTGCATGCACACTCCCTAATCTCAGCAAAAAAAATAAAGAATTGAACAATGCACAACCCAAAAAATGAGAAATAACATTATCAAACATAGCAGCACCCAGAAAAACTCAAACAAACATGACACCAGATACAAACCCACAAAGGAGAGAAATAACAAAACTCAGGGAAAAAGGGCTGAACAAATAGAACAACCAGCAACTCCCCATAGAGAGCCAAAACACCTAGAAATAACCAATCAACCAACAATAAAATCAAAAGATCACATTAAAAAACCAGCACAAGAGACAACCAAGTACCACCACACCTCAAAATGATATACCAAAATAATTGAATTAGCAACACAACACCAAGAACATGAAGTCAAACATGCAATAAACCCAACAACATAAGAAGCAGGATATGGATGGACCCAACCAAAAACTACAACCCCAAAAAGATTACATGCTAATATAAGGAATACTCAAGCCTGGTCATACAATCATGAATTATATGTCAAGATTTGTTAAACAAAAATGCATTAGAAATCTTAGAACCTTTCTTAGCTAACCAATCATCATACGCATTGTCTTCCCTCCAAATATGAGAGATTCTATAATTAAATCTACCGAGAAAGACCAAAGTTTTGTTGTAAAAAAAGAAAAAAAATATTAACATTATGACATTTTCCTAGAGTTAACTAAGGAAACGAGCATATTGGAGTCAGTTTCAATCAAAATATTCTTTTCAAGACATAACAAGAGATTTTTAAATAGAGCACTCAACTATACATAAATAAAATTGCCTTTAGAAATATTGGAAGCAAAACCATACTTAAGCTTACCTTGATATCCCTAATTAAACGACCATAGTCAACACCACCATTAGCTACAGAGCTATCAATATTGAGTTTAAACTCACCTTTATGAGGCTTGATCAACCTCACAATTTTGGGAATTGTGATCTTATCATTATTTTGATCATTAATATTGAAAAAAGAGAACCAATTACAATTCCCTCTTAAGTGCATGGGAATCAACACCTTAGCATTAAAAAATTGCTGAATCTTATTTTTAAGAAAATGATAATCCTATCAGCACTCATTTTAGTGTCATTATACTTATTGTTACTCCTCTCCATCCATAAAAGCTAGAAACTAGCCATAGGAACAACAATAAGAATGTGACCTTTAGCTCTTCTATGAAACCATTCAACCAAAAAGGAGAAGAAGTTATTACTATTAAACTGAACTTTAAACCCTAAATCATTCTCTAGCATTGACCACACTTCAATAGCAACCGAGCCACTCAAAAATACATGACTAAATGTTTCAATATGAAATAAACATTGACATTTAGAAACCATATAGATACCCTTCTATTTTAATTTACAATCAACGGGAACATAGCCTTTCAAAATTTTCCAACTGTATATAGAGAAATTTAAAATGAGTAGAAGAATTCCACACTGCATGAAATCATCAAAGAGAAAGTTCAACTTGGATTTCAATATGAGCTCCACCCTCATCATGAACTCATCCAAATTGTTTAACTTGGTTTCTTGTTAGAACACGCCTAAGCTCGTTAAAGTTAGCTAGCAACATCACATGGGCTGACCCCTTATTTTTTAAACAATTAACTTGCACTAATAAAAATAGATGGACATAGCCATATGATATCTATATTATGGCAAGTTTTCACTAGACCTATACACACTTTCTTTTAATATCATTTTCTTATAGAGTTGAGCTCGTTATCAGGAAAAGTTTTTCTATGTGGAGTATGAACGCGTCTGAAGGCCAATTCGGTGCGTCTAGATTGACCTTTGAACGCGTCCGGACAACTCACGTAATTATTTTTTCGTTATCAGGGCAACCTTTGGGACACGTTGCTTATTGTCTTGAGTTTTCTATTTTCTAATAACGAGAAATTATATAGTTTCTTTTCTCTCTCTCTCTCTTCATTCTTGTCAGTCATATTAGTAAGAATCGTATGTTGTATGGATAATTTTGGATTCAATAAATATAATTAAGGGAGATAAATTAGATTATTATTTGGAGTTTAAAATATGAAATACTAGCTGAAAGCTAAATAATTTGATTTGTCAGTGTTATGATATAAATCTTGACATATATCTTGCTTATAATTTAGAAAAATGATTTTTTATTTTTTAAAATGAGGCATGTTTTATTGGAGGAATATCAACTCTTTTTTTTTTAATAATTGTACATATTAATTCAATATTTTGCTTATTTTAATCTCGGATATTTTCTATGAAATTTGTGCTAAAAGAGGTATAGAGCGAACAATCAAGATCAATATTCCTTAAAAAGGTTAGTGATAAATTTCTTCTTGATTAAGCTATTGAAAGAATTAAGATTAAAGGAAAGTGGTCAAGAGGGTTAACGAGAGACCCACTGGTTTTGAAAAGGGCATTTCATGATTTGCTTACTGCAAAAAGATGAAGCAACAAATATTCATTATTATGATGATTGCTCTTATATGCTTATCGCTTTTGCTTTTTCATGGAGCTTATTTTAATTTGTTTGGTTGAGAGTTTTGACTATCAACTAAGGTTTTATTTGGGATGTCTTTTTTATTGCTTCTTAAAGCTGCTTTCTAGTTAGAAAATTTTAATTTTTAACTAGAAAGCTGGTTTAAGAAGCAGCAAGAAAGTATTCTCAAACGAAGCCTAAGAGATCTTAGATTTGAGTCTTGCATTTATGATGTGTATATTATCTCTCTCTCTCATTATAATTATTATTAATTTTTGCATATGATGTATGATACAATCTATTCCATTCATTTATGAGCAAGTTTTTTTATGGCAATCTTGATCGCCCTTAGTTTGTGAAACCAAATTTTTTGAATTTGGATTTATGTAAAATTCAGTCTGTAGCACCACACTATTTTAATCAATGTATTAATGGATGTCATGCGTTCTTCTTTTTTTTTTTTTTTTTTTGTATGTCATGTGTTCTTCTTATTGATTGAATCACAAAATTAATATGCATTTTAAGAAAAAAAAAAGTGATAAATAACTAACTATGAAGTACATATAAATGGAAAGTATGAAAATTTTTTAATTGTTAACTTGCAATAAAATCATATGATTATACAATATTGCGAACACATGATGCGCGTTTAATAGAATCCTCATTGATAAAAGTTTTATTAGAACTCTCGATCGAGTTATAATACAATATGTAGAAATAGAAATAGATTAATTGTTCTTAAGGATGAGTATTTAGAAATCACCTTCATACAAATAGTTGAAGAAAGGAAAAGAGTTATTGTAAGTGTCATTTATTAACTTAAAGATGTTTTAAGCACTCATTTAACATACCTAAACAAAAATTAATATTGTCCTACAAGAAATAGTGATGTCCTAGACAAGTGCATGCTTTTGATGATGTAACTATAGGTCTGCCCTATTCCATCTAAATTTTTTGCCAATAGTTATTAATTTTATTGTTGTAACTTAATTTAAACTTAGGCTTCGTTTGGGAAAGTTTTCTTACTGTATTTAAAGCAGGTTTCTAGTACAAAAATTTAAATTTTTGAAATAAAAATTGCTTTAAAAAGTTGTAAGAAAGACATCTCAAACGAAGCATTAATTTAAAAGACAAATCATTCGAAATTAATGTAGGTTCTACATATTAATTTCTAGAAACTTCTTTTCACAGATATTTTAATATAATAAAAAATGAAACATAAATTTATACCAATAGGTTTGTAGCTAATTATTAGTACATTAATCATATTTTATCTAGGGCTGTCAAAATCGGGTCACGTGTTAGGTTCGGATTCAATTGGGAGCTGACCCGACACTATTCATCACAACTCAAACAAGACCCATTTTTCCCAAACAAGTCGGTTTTGTGGGCCCGAACCCGACTCGTTTATGGTATGTCTTACTAAATATTCTTTTTTTAATTTGATTTATTTAAACCTAAATTGAATTAAGGTAAGGTTTACTTCAAACAATTTAAAATAAACCAAGCTTAATTCAATTTGGGCAACATAATTTTTAATTTTTTGGAAATAGCATTATTTATTTATTTCATAACAACATTTTAAAACCCTCCTACATCCATTAAAAATGGGTCAAATCTGATTGATTTTGGATTTCTGGGTCAACCCGAACCCGACCCAATTTTACAAACGGGTCGAAATCCTTAACCTGAACCCGACCGAACCTAAAATTTTACGGTCAGGTTTTCATATTGTATCAAATATTGACACCCCTAATTTTGCCTCTGATCATGATAGGGAAAACTTGATCAGATATGAATTTTTTTAGCCAACATAAGTCTAAAAATTTAATTTTATTTTCAAATAAAAGTAGTAATAATTAAATTTGATATTATATTTATTTCAAAATAATTTTAATAATTTAATCAGAATATTCACTTCTTTTTCTATCTAGAGAGTTCTCATTCTTAATAAAAGGATCAGTTTTTTTTCTTCTACTTATTTTTATTTAATGAGTTGATTTCTAATATAAGATTTGAATGGAGCTTTGTTGTTTGAATCCCATATAAGCAATTTTCATGAAGCTAATATTATAATTTCAAGGTATATATTATTAAAAAAAGCAACGTTGATATTTTATAAAATTTAATGAATATGATTCAAAGATACCAAATGGGTAAACGGACACAATAATGTGGATAGCAAAGTGCAACTTATAGCATTTCTCTACTTGCATTGGCCAAATGTGGACATCTCAACTAC
>NW_021320019.1:2517500-2523950 GCF_001605985.2 Dendrobium catenatum | reverse complement strand
TTTCATTTTTCTCTTTATCTTCAACGCAAGGAATTTGGTTGGCTCAGCTCATCCGACATTTATTTCGTCTTTCAATGTTGAAAAAGTTTTTGTTTTTATTATTATTTTTAATTCTATCTCACTTCACAAACTTTATTTTTAAATGAATATTATGATCAGTATTTTATAAACTGGAGATTCATTGTTACTGTGGAATGAAATTATTAACGGAATATGCCAAAAAAAAAAAATAAAGATTTAGTATAGCAAGCAAGGGTGGTGGAATTAAGAAGAGCTCATAGTACACAATTTTTTATTTTTTATAGAAGAATAAGCATTATAGTTATTTTGCCCAACTTCAACAAATAAAATTACTCAAATTCCCAAAAATTACTCAAATTCTAAAAAAGAAATTACTTTTTATATTTCATGTATAAAATTATAAATTTCACAATCATATTTTTTTTCTTCCCAAAAAAAGAAGAGATTATTCTATGCGGTGTTCGAGCACGTCTGGAGGCCAATCTGGACGCGCCACATCATTCAATGCACTATGCATTGGGTGATGCTGCGCATCCGGATTGGTCTCCAGATTTGTCCGGACACCGCACATAATATTTTTTCTCCAAAAAGAGATTGATTCTACTATTGGTAGCAAGGAGAAGTTACATCAGATCAAAAAGTACTAAGTAAAAAGTGCTAGAAGGAGAAAATATATAAGAGAGCACTAGATCTTATAGTTTATATAAAAGATTTAAAGGAGAATTTGAAGAGCTTCGAAAAACCTATGAATGAGAGATCATCAATCTCAAACACTGCTTTGAAGGCTTGAGGTGTAAAGGTGAAAAGGGTTCCTTGGATGAGAGAACAAAAGCTTTTAAGAGAACTGCTTCTCTCCCATGCTAATGCTTTGCGTAAATCATCAATGTCGTCGATGAGCAAGATCAACATCCATAAGTTGCCTTCATGATGGAATATTTATGATGACTTCAAAGATTGTTGCTTATAGCTTCATGATGATGATGACCTAGTAAAGTAAAGTTATGATGGTCGCTCCTGCGCAGGAAAATCGCCGGTAATTGACAATTTTTCTGTAGTGTGCATTGTGCTTGGCAGCGTTGCAGTGTTAGGCTTGAGAGAACAGCGGCACCAGAAATTATTGTTGCGACATTAGAGGCTCTATTCTACAATAATTATGGATTTAACATACAACGCTGCTCCGCCAGGCCACTAATAGTATTTTTACATATTTTTATTCTAAAATCCTAAGCACTTAAGTTGCCCAAACCATTTCGCCTCCCCTATTTCGACTGGCTTGTTGTTGAAGAAAAGAGGGAAAGGGAGAGAAAGAGGAGAGAGGGAAGAGAGAGAGCCGAGTTTTGGTTATTTTCATCCGGCATTTCAGTTAGGAAAATTTCTTTTGATCATTATAAGTAACCTGAATTTTATTTTTATTTCAATAATTTTAAGTTTGATTAATTTAATCTCTCCTAAATTGATAAAAAAATATATTTTCACATGATTTATCGCACTTTTACCAAGTAACTTTTTGTATACAATAGATACAAAGTTTTATGGATATTTTGAATATAACATTGTTGAATTTCACCAAATAAAATGAAATTTATGATTTTCTTAATATATAAATTAATATACTTTTTTTTTGTGTGTTTTATAGATTCAAACATTTCATGTTACATTTCATGCATGTAAGAAACATTGAGACAACTTATATAAGAAAAAATTGACATTTACAAAGAAGCAAGGAAGTCTACTATTAATACAATAATTACATATACACATTTCCAACTTTTAAAGAAACAATCATAGCGTCAAACGGACCCATCAAGTCAACCTTCTACAGAAATCACCCCAGTGAAAGAAATTTACAAGAACTTAGTAGAAATTTACAATATAAAAGGTGCAATATATTAAAGACTTACATTTACAAGCAAGCAGAAATATTACAGTCAAATGCATCTAGTGGTTTAACTCTTACAACATAATTCCAATTCATATTTTTAGTATCTTGAATATATAATATAGGCTCCACTTGTGAAAAGAAAACAAACAGATCATCATGAAATTTTTGTCCTGTATGAATAAGCCTTGAGAAGTCCACAATAGTATAATCAAATTCATCTTGTTTTATGCCCGTTAAACTTGTGTTTGCCCAATCACATTTAAATAATATCACCTTGAATATGTTAGAATAATTAATTTCAATGATATCATTAATTTTTTCCATAATAACTATAGTTTCCAATCTTTGTTGTATTAACAACACCAAAATTATGCGTCTTTTTGCCTTCATCTCTGTCTTTTATGTGAAAAATATAACTATTAATGAGAAGACCCTTGTATCTTTATGCAATTTTATTGGGACCCTTAGCTAGTGCTTTGATTTCTTCGGAGATTAGCATATCAGTTGATCTTGAAACCTAGCAAGGATACAAAATTTAATGTCATATATGAAGTCCACTTTAATGCCATTTATGAAGTTTAAAAAATATAAAGTAAGATAGCTTACTGTGTCATGCAACCACTCGTGAAATCTTTCATTGATAAGTCTCTCTAAATCTGAAATTGTTAGATGTGTATACCCGCGTCGCTTTCTCTTCTCTACATCTTTGAAACGTTGTCTATAGCATTCAAGATTATCACAATGTCAGAGGACATATTTATCTTTTTGAACAAATGAATTACATCTAAGTTGAATGGAGTAATCTTTCCTAATGGAGTACCACCACTTGAAAACTTAAAAAAAAAAAAAAAATGTTCCTCAGTTGTTGTAGCCTTATTCAAAAATTGAGATCGATCCAAATATTTAGAACAAAAAGATATGTCTTCTTCAGCAACATAACCTTCCGCAATAGAACCTTCAGGTTATGCTTTGTTAGCTACATAGTCTTTCAAAACGAAGAAAAATTTGAAAGTAATAAAAATTATTAAGAAGCTTATATAAATGTAAATAATATTAACATGAGCGAATAATTACTACTGAATTATCTCTCGAATGGATACATCCATCTATAATGTACAGGACCACCTAATTTTACTTCCTCGGCCAAGTGAATAAGCAGATGAATCATGATCGTGAAGAATGACAGGAGCATTGATCTTTTCATTTTACATAATGTTATCACAATATTATTTTGTAGCATATCCAACGCATTCGGATTGATAGCCTTGACACAAATTGACTTCAAAAATTTTGATATCTCCACAACAATATGTATAATTTCATCGGAGGGGGAACATGACCTCAAAGCAATTGGTATAATTTCTTCAATAAGCACATGTCAATCATGACTTTTCAGGCTCACAATCTTACATTCAGTAACTTTAACACACCTTGAAATATTAGATGCATAACCTTTTGGCATTTTTAAATTTTTTAAAACTTCACATAACATCAACTTCTCCCTATTTTGACATTGTAAAGCAAGCTAGGGGAAAAAATAAGAACCTTCTTCAAGAATTTGTGGATGCATCTCACTCTTGATTTCAATATCCACCAAATCTTATCGTGCTTGGAAGTTATCTTTAGATTTGCCAATATCAACTAACGTATCAATGAAATTATCACATATATATTTTTTCAATATGCATGACATCAAGATTGTGGGGTAGTAAATTATACTCCCAATATGGTAGTACAAAGAAAATTGATTTTTTCTTCCAAATTTGATGTTTAGTCACTTCTGCATTACATCTTCTTTTTAAGCTTCTTGATTTTCCAAAAGGAAAATGTGCATTCTGTAATTGTTGTAAAATGTTACTATTAGTATTCCTTGTAGGTGCTTTATGAATCTCCTATATGTTATCAAAGTACTATTTTTGTTGGCGAAATAAGTGATTATCTAGTATCCAACGACGATGACCCATATATGAGAATTTCTTTCATTTATACAACCATAAAGACTGAATTTTCGGCACAACAAGGACAAACAAATCTACCTTTAGTGCTCCAACAAGAAAACATACCATAAGTAGGAAAATCATTAATCGTCCACATTAATGTAGCTCGTAAGTTAAAAGATTATTCAGAGGCTGCATCTAGGTTATCACTCCATGCCATAATTTACACAACTCATTTATTAGTGGTAGGAGATAGACATCAATATTATTTCTTGGACTCTTCTCCCCTGGTATAATAGTATACAGAACAAAAGATAATTGTTTCATTGGAATCCAAAGAGGCATGTTGTACGGAACTAAAAGTACGGGCCAAATGTTGTATGTACTACTAATAATCTTAAACGGATTAAATCATCACTTGCTAATGCGAGATGAACATTACGTGGATCTGAAGCAAAATCATGATATCTAAACTCAAAGGATTTCCAGGCTTCTCCATCAGCTAGATGCCGTAATAACCCATATATATTTTTCTATTTGGCATGCCAAATCATCTCTTTAGCAGACTTTTTTTATTTTAAACAATCTTTGAAGCCTAGTAATCAATGGGAAGTATCGAACAATCTTGACAGACTTCATTTGCTTTTTCTTTTCTCTAGCTGAATTTTTTTTGCACCGCCCACGTCGAAGAACCACAAATATGGCATACCTTTTGATTGAATCTATCTTTCCAAAATAGACAACACTCATTTGGGCATGCATCTATCTTTATATATCCAAGATCAAACACTTTAATAATCTTCTTCAATTCATATGTATTCTTAGATAGCAATGAACCATCAGGGAAAGCTTCAATCAATGACTCAATCAATTGATCAAAAGATCTTGCAGACCAAGAGTGTAAGCACTTTAGGCAAAATAAATGTAAGATGAATGATAATTTTGTGAATGACTTACAACCAAGGTATAATTCTTCTCATTCTTTCAGTAATAAATCATGAAATTTCTTCACACCATTATTTGTCAGATCTACGTTGCTTTCATTATGTTCAATATCTAAATTGACATTGTCTGAGCAGAATGTGTCCCTTAACAATCCTTCTATATCATTTGGTCTTGGTTACTCTTCTTGAATTTGTACTTCATTAACATTACAAGTATCACTAATTATTTCTAATCTTGTTGCTTCAACTACAAAAGCATATTCCTCTTCATGTCGATTCCAAATAACATATCCGAGAAAAAATCCTTTAGAGAGTAAATACAACTTGACATCTTTTACGTAATGAAAATATATATTAATGCATAATTTGCATGAACATAGAATTTTTTATGCCGAACTTTGACTTTGAATTGCAAATTTAAAAAAAATTCTCGACACCTTTAACATAGTCACTACTCCATTTAGGTTTTGATATCCAGCTCTTATCCATCAAATCTGAAAAAACAAATTCCCAACAATTTTTTAGAAGAAAATATTACCCAATTAGCTTATGGCCTAAAAGTTTTCCATAGTTCATTATTTAGTCTACATCATATTATTCAAAATTTTAAACTAATAAATTAACAACCAAACCAAATCAATCTGATAAAACTAGTTTGATTTAATTTTTTTTGTTTATACCAAACAATGCACACCACCAATTTATATATTGAGTTGATTGTAGTTTGGACAATAACTAAAGGTATAAAAGTGGATTATGGTTAGTAGATAAGGATTCAAAGGCTTATCAACATGGTGGAATGCATCGGCTCCTTATCATATGTAGAATAATTTTTTAACATCTCATAAGAACTCCTAATAGTATATTATAGGTCTTGTTTGCATAATTAGATTGTTCAACTTTAGCTTCAAACAACATCTATAGATTTAATAAGGTTAAAACTAGTGATTCCATTATCATTCTTTTGAGAACAAGAAATGTATTATCAATCCTTTTATTTGAGAAATTTTAAAATAACCTAACATGTTAGTTAGAACAAATATATCATCCAATGAAACATCGATCTCTAGGGATTCTTTCCAAACGTTTTTTATGTATTCTTACACAAATTGGTCTTATTACTAATGCAACCTATTTTTTTTTATCACCATTCTTCTTAATATGATCCTACATGGTGGAATCATTATAAAAACAATCTCTTAAATTTCTCTTAAGATATATTTCTAATTTTAGGGATTACCCTAAACCCTAAATAATGCAAGTTGAAGAATGAGAAGAAGATGGAGAAGAATATGAAGAAAAAGAATGAGAAGAAAAAGAGAAGAAGAGGATGAAGGGGAAGAGACTTACAATGAGGATCGAAGGGCTGGCTTGCCGGGGTTCGCAAGAGGAGAAGAGTTGCGTCGCAGCTTGGTTCGCTCCCGATCGTGCGAGCACAGAGAGAAGAGGGGAATAAGGGATTTGACTTTCTTAAAGTCTCGGGTGAGCTTTGTTGGCAGTTTAAACCGGTGCAAGTTGCACCGATTTAAACCACTGCAATTGTATGTTAAATCCGGTGCAAATGACGGGTTTTGGTAGCAGTTTTGAAACCGCTGCAAAGAAACGATGCGATAGGGGCTGATTTTTGGAAGTGAATTAATACAAGTTGGCTGTTAAAATATAATTT
>NW_021320019.1:2503085-2517400 GCF_001605985.2 Dendrobium catenatum | reverse complement strand
AAATATTTTGTGATTGTGTCTCTTTCTCTAACCTATTCTAGTGGCATAGTTTTCTTTTCTAATAAAAAATCTATGTCAAATTAAAGATTGTTTATGAAACTGAGATCTTTTCTTAAGCTTGCTTAAGCAAATCTATCTTGTATTTATAATGTTTAAAGTTTTTTTGTCACATCAAGATCCCTCGTTACTCTTGTCTTTGATTATTAATTCTGTTTGTGATAATTCTTTCTTATGTTAGAGAGAGAGGTCTTATTCTCTAATATCTGAGAAGATATATTCACAACTAAGATTTTTTAAGAGGTTATAAAAGAGAATGTAGCTTTCAAAAATAAAAAAATTTTTGGCCAATGATGCCAACAAAAGAAGCGCAAAGACTCCAAAATTGAAAAATCTATAAAAAGATGCGCAAAGCCCCACTAAATTGACAAGAGGCATAAAATTAGCCCACTCAAAAGTAAGCTATTCTCTCTTTTTAAATCTTTTTGAACTTAGAAGTTTTGACTCTCAAAGACTTGATTTCGATTGTTTTGCGATCGTGACAGATTTACTTTGGTACATTATTTTATAAATATAGTTTTTTCTTAAACCAAGTGATGGATGGATTCTTTTTCTCATATCCAATTAATTCTTTGAGTTAGGTCATTGATTTGAAAAGATGATTCTACCCTAAGAAAACGTCTGAGCTAAGGGTAACCATGACCGGATATTCTACTATTCTATGGATGGTTTAGATTGTTAACTCATTAACCCACTAGTTTTTAAATTAATCACATGGAATACTACATCATTTTCATGCCTTGGTTTAACAAAAAAAAAAATTGTTGTGATTTGCTATTGTTCTTTTGTGTTCCCTCCTCCTTTTTGATATGTCAAAAGGGGGAGAAGTTTATGATGTTTTTACACTTGTCGATCCTGATATTTTTCTGCTAATTTTCTTCGTAGTATTTTGCCATCATCAAAAAGGGGGAGATTGTTGCAAATCTATTTTCATGACTTATGTTTTGATGATTGACAAATACTATTGATTCTCTTAAACTGCATGTTGCTTCTAACTTTTCAGGAATCGAAGATCGGACGAACAAACGAAGCTAGTTCAAGATTGCGTAGGTTTAGGGTTGAGTCAGTCTGTACTTTGTTTTTTCTCTTCTTGAGTCTATTTGTAATGGTCAAAGAGACTGATGCTAAGTAACCCTACACACACACACTTGAGAGAATTAGAATTTCTATTTTGACTCTTATCGGCCAGGATGATATTTACATCATCTTGGACGATCAGGCTTAAAACAGAAAGTCTAAATAAGGATTCTTAATTAAGGCAGCCGTCATTAACAGATTGGCCTAGACGATACGTGTATCGGCCAGGACGATAAGCTCAAAATAGAAAGAAGTTGCCGCCATAGACAATTAAGGTATACTGTATTTTTAAATAATCGGCAAGGACGATCATTGATCGGCCTGGACAATAATCACAAATCATGCCTTAATTGATCAGGAAATTAAGTGAATAATTAAGGATGATTGATATGATCATATCGTCCTGGACGATCTATTCAAAAACCTTTGTTACTTTTGGACGATAAATATCGGCCAGCTAAAATTTAGGGCGATACTCTGGACGATTTTCCTCATATTTGAACTGATCGGCCAAGACGATCATGAGATCGGCCAGCACGATCGTGAGATCGGCCTGGACGATCAAGCCAATTTTAAATCGTCCAGTTTGCATTCAGGGCGATGCTCTGGCCGATCTTCTGAGATTTGTACTGATCGGCCAGGCCGATATCTCGGCCTGGACGATATTGTTGGCAACTTGCAATTAATGAGCTCCTTTGTAGCTCTTCTACTTAAGAGATCTTGTTCAACATTTTGAAAAACCTTTGGCTTCTGCCTTGACCTGAGAAGGCCTTGAGGAGAGAAAGAGAGAGAGGGAGAGAGAGAGAAGATCTTGTGAGGGAGAGCTTCAGAGGGGATTCACAAGGGTTGCTTTAAGGATCGCTCTGCTTCTTTTTCGTCTAGAGTTTCTCGTCCGTGGAAGGGTCGGTAGAGGTAAGGAGTCAGCATCTAATTGTGGTTCTCTGCCAGCTTCAGGAGGAAGCAAAAGGAGATAGGTTCTCTGCCTTGTCGGGGTGGCAAAAAGGAGGTTCTTGTAAAGGCTTCTCCGCCTAGCTGTGGGGGCTAAATGAGAGTCACATTTCTAGTGCAATACTCGGAGGGCGCCTCCAGGGAGTGGACGTTGGTCGAGTTGACCGAACCACTACAAATTTATGTGTTCTTGTTTTCTTTCTTCCGCACTTTATCATTGCAATTTAAATTTAAGGGAATATCTTTGTTGCGATTCACTAAACAGTTAGGCAAAAGGTCTTGCAACTTCTTTAAATCCCACACATTATCCCTAACAAAAGAAGAAACTTTAATCATCTCAATAGTATGGGAATTTAAATAATCATCAATAGAAGATTCACCCAACCAGTTATCCGACCAAAAGTAAATGTCACCCTTACCCAATCCCCAATGCACAAAGTTTTCCGCTTCCCACTTAATATTGCACAACCTTTTCCACGTCAAAGAGTCAGTATTTTTAAAAGAGCACACAATGGGGTGGATATTATTACAGTATTTAACATTCATATAACGTGCCCATCAACTAATATTCAATCTAAAAGAAAACCACAATTTATGAGAAAAAGCAATAGCCATATCATTTAAATTCTTACAACCAAGCCCCCCATCATCTAAAAGCCCACAATTTTTATGCCAAGCCGCCCAATGAATCACCTTAGTATTACTTTTTCCCCCAAAAAAAAAATTGTTAATCATTTTCTCAAGTCTATTGCAAATAGCAAAAGAAGGCATTAAAGTATGAAACAAATAGATCGGAATGGAATTCAGCACAGATTTCACAAGAACCAAATAGCCACCAAAAGAAAAAAAGCTAGACGACCAATTAGCCATTTTCTTTTGGATAATAGTAAAAATATCTTCAAAGAGAAATTTTTTCTTTTTACCATTATAAATCGGAGTACCCAAATATTTGATTGGCAATTTTTTGGACTGAAACACAAATCCTTTGAATAGCATGAATCCTGTTGTGATTGATCGACTTACCAACAATAAAATTACATTTATCTTTACTAAAAGCAAGACCCCTATAATCATGAAATTTAGAAAGAAAATTCATTAAAATTTTCACATTCTTAATGGAACCGTTAGCAAATAAAATGAAATCATTAGCAAAACTTAAATGCAAAAAGGGAAAACCACTTATAGTGTGAAAATTAAGGCTCACATTTTTAGCATAAAGATCCTCTAATCCTCTAGACAAATATTCCATAGCAATTATAAAAAGAGCAGGAGAAATAGTATCCCCTTGTCTAAGACCTTTAAAAGATTTGAAATACCCATGGTTTCTACCATTTATAATAATAGAAAAGAAACAGTTCTCCACACTATTTTTAATGAGAAGAATAAAATCTTTATTGAAACCAAACAAAGATAACACTCTGTAAAGGAAATTCCAATCTAGATTATCGTAAGCTTTAGTGATAACTAATTTAAAAATAATGTTACCACCAATGACCTTGGTGTTAATATCATGAGTAAGTTCCTTAACAAGAAGAATATTATCACTTATACTTCTCCCCTTAACAAAGCCAGTTTGATTCAAAGATATAATTCTAGGTAAGATATTAGACAATCTACTAGCAATGATTTTGGAATTCAATTTATTTAAAAAAGCAGATGAATTCGCTATGCATTGGGGACCATAGGCTAATAGGTCTAAAATCGGTCCAAACCTTGGCACCATCTTTCTTCGGAATAAGAACAATATTAGTAGAAGAGAAATTTTTTTGATAAGGGTTACCTCCAAAAAAATCATGCACAGCATTAATAACATCACCCTTAACAATCTCTCAAGACTTTTGGAAAAACTTGGTCGTGAAACCATCCGGACCCGCAGTAGCATCCCCATTCATACCTTTCAAAACTTTAGAGATTTCAGTCTCAGAAGGTAATTGACAAAGCAAATAATTGTCATCATCATTAATCAAATTAGGAATAATCGCCGGATTATCAATAGGGAGAATATCAGCATTACTGTTAAACATATTAACAAAATAATCCACCCCCGACTTACAAATTAACTCATTCGTCTCCAAAAAAACACCTTCATTGTTCACAATTCTATGGATTTTGCTTTTGGTCTTATTCTTATTAGCCAGAGCATGGAAAAATTTGGTGTTTCTGTCTCCCTCAATAATGAATTTGGCATTGGCTTTTTGTTTCCAAAAAGCTTCTTCTTGAAAGTGCAGATTACATAAAACATTTTTAGCATTATTTAAATTTAAACTATTTTCCTCATTAGGGATATCAAGATAAACATCCTCTAACTCAACCACTTTAGACTCAGCTTCCAAGATATTTGAAAAAATATTTTTAAAAACATTGTTATTCCAATATCTCAGACATTGTTTTAGTCTAGACAATTTAGCCCAAAGCCTCAACATACCAGAAATGTTATTATTGGGGAAAACAGGAGCATTCCAGTTGTTTTCAATCACATCTTTAAAATTATCATGCAGTAACCACATATTCAGGAATCTAAAAGCAAAAGTACCAATCTAATTAATAACATTAACTTTTAAAAGTAAAGGAGCATGATCAGAAAGCGTTCTACTCAAATGTTCCACATTAGTAGCAGAAAATTTTGCTAACCAATTATTGTTAAACAAAAATCTATCTAAACGTTGGCATATATTCCCCCTATTCCAAGTAAAGGGACTACCAAGGAAACCAATATCATTAAGATTACAATCATTAATCATCGCATTAAAATCTTCCATCTCTTTAATATTAGGCCGACAACCAACCCTTCTCTCGCTAGCATTCGAAATAACGTTAAAATCACCTCTAACACACCAAGGGCCATTAATATTAGCAGCGAAGTTAACAATTTGATCCCAAAGAGTAATACGTTCAATTCTAGTACAAGCAGCATAAACAAAGGAAGCAAAGCAGTTCACACTACAAACATTAATATTACAATGAACAACTTGTTGATAATCCATCATGATATCTAAAGAAATATTCTTATGCCACATAATCCAAATTTTGTTAGAGACATTAGCAAAGTGCATAGGAAAACCTAAAAACTTAGCAGTATCAGTAATTCTATCAGCATTTATAAGAGGTTCACTTAAGACAAGAAGTTGAATATTGTAAATCCTACAAAGGTTTTTAACTCTCATTTTGGAATCCTTACCTCCAATACCCCTAACATTCCACATAAGAGCTTTAATCATTACCCACTTTTGAAAAAGTATGAGCTCTGGTGGATCTAGGAGTTGCTGGACAGCTATTTTTATTTTGTTTTCCTTTTTTCTTTCCACCCTTAGAACCAATATCCTTTTCAACCTCTTTATTATCCTTCAATATATGAGAAGATGAAGACATACCTTGATTAGTAATAGCAAAATCAACAACAATTATAGTAGGAATAAATTCTCCTTCCTTATAGGAATCACTAAAAGCATCCACACCATTACTTACCATCTCCCTGTTGTCCTGTTTCGAAATCAAAGCATTCTCAATATCCACAGAATTAGAATTAATAGGCATCTCATTTAACATATCATCAATTTAAATAAAAAGCTTAGGATCAGTAGCATTGACAGTAATGTTATTATGCACAATATTGTTATCAGTGGAATTTAAAACCCCAACAGCATTATCCGTAACCAACATTTGATCATCCCCGATAACCTCCTTTTCAATTTCACCTTTTTTTTCATCACTATCCAGATTACCATTATGCATAACCGTAGGCGTTTCCACCTGAATAACATTTTCCTCCCCATTAGTAACCACGATAGGCACATACACTTTGTTATTCTCGGTAGATCCAGTCCTCCCACCAACTTGCACAGAATGTTTCTTTAAATCCGGATGGAGCTTAAAACAATCCACAAGAGCATGACCATGCATTTTGCAATGATTGCAAAAATCAGGAACTTTCTCAAATTCGGCCATTTGCAAATAGCCGTAAGCTTTGGAACCAACCCAAATTTCCTTGGGATGTTTTTTCGAAATATCCACTTCAACCAGCACTCTAGCAACAGAAGGCCGAGTTCTAGAGGCCGTTGCCTGATCCGTTTGAAGAGGTCTCCCGAAGATAGAACACAGCACATGCAAAACTTTCGAATTAAAAAAATGCAGGCGAAGGTTCGAAAATGAAATCCAGATTGACACAATCGGCGAATCTTCTTTTATATCAAAAAAAGGTGTCCATTTCAAAACCCGCATTTGGCAGTTCATAATGAAATAAGAACGTCTAGCAAACACTCTACTATAATCTAAATCGTTCGTTAACTGAATAGTAACATGACGAGCATCCAACAGTCCCACATAATAAATACCGGACAACTTAAGAGACGCGAAAAAATTCTGAATCACATCAAGATTAGGACGACGCAAACCAAATTTACCAACTAACGTAAAATTGAAAGAGGGAAGCAAGTTTAAGCACTTCATCGTCCGACAATAACACAGCTGGAATACCCTTAAAAATAGATTGTTGAACATTAGGAAAGATATCACCTGATCAAGTAGCACTGGCTAACACTTCTTTAAACAATCTAGATCTAGGAGGACAGAAAGATCCCTCAGCATCTAGATTAAAAAAAACCCTTCTTCTTAGTCACAGACGGATCCGATGCAGCTTTCCCCCACGGATTAGCCGGGGGAACCTCCGCCATCAGAGGAAGAGCCCAAAAGGGCAAAAAAACACCTTGAGAACAACCAAACCTTTCCGACAAACAAACTCACACAAACAAAGGAGGAAGAAAACATCGCGAAGGCGAATGGCAGCGATCGTACGCAGGATGCCCTAAATCGCCAGAGCGGCTCGAAAAGGCGAAGAGAGAGGAAAAGTTGATAAATGAAACTATATTGGTCTATCGTGAGCCTTAAATTATGGCATTGTGAAATAAAGATTTATGTCATGACTAGTGGTCATCTAGTTTTAATAAAAGTATTAGGTTTCTCATTATACATTAAGGAGTATCTATTCTGGGGCTTATTTGTTAAGAGAATATGGGACAGTCGATGTAGGCTTCATGGCAATTAAACCACTATAGGTTGGTTTGCATTATGTTTTTGTTTTATGAACTTCATTTTCTCTTTTTTGTTTTTCTTTCACTCTTAGATAAAAATTAAAAAATATGTTAACATTTTAAAATTAACTTTATTTTTTGAGATTAATTATTTCAATGGAGCTAGATAGTATTGTATTATTCCAGTAAAATAATTTTTTTTAATCATTATAAGCTCAAATCACAAATCATCTTCACCAACATAGATATTGTAGTGATGTATTTATATTAATTTTTTCAGAATTTTTTTGCATTGATGAAACTCTATAAAAAATTGACACCTATCGTACAAGTGGGGTTTTGGGACCGTTAGGTGTCCGCTTTATAAACAATCTTTAGCAAAATTTTATAAATAAATTGCGCAATTTTGTGGTTGTTTTTTTATAATTTTTGAAGTACTAAAGGAAGTTTTATGAATTTTATATAGAAAATTAATAAAATTAGATAATTATATTTATATTATATTATTGTTTATATTATATTAAATAATATATGAAATACCACTTAATTTTTTATTAAATACTTTTTTCCTTTCTTAAATTGATTAACAAAGATATTGTTAGTGGAAATTAGAGAAAAAATAGAGGAGAGAGAAAAAAACTTAGTATTGAGGTTGTATAATGATTTTTATTAGTTGAGTTTGTTAGGAGATTTGCTCATCTCAATGTAAGTAAAACTTACTCTATTTTGATTTTCATATTTAGGAAGTTTTTAAAATTTTTCAAACAATTTTGTGGTTTCATTACTAAAAAATATGGATAATCTGGTATTGACAAAACTTTGACTCGTAAATTTTTATATATTAAGAAATTGATATTGTAAAATTTTTGAGTTCTCATTTAAAATTTTTCAGTTGGTGGTTTTGAAAAGCAGTAATTTTTTATCGATTCAAAATTTTATTTTGACATAAAAAAAAAGATTTTTTTAATTTTTTTTTGGACATTTAGGCCATTTAAGGCAAACTCACAAACACAACGCATACACATAAACTCGAACCCTGAACCTCTTAGTTGGAAGCCTAAGCTCTCAACTAATAGACCAAGGAGAGTTTAATTCAAATTAAAGTTTTTGAATATTGTTATATATAATGTCTGGTAATTTGTTTAATTTCTTAAATATACATTTCTGCTCTGTAAGATTTTTGTTGCCTATATTTGGTATCTTTTGAAACTTTCTGAATTAAGCCATATTAAATTATATTTTTTGTAATTCATTGAAAATAAATATGGGTATATGATTGCGTAATAGATAGTCGCTATTACTATTGTAGTATTTTGATTAAAATGTGTGTGAGAAAAATAAGTAAAGACTGATTATTCACTGATGTTTGTTGAATACTGTTTAAGAAATACAAGATGTTGGGCTGACGGGCATTTTTTTAATTACAGTAGTTTGGTGTTATCCTCTATTAATTCATGTGATAATAATTGAGAATTATAAAGAGTTTACTACTGTACTAATGGGTAAAGGGAGATGACTCTATTTATTAAGAAAATGGTTTACTAACACTAATACAATACTAGAGAAAATCACTTATTAAGCTAAAATTTCTAAGACATCTGTCAATTTTTTTGGGTTTGGGGATTATAAGATGGCTAATCTTGTCTATTTATGTGAGATAAAAGTTTTTAATGGGAATTCAAATTCTAACTTTTTATTATTACATCTAACTATGTTTAATGTTATGTTAGGTATGATTTTGTTTAGTCAGTATTAAGCTTAGATTGATTATAATAAGATGAGAGAAACATTATTTTTTGGTTGTGAGAGTTATTAATTTCAATGAAAAGTAGAGTATTGTCTTTTCTAAATTCTTCTATATTTGTGAATAAATTATATATGGAAGAAGAGGAATATGGTATATTTGGCATATGTGCGTGAAAAGAAATTAAATTCAAAACAAATTAAGATTGTTAATGAGTTAAAATAATTGTTTGATGTATTTCATGAAGAATTTATTAGTCTTTGACTTGACAATGAAGTATTACTATAGATCTAATTGTATGCATGGTTTGACAAATTAAATACTTTTTAACCAAACTATCCATATAGAAACCAAATGAGTTTAATTGAGCGAAGCTTCCTTTGACCTTTAAATTGAATAAAGTCGAGGCATGATAGATCTTACAGTATATAATCTCTGGTCTGTGTCAGGTCTTTACCTTATCTTGGCTGTGGGAATCTCTGGTCTCTCTAGGATTCTCTTTTGTTGTATCTTGGCTTCTGCTGGATTTTCTGGGAGAATTTCGACGCTGGGTGGAGTAATCTGGGTGGGCTTGTTGGCTTCTGTTTTGGCTGGGCTTTGCACTGGGTGGATTGTATTAAGTGGATGAATTTAGCTATGTTGTTATGTGTCTGATCTCTCCCGTCACTTGGTTATCGAAATCTCTGGTCTCGGTAGAATTTTCTTATGTTGTTCCTGCTCTTTGCAGGATTCTTTTTCCCTGCTCTGGCTAGTTGGATCTTTACTTCTATCGTCTATTTTTGTGATCTTACGATTTTTTTTGGAGTTTCCATTACAGGCATCAAAACATTCTTAGTGTTATGAGATTCAATGATTGCAGGGTAATCTCTTTTTCCTTTTCGTTGTTTTTTTCCTATGATTTTCATATTTTTTGCAGGAAGACTGAGCTGAAGGGACTTATCTGCTATTCCTTTTGTGGGTGCTATTTCTTCATAGCCCGAGCTTGTTACTTTGTTCTTTTTGTAATCGTAGGAAAAGGACCCACCTTCTCTTAGGTTTTGTTTTCCTTTTTTATTGTAGCTCGTTCGAGCGGTAGTGAGATGGTAAGACCTTCTAAGGACTGTGTAATTCTTTTTATTATTAATGCGTAGGCCCCATAAGTGAGTTTTATCAAAAAAAAAAAAAAGATCTTACGGTATATAAATAAAAGGTATATAAATTCTGATACAATTAAAAAATTTGAATCGTCGTTCGCAAAACAACCTGATAAACACAACTCTCCTTGGCCTATTGGTTGAGAGCTTAGGCTTTCAACTAAGAGGTTCAAGGTTCGAGTCCATGTGTATGCGTTGTGTGTGTGAGTTTGCCTTAAATGGCCTAAATGTCCCAAAAAAAAAAACAACCTGATAATGGCAGATTCTGCAGGCAATGACGCGCATTTTCTGCTTCTTATCTTCTTTTTGGTACAGTAGGTTTCTGCTGCATGTCCGCAGTCCACAGATATCCAGTGATGAGAAAGTATATACGTGCACAGGATAATTACAATATTAATATAAGTTTATATACTTTCTACTTAGTACAACTATGTCATGCAAAACAATTGAACGAGAAGTCTATTTACAATAATGCACACGGAGAAGTGTTTTACCAATTTCATGGGGTAAGCGGCCACGAACTCATTTGAGGAAGACGAACCCGACTTCTTCATAATTTACTTTTTGTGTGTTTGTGTAAGTGAGAGACAGAGAGAGAGAGAGAGAGGAGAGAGGTAGAAAGATAAATAGATAGAGGAAAGAGAGATTCTGCAAGTGGGAAGCGCAATGCAAGCCTTAAAATGCTGATGAGTGTATCAGTAATCCACTTAGTTTGATTGAATGCTTTGACTAATTAAGCCCGAGTGTATTTAACTAATTAATTAAAATTAATTTAATGACTTCGAATTTATACAATATAGTACACAAATTTTTCTATATTTTATATTAAATGGAAAATAGAGAGAAATACTAAAAAATTGTTTTTTTTTTTTGTTGTAGTTTGTATTTTAAAATGATTGGCTTGTTTTTTATATGTTATAACTGAAACTATAACTCACACTATTTTTCACCAAGTAGTCACTTTTCTACGACCACCCTAGACCCGCTCTTTTGGCTATGGCGACTGCACTGCGATTCTGGCCTCCCCCTGTTCTCCGTGAGCTCTATTGTAGTGTTTTTACTCATTTTTATTCTCTATCTGTTTTTGGATTTCGTTTATCTGGTTTTGAAAGCGGCGGCCATTAAGTTGTTCTCCTCTCTGTATGGAGACGAGTCCACATGATCCGCCTTTACAGATGCTTGGGGTGCTCCACCCTTAGGGATGCGTGAATTGACTAAAAAGGTATGCTGGAAATATGGTAAATCTGGCTGCTTCTTCGCGATGGTTTCGCGATGTCTTAGCTGGATCTAACACGACCAAAAAACCCTACTTTTCTCTTTAACTAAGTCGATGGTTTAAAGGTTATTCATGCGATCTCTTAATGTCCGAATGATGATATTCTTAAACTGGCTCTCCTTTCAGTTTACTCTTGTTGGAAACTTTATGGTTCATAGACCAAACTTAGATGTATCACGCAGAATCTTTTTGGAAAACTAAACACTATATGAAAATTTTTACTATAGGAAATGTTAGATGCCTAGGCATGTTTCTAATTCAGTTACTGCTAACGATCTACGACTTAATCAGGGGTTTTTTGCTAGAAGATCGTATTATATTCTGAACTGTCAAATGAGGTTATTAAAATTAAATGGACCCCCTATTTTGAGGTCAAAGAGGAATCTCCTATAGTTCTGATATGGCTTTTGTTTCCTAACATGTAGTTACATTTTTTTAATGCTCATGTTCTTCTTTCATTAGGTTGTGTATTTGGCCGACCCTCCAAACTGATCAAGCAACAGCTTCCCGGTCAAGGCTGACTCTGGCTAGAATATTGGTTGAGCTTGACATTACTAGCTAAGAAACATCCTAAGGAGGTTTGGGTTGGGTATGAAAAAGCTGGGTATTTACAAAAAGTTGAGTTTGAAAATGTCCATGATTTTTGTTTACATTGTAAAATCCATGGGCATGCGGTTTCTGATTGTTTTGTTGTTCACCATAACTTCAAAAAAATATTAAGAACTCTAAACCTATGGATGGAATCGACACGAATGAATAGGGCTTGCATATTGAACCTTTTATTTCTAAGGATAAAAATCCTATGATTCATTTAGAGGAACATGAACATTGTGGAGATGATATAGATACTGACTCTTCCATAAGGAGTGAAGAAGATGGTAAGAAAGATAATAAGGGAGAGGCTTGTATGGTTGGGAATGCTAATGAGGTGGATGAGGAAGATAAAGTGGGAGATGCTAATAATTCTTTGGGGATTTCGGTCAAGGGGTCGGACAACATTGATATTTCTAAACTGAAAATGTTGGATAATATTGGAGATACTAACCAAGCTAATGAGGAAAAAGGGGCAAGTGATACTTAGAGCAATATAGTTAAACAAAAGAAGAATGAGAAGGAAAAGAATGTTGAGCTGGAGGAATGGGAAGTGGGATCTATTGAAATTTGGATTCCTATGGAAGAGATTAAATGCTCGGCTAATTCTTTGACATCTCTCAATAAGAAGGAAAAGAACTTAGAGGAAGGAAACTCTTCTTACTCCAAAAAGAAGGAAGAAATTATGAAAATTAATATGAACACCACCCCTAGGGCCACTAGAGCTACTAATCAATCCTTTAATGGCTAAAGCTATTTTGTGGAATATTAGGGGTGTGGGTGGCTCACTATCCAAGGATAGAGTGAAGAATCTTTGTAGGATCCATGGTATTCATTTACTTGTTTTAATTGAACCTTTAATTAATGCTACTAAGTTGGAGGCTATTAGAACTAATTTGGGTTTTTGACTTTTGTTTTGGTAACTATAATAATAATATTTGGCTTTTTTGGAAGCGGACCGTTTTGTTAGATGTTATTATGGATAACCCTCAAGTTCTTCACACTAATATAACTTTAAACCTGGCATCTTGTTTTTCCTCTTTTGTCTATGCTTCTTTCTCTAGAGTTGGGAGAAATATTCTATAGGATCAACTCCTTGAATTTTGTACTAATGTGAATGCTCTTTGGTTTGTGGATGGTGATTTTAATTGTATTACTAATGCTGCTGAACGTGTGGGAGGTAAAGCTCCTAATTTTAATGATATGATAAGAAATTGTAACTTGCATGACCTTTGCTTTTCTGGTAATAGCTTTACTTGGAATAAAGACATTATGTGGCAAAGATTAGATCGCATTCCTTTCATCAATTTTTGGATAAATGCTTATCCCAATACTCACACTACTCACCTTAGTCGTACTTTATATGATCATCCTCCCTTACTTTTAAGCATTAGTAATAACAATGACAACAATTTTATACCTTTTAGATTTCAAAACATGTGGCTTCTTGATGATAAATTTATGCAAATTGTGAAAGAAAATTTGGATGCTCATCTTTTCCCTTCTGATGATGTGTATGGCATGACTAGGCTCTGGTTTAAACTTAAAAGGCTTAAGCAAAAACTTAGTTGGTGGAATAAATGCATATTTAAAAACTTATTTGCTAATATCCTGAAGGCCGAAAAAGATGTTGAAATTGCTGAGATGTCTTACTTGTATAATACTTCTATTGATAATTTGGTTTGTATTAATGAAGCCAAGATTAATTTGTTTAAGTTGAAGGAAAAGGAAGAAGCCTATTAGAGGCAAAAGGCTTCGTCAAAATTTCTTGTTGAAGGTGATTGTAACACTGCTTATTTTCATAGCATTGCTAATCATAATAAGGTTAAAAGGCTCATCCATAAGGTTGCTTTTACTGATAGGAGTATTATTGAGAACCCTAATATGATTACTTCTTCGGATATTTAGTATTTCTCTAAAGCCTTTAATTCTAATTTCACTCCGAACCTTAATATGGATTTTTCCTTTATTCCATCCCTTGTTTCCGTGGATGACAATATGATGCTCACTAATCTTCCTACTAAAGAGAAAATTTGGAGCAATTTAAAAATTATGAATACTTATTCTGTTGCTGGCCTTGATGGTTTTACTAATAATTTTTTTTTTAAAGTGTTGGGATATTATTAAGAAGGACCTAGTTTATCTGATTGTGAAGTTTTTTAGGGGAGTTCATATCCCTAAGTTTTTTACTGTCACTTATATTATTTTAATTCCTAAGTCTCAAAATATTAACTACGAGAATGAATTTCTGCCTATTAGCTTATGTTCTATTTTTAATAAACTTATTGCTAAAATTTTAATGGGAAGGCTTTCTTTAATTCTCCCCAACATTATATATTTAGAACAATCTGGTTTTGTGAAAGATAAATCCATTTTTGACACTGTCTTGCTTGCTCAAGAATTAGTTAATGATTTGGAAAAGAAAGTGGTTGGTGGTAATATCATCTTTAAGATGGATATCA
>NW_021320019.1:2495419-2502985 GCF_001605985.2 Dendrobium catenatum | reverse complement strand
AGAGACAACTATAGTGTGATTAAGTTGAATCAGAATCCTTGAAGAAGGTGAAATGGCAGCAAGCTCAAGATTGGAATAAAGAACTTAATTTTTTTAATGATTTCAATAATGTGATATTTCATTTAATTTCTAGAAATTGTAATAAAGTAGCTGATTATTGTGCTACTTTAGCATTAAGTAGTAGTTTTGTTTTTGATAGTTTTTCTAACAATTACATTCCTTCTTCTTTATTTTCTTTTTTGAAGAAGGAATGTGATTACTATCTTTAGTTGCTTGTATTTTCTTTATCTTTTAATGCAAATTGCAACTTAAAAAAAAAATCAATTATTACAATACTATTCAGCTCCCTCGAACTAATCTTAGAAATAATGTTAACTTTAGAATGTTAACCTATTTTTTAACATTTATCTAAGTGTGATAGCTAAACAAATAGGAGAAAATAAAGTTCATAAAATAAACACATAAAGCAAACCAAACTATAGTGGTTTAATCACCATGAAGCCTACATCCACTACCCTATATTCTTTTAATAGATAAGTCTCTCTATAAATATTCAATAATTTATAATGGATCAACCTAATACTTCTATAAAACCATGATGATAGCTAAATATTTAGTTCACAACACCATAATTTAGGCCCAAGATAGATCGCTCATAATAAAATCCATTTAAAAGTTTGTTCAAATTTAAATTTGAAATCTCATTTTCATTGCAATATACAAAGCTCACAAAGCTACAAAATGATTAATTTCGTTCAATATGATTCATAAGTTGATCTAGTTGATGTGATTAATTTTATTAATTCACATTGCCATGATATGAATTGCAAGCATTTGTATAATACAATCTACATCATCTTGCTGAGCTATATATATATGATGTTATGATGTTTTAAATAACACAATTGATAAATTACAAGAGAAAGCAGAAGGCAATGATGTGATGAGACATGAAATAAATCCGAGCGTGCAACCTCTGTCTTACGAGATGCTTATGAAGATCCAACACTTCCTAGCACAAAGGGTGTTTCATGTGTGGTTTGTGGCCATCCAAAAGTTGTATATTTCGTGGTAAGCTCCTTTTTAATTCATATAATGCCATGTGTTAATGAACCATGAAATAAGGACAATAAATGTATAAATCTGCAAGCTCTAATCAAAGAATAATAATTGAAGAAAAGTTAGCTCTTTGAAACAAAATTTCAGGACTTTTAAAGATTTTACGTTAGCAGGATCACTATTTTTCAATTCATCTTTTATTTTTTTGGATAATACAGGCTGACAGGGAGGAAAGCTTGGTTCACAGTCAGCCTGTATTATATGAGAACATAGAAAAATTAAATAAAATGGTGAGGATCTTCATCATTCCCTTTTATCCTTTTTAACTTTATCATGTGAGAACTAAAACTAAAGAATTTATTTTCATTAATAAGAAAACACAAGTGCTAACCGCTTAGAACAAAACATAATTTTATTTATGGTGCGTTTTGGTTGAAATAAATTTTTATTTTTTTTCACTTTGGGAGGCCTACATACAATCATTTCACATAGAGAGAGAGGTAAAGAAAAAAATGTGGGAGATATTCTTCGATTTAATCTAGGGAAAAAGAAATATAGATCAACAACAAGTTTTTATATTTGTTATTCTATGGGATGATCACTACTCATTTTTTTATAATGATTAACACTTTGAAATTGGAGTCATTTTTTTCATAGCAATACATAAAGTTCACAAAGCTAAATTTGCATGTTTAGAATCAAAGCAGGAGAAGAGAGAAAGACTTGGCTTCATGTGGGATAGCTTTTTTAACACTTTGAAATTGTAATTATAATTTTTTGTTTGGCCAAACTTTTTCATAGCTTCCAATAAATTTTTGTGCTAGATGTTGCTTTCTATAAGATTTTCTAAAACATTGTTTTCTCCATATCAACTTTACAACTATTTTTAAAAAAGTTACATGCATCCCAAATGGACCATTAGTGTGAAAAACCATTACCCTTAATTAATTTCCAAAATAAGAATCAAAGCATGAGAATAGTGATTAACTTTTTTTTTTTTGGTTAAAACCCACAAAGGGGCCTACGTGTTAATTCCAAAAAAGAGGTTACACAGCCCTTAGAAGGGACCTCCAGCTTGCTAAGGCTCAGAAGAGCTACAAAAAAAGTCAAAAAAAATCCTAAAAGCTGGTGGTCACTTTTTCTACGATTACAAAACCAATAAGCATAAGCGCTAGGGCTGCGGGAAAACAGCACCCAAAAAAGGAAGATCATGATGTTCTCGTTCGGCTCAATCCTCCTGCAAAAAATGAAAGCAAAAAACCATGAGAATAGTGATTAACTTGTTGTGAAAGAACTCAAAATAATGGTTGAGCTATTGTCAAATTTCTCAAGTGAAACATATATGGCACACTTTATCTTTTTTATTTTTCTAATATTCAAATTAACAAAATGAATTTTTAGATATATCATATTTAAATTTTGATATTTTTTCCCTTCTATTTTGTTGTCTAAGATAAATATTTCTCGAAATAACAAGAATCTATTCTTACGTGAAAGGTTTTAAGTATCAATTAGACATTTTAAGGAGAACGGAGTATTGAGATTGCATTTGTACTATCTTGATGACATTTAAATTAATTTTGATCACTGTATTTTTTCTTTTTTTATGTAAGAAATGAAATCTAGTTTTGTTTCTTTGAATCCCATGTATCAGTAATGTTTTAGTTTTAGGCTAATGATTTTTTTTTTGGTTTAAAAACACAGATGGGCCTACGTGTTAATTTCAAAAATCGGTTACAAAATCCTTAAAAGTACCCACCAGCTCGCTACTGCTCTGGAGAGCTACAATCAAAATTTAAATAAAAAAACCTAAGAGCCGATGGTTCCTTATCCTACGATTACAAAAACAACATGAATAAAGATACGGGCTGTGAGTAAACATCACCCAAAAAAGGAAGATCCAATTTATCTCGTTCAGCTCAAACTTCCTGCAAAAAAATAGAAGAGAATAGGAAAAGAAATACAAGAAGGAAAAGAAGAGATTCTTACCTTCGAACACCATGCGAAGCCTTCACGCTCCAATGGTAGGAATCCTCCTTTGAATGATCTCTCACACTCTCTCCTTGACTCTTCTTTCAATAGGACGATCAGTTATACTATAGGTTGGTTCCCTAATATCTGTAGGACGTAACCAACTGTGGTAAGTTAGTTCACATCGTCCTGGGACGAACAGGACTTCGTCCGGATGAAATTTTTATAGAGAGCAACTCGTCCTGGCACGATAATGAATTTCGTCTAAACAAAATTTTATAGAGAAGAATTCGTCGTGGGATGATTTGGATTTTGTCTGAACGAAATTTTTACAGAGCACAAGTCATCCTGGCATGATTATAAATTTTGTCTGAACGAAATTTTTATTGAGCCCAATTCATCCTGGGATGAAAATAATTTCGTCATGGACAATGAGGACTTAGAAAAATTTCATCACCTCATGTTCGTTCCATTGCTCCTACGAGGAGATAACTGACTTGATCGTCCCGTACGAACTAGATTCATCCCGTATGATCAGTACAACTTTTGTAAGATCTCCTTAAGTGTGTGTGTGTGTGTTTTTATTCACTCAATTACAATCACTCCCTCTCAATTCAAAAAAAAAATAAAAAATTAAAGCTTCAATTTACAAAAGATTGTATGCTGAATTCAATTTGAAGTCTTCATAGTTTGGAGTTCAATTTTCCTGAAATGTTAGTACACACAAAAACAAAAATAAATCTACCAAAAGTGTTAGGAGATAAGCAAGCACCTTTAGCCCGGTGGAAAAATTTTCAACTATCAGACTACTGCTTATCACTGCTACCACCCTTGACTGGCTTACTTACCATCTAGATGTTTCGAATGCTTTCCTCCAGGGGAACTTAGATAAGCAAGTATTCATGAAATAGTCGCAAGGCTTTCAAGATTCCCAACACCCCAATTATGTCTGTCAACTCCGTAAGGCAATTTATGGGCTAAAGCAATCCCCACGGCGCTGGTTTGCTACGTTTTCAGCATAACTTATCAAACTTGGGTTCATACCGAGCAAACATGATCCTTCTTTATTACTGTTTCACCAACAAGCTGGTTATATTTATCTTTTAGTTTATGTGGATGATGTGCTCATCACTAGAAATAATTCGGAAGCCATAGTCAACTTGCTGTAACAACTACAGTCCAGGTTTCGCATGTCGAACCTTGGTCCCGTCAAGCAGTTTTTCGGCATTCAAATTTCTCATCACAAACAATCTCTACTTCTTAGCCAATCTAACTATATTTCCGAAGTTCTAAACAAAGCAGGAATGCTTCACTGTAAGCCTGCCCTCATCCCTTTATAGACCAAATTACAAACACCAACTGATACCTCTCCTCTATTTCCTCAAGCTGACTTGTGCAAACAACTTGTGGGCTCCCTTCAGTACATTACCATTACTCGTCCTGACGTAGCCTTTGTCGTGAATTACCTGTGCCAACATATGCACAAACCATTCCAACTACCCTTTTAATACCTTAAACGGGTTTTGAGGTATCTCAGTGGAACTATTGATTATGTTATGCCTCTTACAGCTGTAGATTTACAGCTTCAAGCCTTTGCTGACTCAGATTGGGCAGCCAATCACTCGGACCGTAGGTCCATCTCAGGCATCTGTGTCATTATTGGCTCTAATTTACTCTCGTGGTGTGTTAAAAAGCAAACCATCGTTGCTCGTTCCTCAACCGAAGCGGAATACTGCTCACTTGCGGTTGCAGCAGCGGATGTCCTCTGGCTCTGCCGACTACTTGCTGACTTTCATATCCCATCTTCTTCTCCAACCCCTATACATTGTGACAATGTATCAGCGTTAGCATTGTCGAATAATCCTGTTTTTCATGCTCGAACAAAGCATATTGAAGTTGATTATCCCTTCATTCGGGATTGTATTCAGACTCAACATGCCACCATTCATCACATCTCTACAACCGATTAGCTAGCTGATATTTTTACAAAACCTTTATCTTATACAAGGTTTCAATTTCTTCGTTCCAAGCTGACAAATCACTCTCCATCATCAGCTTGATGGGGGGTATTAGCTATAGCATTACCACCTGCTCCACTCCTCCTGAAATGTAACTAACCAATTGTTCTACTCCTCTATAACCCGTTGATTACCTGCCACTACATCAAGACCGTATAATGTATTATTTGATCACATTATATAATACCTCAAGGTACCGGGACGAGGCACGCTTTGCCTTTACAATTCTTCTTCTTCTTGTTTATGCTTTTCCTCTGTATGCAGGTACTGAAGAAGAAGACTCTCGGCGTCATCACTTCACATAAAAGAAATCATGAGATGAATTGTTGATTAAATATCCCATAAAATAACAAAATATAAAAACTTGTTAGTTGAGAAATATATTCTCTTTCCTTAGATTAAATAGAAGAACATCTCCCGTATTTTTTCCTCTGCCTCCTCTCTATGTGAGATAATTGTATGTATTTCGACCAAAAATAACCATAAATAAAATTATGTTCTCTTAGCAGTTGGAAATTTTGTTCTCTTATTTATGAAAATAAATTCTTTAGTTTTAGTTCTCACATGGAAAACTTAAAAAAGATAAAAAGGAATGATTAATATCTTCACTATCTTGTCATTGCCTTCTACCTTCTCCTGTAATTTATCAATTGCATCATTTTTAAACATCATAAATGAATATAATAATATATATATATATATATATATATATATCCCAACAAGATGATGTAGATTATATTGTGCAAATGCCATTTGAATCGATCAAATTAATCACATCAATTAGATCAACTTATGGATCATATTGTAGCTTTGTGAAGTTTATATGTTGCAATGAAAATGAGATTTCAAATTTAAATTTGCACATCCTTTTAAACAGATTTTATTTGGTGTGATCTATCGTGGGCCTTAAATTATGGCATTGTGAAATAAAGATTTATGTCATGACTAGTGATCATCTAGTTTTAATAAAAGTATTAGGTTTCTCATTATACATTAAGGAGTATCTATTGTGGGGCTTTACTATTAATAGAATATGGGGCAGTCGATGTAGGCTTCATGGCAATTAAACCACTATAGGTTGGTTTGCATTATGTTTTTATTTTATGAACTTCATTTTCTCTTTTTTGTTTTTCTATTATTCTTAGATAAAAATTAAAAAATAGGTTAACATTTTAAAATTAACTTTATTTTTTAAATTATTTCAATGGAGCTAGATAGTATTGTAATATTCCAGCAAAATAATTTTTTTTTATTCATTATAAGCTCAAATCACAAATCATCTTTTTCGTAACATATATATTGTAATGATTTAATTATATTAATTTTTTCATAATTTTTTTTGCATTGATGAAAATCTATAAAAAAGTGACACCTATCATATAAGTGGGGTTTTAAGATTATTAGGTGTCTATTTTATAAACCAACTTCAGCAAAATTTTATAAATAAATTTGGCAATTTTATGGGTCTTTTTTAAAATTTTAGAAGTACCAAAGGAATTTTTATGAATTTTACATAGAAAATTAATTAAATTAGATAATTATATTTATATTATATTAAATAATATGTGGAATACCACATAATTTTTAATTAAATAATATTTTCCTTTCTTAAATTGATTAACAAAGAGATTGTCTGTGTAAATTAGAGAGAAAATAAAGGAGAGAGAAAAACATTATATTCAGGTTGTAAAATGATTTTTATCAGTTGACTTTGTTAGGAGATTTGCTCATCTCAATGTAAGTAAAACTAACTCTATTTCTGATTTTTATAATTAGGGAGTTTTTAAATTTTTTCGAACATTTTTGTGGTTTCATCACTAAAAAATATGGATAATCTGGTATTGACAAAACTTTGAATCGCAAATTTTTATATATTATAGAAATTGAGATTGTAAATTTTTTGAGTTCTTATTTAAAATTTTTCAGTTGGTGGTTTTGAAAAGCAGTAATTTTTTATCGATTCAAAATTTTATTTTAACATAAAAAAAATATTTTTTTGTTCAATTAAAGTTTTCTAATATTGTTATATATAATGTATGGTAATTTGGTTAATTTCTTAAATATACATTTCTGCTCTGTAAGATTTTTGTTGCCTATATTTGGTATCTTTTGAAACTTTCTGAATTAAGCCATATTAAATTATATTTACTGTAATTCATTGAAAATAAATATGGGTATATGATTGCGTAATAGATAGTCGCTATTACTATTGTAGCATTTTGATTAAAATGTGTGTGAGAAAATTAAGTAAAGACTGATTATTCATTGATGTTTGTTGAGTACTGATTAAGAAATACATGATGTTGGGCTGACGGGCATTTTTTTAATTACAATAGTTTGGTGTTATCCTCTATTAATTCATGTGATAATAATTGAGAATTATAAAGAGTTTACTATTGTACTAATGGGCAAAGGGTGATGACTATTTATTAAGCAAATGGCTTACTAACACTAATACATTACTAGAAAAAAACACTTATTAAGCTAAAATTTGTAAGATAATATACTCTGTCAAATT
>NW_021320019.1:2488625-2495319 GCF_001605985.2 Dendrobium catenatum | reverse complement strand
AATTCATCCAGTCGGATGATTGGGTCCCCTGGTTGCCTAAAAGACCATCCAAGGGGATAGAAATAATGTTGCATTCATCATTGCCCTTCAAAACCATGTTGCCCGGTTGCCAAAGAAGGTCATCTAGGTGATAAACTTCCGCAGTCCAAAGGAGCCAGCCCAGGAGGTCAAGCCAATTCATTCCAGCCAATGATGTAAATTTTGAAAGCATTTCTTCTTCAAAATCTTAAGCATAACAGCTCTCTTAATGTTGCCAATAACAGTGGTTTGACAATCAATAGTATTCCCAAAAAGCCTGTCATTTCTAGCCTTCCAGGTGTAATAAACAATAGCAGTAAGCAAGAGATAGCAAAGGCTTTTTCGACTATGATACATATCCCCTTCCACAATGGAGTTAAAAACTTGCCACAGATTTGGTCTAAACAGCATACAACTCATCTGAGGAATAGTATTTAGGAGAATATTATAGGAGAAATCACATTCAAACAAAAGATGTTTAATGTTTTCCTTTTCAGTTTTGCAAAAAACACATTCAGGAGAAGCCGGAATACCCCTGGAGATCAACGCATTAGCAGTTTTAAGCCCATTTCTAAAAGCCATCCAAGAGTATATAGAGAAACGGGTAGCATGATGTTTAAACCAAATAAAATTAGACCACTTAATAGTTTCCAGACCCTGAAAAAAATTCTTATGAAAGGTGTGGAAAGAAGGTTTGCCATTGCTATTCCAGCTTGAAATCACCGTGTTACCCGAGTTAGACACAGAAAAAATCAGAGCAGCTAAATTCGGAGGGATGGTGAAAGGTAAAGACCAAGTGCCAGCAGAAAAACAGTTACTAACAGAGCAATCAGAATAGGGAATTAAATCTTCCCTGTTATCATTAACCAACCTTTCAGCAACAGAGAGATCCAAACACCAAGGATCCCAATAAAAAGAAAGCTTACTGAAGGCAGTGATATTAAGAGTCAGGTTTTGTCTAAAAGATTTTGTAATATCACAAAGAAAATGCCAGTAAGAAGAGCTCTTAGTGAGTTTGAAATTCCAAAAAGAATAATACTTGATCTTCCACCAGTTAAAAAGTAAGGCATCATTGTTTAAGAATCTCCAAATAGTTTTTCAACCAAAAGCATAATATAACGAATCAATAGTGGGAATACCCAATCCTCCAACAGTTTTAGGTTTACATGTATCTTTCCAGGAGATCATGTGAATTTTCTTCTTGTGAATGTCACCATAAAATAAGAACCAAGAACAAAGGCTGTTAATTTTCTTGATGCAGGTTTTGGGGATTAAGGAGCCTCTCACCCAATAACTAATAATATTGAAAATGGTGTACTTCAAAAATTGTAAACGGCCCGCAATAGATAGGGATTTTTCTTTCCAGCCATCAAGGGAGGTCATAATTCTAACCATAAGAGGTTGAAAATCAGAAATTTTGAGCTTCTTGCTAAAAATAGGAATTCCAAGATATTTGACAGGAACATAAGATATTGGAATGTTTAGAATATTAGCAATCTCCTGGTCATACTGAGTATTCATAGAAAGCAGAATGCTGCTCTTGTTACTATTCACTTTCAAGCCAGAGAAATTAGCAAAGATAAGTAAGATCTCATTAAGAGAATGTGCATTGCTTTCATTGGCCTTGGCAAAAACCAGAAGATCATCAGCATATAGGAGATGGGAGAAGGATTCATTACCAGCTTGTAGGCCTTCAAAGGTGTTATTGAGATTGGCTTCCTCAAAACAAGAAGAAAGACTGTCCATAACAATGCAGAAGAGATAGGGTAAAAGGGGGCACCCTTGCCTTAAGCCAGAAGAAGAGTTAAAGTAACCTTCAAGAGCTCCATTAATAGATATAGAGAAATGCACGTCGCAAATGCAACCTCTTATCCAAGAAACAAAGGCTGAAGGAAAGCCTTTAGCAATCAGTCGACTAAGTAAAAATTCTCTTGAAACCGTGTCAAAAGCCTTGTGGATGTCAAATTTAGCACAAAAGTATTTTTGGTTGCCTTTCTTATTGA
Source organism: Dendrobium catenatum (assembly GCF_001605985.2). Taxonomy (NCBI): domain Eukaryota; kingdom Viridiplantae; phylum Streptophyta; class Magnoliopsida; order Asparagales; family Orchidaceae; genus Dendrobium; species Dendrobium catenatum. The sequence goes on along the minus strand of NW_021320019.1, from coordinate 2,493,298 downwards.
ACTCCTTAAGCAAATCATCCGCAAGCAAAATGTTATCAGTGATGATTCTATCTTTAATAAATCCAAACTGACTAGGGTGGATAATATAAGGCATAACATCCTTCATTCTGTTTGCTAAAATTTTGGCAATGATTTTATAAAAGGTATTACAGAGTGAAATAGGTCTATAATCTGTAATGTCTTGAGCATGGGGTCTTTTAGCAATCAGAGCAAGGGTAGTAGCCTTGGCGTGCTTAGGCATAGAGCCAGTGGAGAAAAAGGATAGAATAGCATCATAAAGCTGCTTCCCTATAATATGCCACGTGGATTTGTAAAATTCAAAGGAGTAGCCATCAGGCCCCGGGGCCGAGGAATTGGGTGCAGAGAATATAACATGTTTAGTTTCATCAATGGTGACAGGAGCAACAAGTTGGGTGGCAAAGCTATCTGGAACAGTAAGAAAGACAGGAGCATTCCCAAAAGCATAGTGAGGTGGAGCAGTATTGAATAGCTTGTTAAAATGATGAACAATAGCATTGTTGAGTTCATTGGGATCAGAAAAGGTCCCCTCAGAAGTTGTGATGCTTTTGATAAAATTGGTGTTATGCCGAGCATTGATCTTAGAATAGAGGAATTTAAGATCATCCTCCCCACAAGATAACCATTTAGCTTTTGCTCTTTGAATAACCCAATCAGAATAGTTGGAATTTCTCTCAAGAAGCTTGTGATTAACCTCCTTCAATGCCAAATTGAGATGTAATTCAAGGGGAGCATCATGAATTTGCTTCAGAATATGATTTTGGATACTTTTGAGCTCAGTAATTTCAGATTGAAGGTCAATAGAAGAAACCCAATTCTTAGATTTTATGTTAAGCTTAAGAGTCTTTAGCTTCTGATATAAGGAGTAAATCGGGCTGCTGTGATATTTTTGGAAGAACACAGAGATCAGTTCGTTCCAAAATTCAGGTTTATTGACCCAGTAATTCTTGAAGAGAAATCTATGCTTGTGCTAAATTTTGTTGGCATTGTGCAAAATGATGGGAGAATGATCAGATATCTGCGGGTCATCCACCAGATAACAAGAACTAGGATAAGTCTGTAACCAGGCATCATTTACCAGCATTTTATCCAGCTTAATATGTATAGGGTTGTCGGTACGTTGGTTAAACCAAGTGAAAAAATGCCCCACAGAGGCAACGTCATGAGCGCCAATGTTAAAGATGAGGTTGTTGAAATCAGAAACCTTACTATTAGTAAGCAAAGATCCCCCAACCTTTTCATTAGTGTATCGACAACAGTTAAAATCTCCAAGAATGATCCAAGGAGAGTTAATATTATCAGCAACATCCAATAAATCCCTCCAAAGATTTTGCCTTTCTTCTAAAGAATTTGAAGCATAGACCACAGATACCAAAAAAGATTCCGCATTTCCATAAAAGACCTGGACGTGTATCAACTGACTGGAAGTAAAAACAGGGTTAAAGCTCACATTCAATGAGTTCCATTTCACCCAAATTCTGCCGGGACTAGCAAGAGCAAAGTTATCAAAAGAACCTTCATGAGGGAAGATGGCGTGTGTTGAAAGGAACCAATTGTTGCTGTAGTTGGGTGTAGAAATTCTAGTTTCTAAAATGAACATAAGGTCAATGTTGTAAGTGTTAACAAGCTTCTTGCAACACAAAGTTTTTTCAGGGCTATTAAACCCTCGGGTGTTCCACGCCGCCAACAAAGGAAGGCTGGTCATTGGGATTTGGAAGTTGGGGTGGTGGCCTTCTTGGCCGATTTTCCTCTGGTGACTTTGGGTTGGGTATTAGAGGTAGGTGGCTGTGAGGTAGAAGGTTTGTCATTATTAAGGGATGAGCTGCCAGGTTTTTCTCGAGCAGAGTTAGAAGGCTGCCCGACATCACCCATTGCACAGGAATTGGTGTTCACGATAGTCAAAGAGTTATCTTGAATAGAGAGGGCTGAGAATTTATTCGTGCTAGGGATGGGGGGGGAGTTCAGAAGTGGAGTGGAGGAAGTGGGGTTGGATTGAGTGAGGTTTGCATCAAGCTGCGAAGAAGTAGGGGCCAGTAAGTCTGAAGTCTCTATGGAAGGAGAGTTGAGGTTGGGCAGGGTAGCATGAGAGGTTGTAATAACAGTGGGGGGTTGGGTGGTGGTGGTGGGAGGTGAAGGTTGAGAGGATGTGGTGATAGGTGTAGAATGAAGGTTGGGTTGGGAGAACACAGGAATGGGGGGTTTAGGGATATTAAGGCGGGGAGGTGGAGCTTTACGAGGCTTTCTACTGGTGCTTCTGCCCTTGTTATGAGGAGGTTCGGTGGTAGTAGGATTGGGGTTATTAGGGCAGGATGTTTGGGGATGCATGATAGAATTGCAAAAAGTGCAAGGAACAGGCTTCCAGTCATAGATAACGGTAAGAGGGAAGGTTTTATCATCCACCGTGTAATAAATTTCATCCGGTAAGGGAGAAGAGCTGCTAACCTGAACGCACACACGAGCGAAAGTGAGTCTGGTTTTTGCGGCAGTCAGGGCATCAACGGCTAGTGGAACACCAACACAGCTAGCAATCTTTGAAATCCCCTCAGGAGTCCAGCAAGACAGGGGAAAATTTTTAATTTTAATCCACAACGGGATTGATGGGAACTCCTCCCGCTTTGGGACAAAATCCGGCGTCCATCGCTGAAGGATGAAAGGTTTATCGAAAAAGAACCAAGGTCCACCGGACCACGCCATATCGTAGTCTTTCCGATTGTTGAACTTCAAGAGGAAAAAACCATCATCTAAAGTCAAAAGGGAAAGAGTACCTTTCAGCTTCCAGGTCTTGTTGATGGTGGCCAACAGAGCTTCATAGTAGGGCCTTCTCCCGATGGAATAGCCGATCAGAGAGAGCGCCCATTCAGGAGCACCAGCGGAGAACTGAGCAGCAGTGAAGTGAGCCGTAGCATTTTCAGTTGGAAAATGGGTGATTGAAGAGGTGAAATCGTTCGAAACCAGAGGTTGGGTAGCAAATAGACTTTTCCAATCTCGCGGAAGAAGAGAGGAAGAAGAAGGGAGCGTGAGGGATGGGAGAGTGGAGGAGGACATGCCTAAGGCGGTCCTCCCCGGAGAGGAGGGAGGGGAGGCGGCCAGAAGAATCGCAAAGGAGAAGCTCAAGCGAAAACCCTAACAGCCGTACCCAAAATCACACAATTAAATAATTTGAATCGTCAATCGCAAAACAACCTGGTAAGGGCAGATTCTGCAGGCAATGACGTGAATTTCTGCTTCTTATCTTCTTTTTGGTACAGTAGGTTTCTGCTGCATGTCCGCATTCCACAGATATCCAGTGATGAGAAAGTACATACGTGCACAGGATAATGGCAATATCAATACAAGTTTATATACTTTCTGCTAAGTACAACTATCTCATGCAAAGTAATTAAACGAGAAGTCTATTTACAGTAATGCACACGGAGAAGTGTTTTACCAATGGGGGCAAAATTGCATGGGGTAAAGGGCCATGAACTCATTCGAGGAAGACGACAGACTTTCTGTGTGTTTGTGTAAGTGAGAGACAGAAAGAGAGAGATAGAGGGAGAGAGAGAGAGAGATGTAGAAAGATAAATAGATAGAGGGTAAGAGAGATTCTGCGCAGTGAAGCGCAATGCAAGACTTAAGATGCTGATGAGTGTACCAGTAATCCTAGTAGTTGGATCAAATGCTCTGACTAATTAAGCCCGAAGCGTAGCTGTAACTAATTTATAATAATTTCAATTCTAATGACTTCATTATGTATACCTGGTATAGCAAGCTTTGCGGGCCCTGAGGTTTCCACTACACTAAATTCCTTCTCAAGATAATGAGCAGACTATAAAGAGGATGTGATTACTGTCTGTGAAAGATTTCTTTTGCCTGGTAACCCCTACCGAAATTCTTTTTCATCTACTTATAATTTTTTCTTATTCCTCAAAATTGAGCGCCCCACTGCATTGGCATGATTTCAGACCCATTAGCCTTGTGTACTTTTCTTCAATACGCTTTGATCATCTCTACAAATACATTGCTAATAGACTTACTTAAACATCTTGACCAGCAATATTCTTAACCATCAAACCGTTGATGTAAAAGGCCGTATATTTTGGATAATATTTCTTGTTGGCTCAAGAAATCACACCGATGGACATTAACTGTTGAAAAAGTAAGTGTGCTACATGTCTATTTTTAAGCTTGATACTCCTCTAAGCTATGAATACTCAATTGGGCAATTTCCTCTTACCAACTACTTTCATACTGTTCGGTGGTTGGGCAATCCGTTTATATGCTATGATTAAGAATAGATTGAAAACTGTTTTTTCTCTGTGACTTATTATGGCAAGCTTAATGGGTCTTTTTTTCACCTCTATCAACAGGCATTCGTACAGGTGATCCTACTCCCTGCCCTCTTCATCATCTGCTATGGACATACTCTTTCTAAGGTGTTAAATGAGTTAACTTCTTTAAGAATCCTAGATTAAACTCTTTCGCACTGATTCAGAGGCCTTCCTATATAGATTTGAGTCTGCGGATGATTTCACTTTTATTCTCACCACTGGTTCTACTTAAACAACATTCTCTTCTATCTATATTCTTTTTAGCTTTCATAACCATAGTGGCTTATCGATATTTAATTAAAGAGCAAAGCACTTTTATTATACTACAAGATCCCTCAATACATT
>NW_021320019.1:2483591-2488525 GCF_001605985.2 Dendrobium catenatum | reverse complement strand
TATCTTCTTTCCTCCAGTTTTGACGGCACCCTGGGTTACATTTCTGCTCTGTAAGATTTTTGTTGCCTATATTTGGTTTCTTTTGAAACTTTTAGAAATAAGCCATATTATATTTTATTTACTGTAATTCATTGAAATTAAATATAGGTATATGATTGTGTAATAGATAGTCGCTATTACTATTGTAGTATTTTGATAAAAATGTGTGTGAGAAAAATAATTAATGCCTCATTATTCACTGATGTTTGTTGAATATTGATTAAAAATACATGATGTTGGGCTGACAAGCATTTTTTTAAATACAGTGGTTTGGTGTTATCTTCTATTAATTCATGTGATAATAATTGAGAATTATAAAGAGTTTAATACTGTACTAATGGGCAAAGAATGATGACTTAATTATTGAACCAATGATTTACTAACACTAATACAATACTAGAAAAAAACACTTATTAAGCTTAAAATTCAAAGATAATATACTCTGTCAAACTTTTTGGGTTTGGGGATTATAAGATGGCTAATCTTGTCTATTTAAGTGAGATAAAAGTTTTTAACGGGAATTCAAATTCTAGCTTATCATTGTTACATCTAACTATGTTTAATGTTATCTTAGGTATGGTTTGGTTTAGTCAGTATTAAGCTTAGATTGATTATAATAAGAAGAGAGAAACATTATTTTTTGGTTGTGAGAGTTATTAATTTTAATGAAAAGTAGAGTATTGTCTTGTCTAAATTCTTCTATATTTGTGAATAAATTATGGAAGAAGAGGAATATGGTATATTTGGCTTATGTGTGGGAAAAGAAAAAAAATTCAAAATAAATTAAGATTGTTAATGAATTAAAATAATTTTTTGACGTATTTCATGAAGAATTTGTTAGTCTTTCACTTGACAATGAAGTATCACTATAGATCATTAGAAGGTAAAGCAGTTTTGTCAAGGTTAATCATCCCTTTAAGAACAGGATGTAAAGAGTTAATGTTGATATCTTGACAGTTGTCCAAAAGGCACCCAAAATTGGCCAACCAATCCGCACAAGCATTAGCCTCACGATAAATATGAGAAATAGAATAATTGACAGAAGATAAGAGCTGCTTAATTTTCCTAATGAGATAGAAATTTTGAGGGTTACCAACCACCTGATCATTGATAATATGGACCACAAGTTGGGCTTCCACCTCAATCCAAATGTTATTATACCCCATTTTAGAACAGATTTTGATTCCATAAGATAAAGCATTGAGCTTAGCAGTAATAACAGAGCAAGCGTTAAGGGGACCAGCAAAAGCTGCAAGAACATTATCGTGATGATCACGGATTATACCTCCCATGCCCGCACAGTTATCCTTAACAGAATCATCAAAATTTAATTTAACATAAGGCTGATTCGGTTTGATCCAACAAACAAACTTATCAAAACCATTAAAATTCCTATCACCCAATTGAATGCCAAGAGCAGCAGCAAAAGTTCTGCAATTGGTAAAGTGTTTAGCCAGAATAAGGTTACAGGAGACAAGATGCCTAACTTTGCAATTAATACTAGAGATAATAAAATCAGCATTCATCTTAATGCCATTATGTTTCGCTTCATTTCTGGCCTTCCAAATGTGCCAAACAATAAGAATAGGCAATAAATTGAGAATATGGCCTTTAGAAGGAGTCATACAACCATTAAGAAGACTAGATAAATCATTAATATTAAAATAAAACTTGACATTAGTCAAATTAAAAAAATGATACCAAACCTTTTGAGCAATTTGGCCATTAACAAAAAGATGATTAATAGTTTAAATACTAGCACAACATTGGCATTTGGAAGGAAAGCTAAACCCTTTTTCTGAAGTAAATCATCCATGAAAATGAAGCCTTTAATGCATCTCCACGTTAAAATAGTATAAGAGATAGGAATATTGTAATGCCATAAAGTAGCAAAATTAAAAGAGGAAACATAATGATTTCTAAAAGTGTCCCAAACATTTTTAATTTGAAATTTACCCGAAGAAGAAAGTTTAAATAGGATTTTGTCATTACAAGATAAGTCTAAGGGGATTCCCACAATCATATCAATGATAATATGAGGGATACAATCTAAAAGCTTAGTCACATTCCAGCAGCCATTAAAAATAAATTCAGAAACTTTAGTACTATCAAGAGAATGGGTATGCAAAAGACTATCAATAGAAAAAGGCCCCAACCAATTATCTTGCCAAAAATAAATATTGCCTTTACCAACTCCCCATTGGATGAATTGCTCAGCATGCCATTTAATTTTACAAAGTCTTTTCCAGGTACACGAGTCATTAGGTTTGTACTCACCAAGTAAAGGATGAGAGTTGTTACAGTATTTGGCATGCATAAACCGAGCCCATAAACTGGATTTAGTTCTGAAGGAGAAGAAAAGTTTGTGGGAAAAAGCCTCAGACATGTCCGTTAAATTTTTACAACCTAATTCGCATTCTTTAAAGACACCACAAATTTTGTTCCAATAAGCCCAACGAATACCATTACTAAACTTTGAACCCCAAAAGAATTTGTTGAGCATTTTTTCAATTCTAAGGCAAATGGAAGCAGTAGGTTGAAGAGTATGAAATAAATAAACAGGAATAGAGTTTAAAACATATTTGTTAAGAACCAGTCTCCCACCAAAAGACAGAAAATTAGAAGACCAATGATTTAATTTTTTCTGAAAATTAGCAAAAATATCTTCAAATAAATGACTTCTCTTTTTACCTCTGAAAATCGGGGTACCCAAATAAGTAATGGGCAAGGATTTGGAATGGAAACCACAACATCTTTGGATAGCCATAATTCTATCCTTGTTAATAGACTTGCCGGCAATGAAAGAACTTTTATCCTTGTTAATGGCTAAATCGCTAACCTTATTGAAATAATCCAGAAAGTTATGAAACAATCTAATATTATTAATAGAGCCATTAGAGAAAAGGATGAAATCATCAGCAAAACTAAGGTGAGAAATAGGAGTGCCCTGAATAGTGCGACAGAAAAGTTTAGGATTCCTTAAATATAAGTCATCAATGCCCCTAGAAAAAAACTCCATAGCAATGATAAAAAGAGCGGGGGATAAATTATCACCTTGTCTTAACCCTTTAGAAGATTTGAAGAAACCATGGTTCCTCACATTGATGATAATAGAAAAATAGCAGTTCTCAATGGTGTTCTTAATCAAGTTAATGAAAACATCACTAAAACCAAATAACGAAAGCACTTTATAAAGAAAATTCCAGTTTTGATGACTTTCATTGCTGCTTTATACCTTATATTCGCCATATTTAACTCTGCTTTATACCTTTGTTACTTTCTAGTTTTGATGACTTTCATTGCTTACTGGTTCACTATTCTGGCTATCATGCTTATCTCTGTTAACTACCCATATTCTGTTTTCATGCATTTGCCTGTTATTTGGATGGAAATTCCGTTTAACTGTGTTGCCCCTTCCGTCTGGAATGAGCATGGGAATCTGTTACACCTCATTATCGTTGTTTCGTATCATCCAGGGAACCTTGGTAATACTATTTTGCTTAGATACCCTGTTTGGAATTTACAAGATCTTGCTTTTGATTTATATACTACTTGCTATGATCTCTATATTAAGCATAGTATCCTTATGGATTGTTTTGACATTCCAATTATCTTAAATATCCTGTTTATGCTGTACTGCTTTCCCAGGTTTTGTAGAGCTGATTGGTGTATCTTTTTACATGGTTTACATCCATAAAGTTGGTTTTCTTGCCGGCATCCCCTCGTCTATCCTGCTATGTTTAAAATCAACTTTTTAGAAAGAATCCTAATTTGTACTTTAAATCTGGAGGTGGCTTTCCTTTAACCCATTTGAGCTTTGCTGATGATTTCATCATATTTTCCAATGGCTCTATCGAAATGGTGAACATTCTCTTTAAGTTCTTTAATGTTTTTCAGCAAGCTAGTGGCTTAACTTTTAACTTATATAAGAGATACTTTATCTCTATTAAATCTTTTGCCTCTAATCGTGTCAAAAGAATTTTAAAAAGTTTGGTTTACGAAGGAGGGTTCTTCCTTTAAAATATTTAGGTACGCCTCTTTATAATGGCAAAAAGCGGTCTCATTTATTTGATGATATCTTTTCTACTATTCATAACAAGCTTACTACTTGAACTTTTAATTTTCTGTCTTATGGTGGTAGACTTATTCTGATTAAGCATGTGCTTTGTTCTATACCTATATACTTGCTTCACACTATATGCCAGACTTTAAATGTTTGCAGAAGGATGGAAGTTTTATTCAATAAAATTTTGTGGGGTTCTAAGTGTTGCGAATATGAGATTATGGATTAGACTTTTGATGATAGCAAACATTCATATTTTTCTACGACTGACTTACATACTAATTTTTTCAGGTCCACAAGATCGAATGCAACTCAAGCCAGCTCAAGATCGGGTAGATTTAGGTTGAGTCAAGTCTGTATTTTTTTCTTTCTTGAGTCAATTGTAAAAGTGGTTCATGATGCTACGTAACCATGCACACACACACTTAAGGGGTTTTCTGAGTTTTTCTATTTTGAGTACATCGGCCTGGATGATGTTCATATCGACCAGGATGATCCAACTAAAAATAAAAACCCTAATTAGGGTATCCTGGTTAAGCAGCCATCATTAAGAAAATCATCCTCGACGATACTTGTATCGGCCAGGACGATAGGCTCAAATCAAAAAGAATCAGCCGCCATGATCAATATAGGTATTCTTTATTTTAAATTATCGGCCAGGATGATCTACACATCGGCCTAGACAATACAGCATAATTATGCCTAAATTAATCTGGGAATTATGAAAAGCAATTAAGGCTGATTGATACGATCACATCGGTCAGGCCGATCGCAGAATCGTCCTGGACGATGTCCTAGACGATTGACATCGACCAGCATCTATTCCGGGAGA
>NW_021320019.1:2475829-2476247 GCF_001605985.2 Dendrobium catenatum | reverse complement strand
CATCTGTAAAGGCGGATCAGGTGGACTCGTCTCCATACGGAGAGGAGAACAACCTAAGGCCGCCAGCTTTCAAAACCAAGATAAACGAAATCCAAAACAGATAGAGAATAAAAATGAGTAAAACACTACAGTAGAGCTCACGGAGAACAGGGGAGGCCAGAATCGCAGCGCAGTCGCCATAGCCAAAGAGCAGGTCTAGGGCGTCGTAGAAAAGTGACTACTTGGTGAAAAATGATGTGAGTTATATTTCAGTTATACATATTAAAAAACAAGCCAATCATTTTAAAATACAAACTATAACAAAAAAAAAACAATTTTTTTTGTATTTTCTCTCTATTTTCCATTTAGAATATAAAATATAGAAAAATTTGTGTACTATACTGTATAAATTCGAAGTCATTAAATCAATTTTAATTAA
>NW_021320019.1:2457055-2475729 GCF_001605985.2 Dendrobium catenatum | reverse complement strand
GTTGTAGGAAAAGGAAGAAGCCTATTTAGGCAAAGAGCTTCGTAAATTTCTTGTTGAAGGTGATTGTAACACTGCTTTTTTCATAGCATTGCTAATCATAATAGGTTAAAAGGCATCTCATAAGGTTGCTTTACTGATCAGGAGTTTTATTGAGACCTAATATGATTCTTCTTCGATATTGAGTATTTCTCTAAAGCCTTTTAATTATAATTTCACTCCGAACCTTAATTGGATTTTTTCCTTTTATTCATCCCTGTTTCCGTGGATAAATATGATGCTCACTAATCTTCCTACTAAAGAGAATTTGGAGCATTTTAAAATTATGATACTGATTCTGTTGCTGGCCTGATGTTTTCTAATTTAATTTTTTTAAAGTGTTGGGATATTATTAAGAAGGCCAGTTTATCCGATGTGAAGTTTTTTAGGGGAGTTCATATTCCCTAAGTTTTTTACTGCACTTATATTGTTTTATTCCTAGTCTCAAAAATATTAACTACAGAATGAATTTCTGCTATTAGCTTATGTTCTATTTTATAAAGTATTGCTAAAATTTAATGGAAGGCTTGCTTTAATTCTCCCCAACATTATATATTTAAAACAATCTGTTTTGTGGAAAGATAAATCCATTTTTGACACTGTCTTGCTGCTCAGAATTAGTTAATGAATTGGAAGAAGGTGGGTTGGTGGTAATATCATCTTTAAGATGGAAATCACCAAGCTATTATGATATCTAATTGGGATTTTCTGTATCGATCCTTAATCTTTTTGGCTTTAACTTGTATTCATTATTTGATAAAAATAGTATTGAATTGCTACTTCTTCTGTCATTATTATGGAATGTCTCATTGCTTTTTTTTATTCTTTTTCATGGTCTTAGATAAGGAGATCTATATCTCTGCCCTGGTTATAATAGAGGTGGAATTTTGTATCTCGTGGTATGAATCAACTTTTTGAAGAATCCTAATTTGTATTTAAATCTGGAGGTGGCTTTCCTTAACCCATTTGAGCTGTGATGATTATTCATCAATTTCCATTATCAAAATGGTGAACATTCTCTTTAAGTTCTTTAATGTTTTTTCAGCAAGTAGTGCTTAACTTTTAACTTATCTAAGAGATACTTATCTCTGTTAAACTTTATGCCTCTAATCGTGTTCAAAGAATTTTAAAAAATTTGGTTTACCGAAGAGGGTTCTTCCTTTAAAATATTTAGGTAGCCTCTTTACAATGGCAAGAGCTGGTCTATTTATTTGATGTATCTTTATCTACTATTCATAACAAGCTTACTACTTGAAGCTTTTTAATTTCTGTCTATGGTGGTAGACTTATTCTGATAAGCATGTGTGGTTTTGTTCTATACTATATACTTGCTTCACATATGCACGACTTTAAATGTTTGCAGAAGGATTGAAGTTTTATTCAATAAAATTTTGGGGGTTCTAGTGTTGCGAATTGAGATTTGGATTAGACTTTGATGTAGCAAATTCATTTCTGTTTTTCTAACGACTGACTTACATAACTAATTTTTTCAGGTCCCACAGATCGAATGCAATTCAAGCCAGCTCAAGATGGTATTTTAGGTGAGTCAAGTCTGCTTTTTTTTTTCTTGAGTCAATTGTAAAAGTGGTTCCTGATGCTACGTAACCTTGCACACACACACTTGAGGGGTTTTCTGAGTTTTTCTATTTTGAGTACATCGTCCTGGATGATGTTCATATCGGCCAGGATGATCCAACTAAAAATAAAAATCCTAATTAGGGTATCCTCGTTAAGCAGCCATCATTAAGCAAATCATCCTCGACGATACTTGTATCGGCCAGGACGATAGGCTCAAATAAAAAAGAATCAGCCTCCATGATCAATATAGGTATTTTTTATTTTAAATTATCGGCTAGGATGATCTATACATCAGCCTAGACGATACAGCATAATTATACCTAAATTAATCTGGGAATGATGGAAAGTAATTAAGGCTAATTGATACGATCACATCGGTCGGGCCGATCACAGAATCATCCTGGACGATGTCCTGGACGATTGACATCGTCCAGCATCTATTCCGGGAGATGTTCAGGATGATTGTAATCAATTTTGAACAAATCGGCCAGGACAATATTGTATCGAGCTGGACGATATAACCGATTTTCTTCTGATCGTCCGAAATTGTCCCAACTGATTGAGCTTATTTTGTACTGATCGACTAGGACGATATTCCTATCGTCTTGGACGATAAAGTTGATTCTTGAAATTCTATTTAGAGAATCCAAATTTTCTCATTCAACAAGATCTTTTGCTGCTGTCTTGACCTGAGAGAGCCTAGAGGAAAGAGAGAGAGGGAGGGAGAGAGAGAGAGGATTTTGTGAGGGGGAGCTTGTGAGGGGGATTCATAAGGGTTGCTCCAATCATTGTTCCACTTCTTCAACCACTAGAGTCTCTTATCCTTGGAAGGGTTGGAAGAGGTAAACTTCAGTAATTGAATGAGATTCTCTGCCTGCTTTAGGAGGAAGCCAAAGGAGTCGAGGTTTTCTGCCTGCTGCAGGAGGAAGCAAAAGGAGTTGGGTTCTCTGCCTTGCCAGGGTTGGCAAAAATGAGGTTTTGTAAGGGCTTCTCCGCCTTACTGTGGGAGCAAAAGGAGAGTCACTTTTGTAGTGCAATACTCGGAGGGAGCCTCCGGGGAGTGGACGTAGGTCGAGTTGACCGAACCAATATAAATCTCTGTGTTCTATTTCTCTGCTTCCGCATTTATTTATTTTTTTACACTTTGGTTTTTGTGGTGATTTGGTTTTAAGTTTTGTTGTGTTTTGCTTAAAGAATTTTTAAAATACCAATTCACATCCTCCCTCTTGGTTAGCCTCGGGCCAGTTCTTAAGGGTTTAACATCCCTAACAAACTTTCAAGTGGTAGCAGAGCGGGATTCATAAGAATTAAGTTTGAAAACTTTTTGAATTTTGATTCATGGCTAACAACGGAAATCATAATACTGCAGAAGGGTATTCTGTTACTCGACCATATTTGTTTGATAATATTCCTTTTGATTTTTGGAAAACTCGCATGTTTACTTTTTTTGTAATCAATTGATTATCGCATGTGGATGCTTATTAAGAAAAGATATTCTCCACCTTCTCGTGAACTTAATGGAATTAAAATTGAAGTTCCTTTTACTGATTGGACTTTTGATGAAAGAGATTTTGCGCAACTTAATGCAAAATGTATCGAAGATTACATGCGTGTTTCTACTTTCTCTACTTGAAAAGAAAATTGGGATAAATTATGTATCACCTATGAAGGCACAAATGAAGTTAAGCAATCCCGTTTGAACATTTTATTTGCATGATTATGAACTTTTTCATATGAAACCTCATGAATCAATTTCTGATATGTATATGTGATTTACTTAGATTGTTATTTCGTTGCATGCCTTAGGAAGAGAACTTTCTAACTATGAAAAAAGTGAACAGAATTTTAAGATGTTTTCCTTCCTCTTTTGATGTTAAAATAACTGTAATTTCTGAATCTAAAGATTTGAATACTTATTCGATTGATAACTTACTTGGCTAACTCATTACTTACGAGCAAGGGGTCAACCAAAGAAATCTTGATGCAGGTGAGAGGAAGAAGGAAAAAATGATGGCACTTAAATCCAATGACAAGGACTTTGATTCTTCCGGGTTTGAAAGTGATGATATTGCCTTAATTATAAGATAATTCAAAATCTTTCTAAGGAGGAAGCAGAAGAACCATCAGAAGTGGAGAAAAGGTAAGGGAAATTAAAATTTAAAGAATTCTAATGATATGATTTGTTTTGAATGTAGAAAACCAGGACATGTCAAAGAATATTGCCCTTCACTTAAAACTCACCCAAGCAAGGAGAAGGGTAAGGAGAAACACAAGTTCAGGAAGGTCAAGAAAAAAAGTTCAAAAGGCGTTCTCGGCAGATTCTGCATCAGATTCATCTGAAACTAAACCTGAAGAGGAGATAATAAACTTGTGCTTAATGGTAGATGATCATCTTGGTCAAGATGATCAAGAAGAGGTATGTAAACTAACCTATGAGCAACTCCTTGAAGTTTCTAAAAAAATACATGCATCATATAAGAAACTTAAGAAAACTCATGCTAGTTTAAAATTGGAGTTTTTTAATTTACAAATAGAGCATGAAATTTTGAGAAAAGATCACTTTCAAATTGATAACAATCACATGGCTTTACTTGATGAGTTTGATGCATTAAACAAAAAGCATGCTGAGTTATCTGATTCTCACGATTCTTTAAAATTGTCCCATTCTGAGTAAAAAAATGAATATAAAAAATTAGAAAATTTAAAAACATTTGAAAATAAAAAATCTTTATTTCATGCATCGCATAAAAAGCTTCAACAAAGATTAGTGCATCATTTTTCTTGAGTTAGATATTTTTCATGTGGCATTCTTTTACATGCTAGGACACATAATACACACTTGCACCATTCACCATAGTACACGTTGGGTTTGGAGACCCAAAATGCATGATTCACAGCATAGCTCATATGCATTTCATTCTACTTTCCATAAGAAGGAATACAAACATGGTTGGGTTCCTAAATCTAATATTTGATAATTTTGCTGGAGTGCTCTCACAAAAGGCCTCATGAGAGCATGTGGTACACTGGCAGCGGATGCTCTAAACATATGACTAGCGATGCCATTTAATTCATTTTGCTGGAGACTATGACAGGAGGCATGGTTACTCATGGAGATAACACCACTAGGAATGTGGTAGGAGCAGGTATAATTGGTAATTCCAAGAATCTTATGATTGAAAATATTTTGTTGGCAGATGGATTGAAATACAACTTGCTCAGCATTAGTCAGCTTTGCCATAGGGCTTCATCATAAATTTTTTGGCAAATTCATGCATTATAAGCTTAAATAACAACACTGTTTTGTAGGAAAAGTGGATCAACAACGTTTACATGCTTGATTTAAATAACATTGAAAGTGCTGCTTCATTTTGCTTAAAAACTGCTGTTGATGACTCATGGTTGTGGCACAGGAGATTATGTCATGTTAGTATGAAAACTTTTAGGAAAGTTACCCAAACAGACCTAGTCAGAGGTGCCCCCGAACTTAAGTTTTCAAAAGACCACCTTTGTTATGCCTACAAATTAGGAAAGTAAGTCCACTCCACGTTTGACCCCATTAAGGAAATTAGCACTTCTAGACTTTTAGGAGTCCTTCACATGGATTTGTTGGGACCCATTAACACTGCCAGCATGGGAGGGAAAGTCTATAGTTTTGTGATTGTCGATGACTATTCGAGATTCACTTGGATTAGATTTTTGTCACACAAAAATGTGTCTTTTGAGGAGTTTAGAGCTTTTTTTACTTGGATTAAAAAAAAATTAGGTTGTGAGATCTTAACCATCCATAGTGACCATGGGAGAGAGTTTGAAAATGAGAGATTTGAAGATTTTTGTGAGGACAAAGGGATTAGCCATAACTTCTCAGCTCTTAGGACCCCTCATCAGAACGGGGTATCTGAAAGGAAGAACATCACCTTAGTGGAAGCCACTAGAGCCATGCTTGTTAAGTATTCACTTCCAAAATACTTTTGTTCTGAAGTTGTTAACACAAGTTGTTATGTATTGAATAGGGTGAATGTTAGAGTCAAATTAGATAAGACACCCTATGAGATCCTTAAGGGAAGGACACCTAATCTTTCCCACCTTCATGTCTTTGGTTGTAAGGTTTTCATTCATAATGGGAAGTCTCACTTAGGAAAATTTGACCGAAAATCTGATGAAGAAGAGTTCTTAGGATATTCAAGTGTTGGGAAGTCTTTTAGGGTGTTTAATAAGAGAATTTTTGTGGTGGAAGAAACTACTCATGTAGTGTTTGATGAGTCTGATCCTAGAAAGCCTAGAGTTGAGGATGATGATGATGTTGGAGAGATTACCACTGGAGTAGAAAATTTATAAAAGAGGGTAGAGCACTAGAACACTGAAGGAGTAGGAGAGGTTATCCAAGGAGTAGAAAATGTAGATTTGGAGAAAAGGGTTGAACCTTCACACACTTTGCCTAGAGATTGGAGATACTCTTCGAGTCACCCTAATGATCTGATCTTAGGAGACCCTTCTGATGGAGTTAGGACTAGACATGGACTTAGGAAGGAAGTGAACCACTCTGCATTTATCTCAATGACTAAACCCACCAACATAAACCAATTCCTTTCTGATGAGTTTTGGATCTTAGCAATGCATGAGGAGTTGATCTAATTTGTTAGGAATGATGTTTGGGAGAAATACCTAACGGATATAGTGTGGTTGGAACCAAGTGGGTCTTTAAGAATAAGGTGAATGATTCATGTGTGGTGGTTAGGAATAAGTCAAGATTGGTGGTTAAGGGGTACAACCAAATTGAAGGGATAGATTTTGAGGAGACCTTTGCCCCTGTAGCAATATTGGAAGCCATTAGAGTGCTATTAGCCTTTGCCTGTTATAAGAGATTTAAGTTTTTTCAAATGGACGTTAAGAGTGCCTTTTTAAATGGGATAATAAAAGAGAATGTGTTTATAGAAGAATCCCAAGTTTTGAGAGTTCAAAATTTCCAAATCATGTTTTCAAATTAAAAAAGGCCTTATATGAATTAAAGCAGGCATCCAGAGCTTGGTATGAGAGGCTTAGCACATTCCTACTAGAGAGGGATTTTGTTAAGGGGAGCGTAGACACCACCCTTTTTTTGAGGAGAGTAGAAGATAATTTACTCATTATTCAGATTTATATGAATGATATACTTTTTGGATCTTCTGATAAAAGATTATGCAATGATTTTTCTAATATAATGAATAAAGAGTTTGAGATTAGTATGATGAGAGAGTTATCCTACTTTTTGGAATTTAGCATAAGATAATTAGATGATGGAACCTTTCTAAATCAATTAAAATACATAAAGGACATTTGAAGAAGTATGAGAATGATAAAGCCAAGCTAATTAAGACTCTCATGACCTCTAGTGTTCAGTTGGATAAGGACCCAAGTGATAAATCTGTTGATCAGAAGAAGTATAGTGAGATGATTGGATCTTTACTTTACCTGATTGCTAGCTGACTGGCACAATTTTAATCCTTTGTGACAACACTAGTGTCATCTGCATCTCTAAGAATACTATCCAACATTTTCAAGGACCAAACACATTGACATATGACATCACTTTATTAGAGACCATGTGACTAATGAAGACATTGAGTTACATCATGTGGTGACTGAGAATCAACTGACTGACATTTTTACTAAACCACTGACCTTCGATACTTTTAGCACTTTAAGGACCAGATTGGGTGTGATTGACATTAATGCATGAACTTGATCTCTAATGATGTTTTATCTGCTGATTTCTTTACTGTATTTTTCTAGTTGTTTTTTATTTAGTTAGTTTTTATTTAGTTTTTGGTACTTTATTTTTCATATGTCTTGCTTTATTTTACCTTTTCAAACCATCGCTGAATTGATATCTTATGACTTATTTTTTATTTTGAAAAATTGTAATTAATATTTTACATCTCTTAATCCACAAAAGGGTAAAAAAAACCGTTGATTGTAACTCTTTCTCTAACCTATTTTGATTGTAAAAATTTCTTTTCTAATCAAAAGTCTATCTCAAATTAACAACTGAATTTTGTAATTGAGATCTTTTCTACCTTGCTACAGTAATCTAGCTTATACTATAATAGTCAAAGTTTTTATGTTACTTCAAGATTTCTTGTTATCGTGTCAATGCATCTCTCACATGATTTTTTATTTTGTTTTGTGGATTGTTCTTCCCTATATTAGAGAGTGAGCTTTCTTCTCTAATATCTGGAAGATATACTCACAACTAAGAATATTTAAGAGTTTTTGAAAAAGAATTTAGCTTGCAAAAATAATGAAAAAAAAGTGGTCAATGATATCAGAAATAAAAGATGCGCTATAAAGCCAAATTGAATACACACACACAAAGTGTATCAAAAATTAAAAGATACGCAAAGTGCACCATTCAATGGACAAGAGACATAAAATGAGCCCATCAAAAAGCAAGCTATTTTCCTTTCCTCAAACTCTTAAAACTTAGAACATTTCATGTATTACTTGAGATTTTCAAAGACTTGATTTCGAATTTCACGATTGTAACAAACTACTTTGCTATATTATTTTATAAGATATGTTTTTGAAACCAAGTCTTAATCATATCTCTTTTTCTTATCCAAATATTTTTATGAGTTAGGCCTTTTGATTTCAAAAGAAGATTTTGCCCTAAAAAAAGTTCGAGCTTAAGGTTAACATGATCAGATATTTTACCATTTTTTGGATTTTTGAGATTGTTAACTCAATAACTTACAATTTTTTAAAATTAATCACATGGAGACTATATCATGTTCATGTCTTGATTAAAAAAAAATTGTTGTTTTTGTTTTATAGTTATTTCTTTTATGATCTTATTAGTTTAGTTACTTTAGTTTGAATTTAGTTTTCCCCTCCTTTTTGTGATGTCAAAAGGGGGAGTAGTTTGATGTATCTTGTACTTTAAATTCTAGAACTTAGTGAACTTCTTTTTCATCACATTATTTTTATTGAATTGTCATAACAACTTGGAATTCTTTGTTTGTGTTTGCCATCATCAAAAAGGGGAAGATTATTGTAAATCTGAGATTATGGATTAGACTTTTGATGATAAAACGTATTCTTTTTTTTTTTACGACTGCCATGCCTACTAATTTTTTCAGGTCCACAAGATCGAATGCAACTCAAGCCAGCTCAAGATCAGGTAGATTTAGATTGAGTCTATTTTATATTTTTTCCTTTCTTGAGTCAATTGTAAAAGTGGTTCCTAATGCTAAGTAATCTTATACACAAACACTTGAGGGGTTTTTTAAGTTTTTCTGTTTTGAGTATATCAGCCTGGATGATGTTCATATCAGTTAGGACCATCCAACTAAAAAAAAAAACCCTAATTAGGGCATCCTGGTTAAGTAGTCTTTATTAAGCAAATTATCCAGGATGATACTTGTATCGACCAGGATGATAAGATCAAATCAGAAAGAATCAGTAGCCATTATCAATTTTGGTATTCTTTATTTTAAATTATCGGCCAGGATAATCTATACATCGGCCTAGACAATACAGCATAATTATGCCTAAATTAATCTGGCAATTATGAAAAGAAATTAAAGCTGATTAATATGATTACATCGACCGGGCTGATCAAAGAATTGATCGGGACGATGTCCTGGATGATTGACATCAGCTAGTATCTATTCTGGGCAATGTTCAGGATAATTGTACTAAGTTTTGAACTAATCGACCTGGACAATATTGTACTGGCTTGGACAATATAACCAATTTTCTTCTGATCGTCCCAAATCATCCCGACTAATTGAGATTATTTTATACTGATCGGCCAAGACGATATTCCTATTATCCTGGATGATAAATTCGGTTATTGAAATTCTATTTAAAGGACCCAAATTTTCTCATGCAACAAGATTTTTTATTGTTGTCTTGACCTGAAAGAGCCTAGAGTAAAGAGAGAGAGGATTTTGTGAGAAGGAGTTTGTGAGGGGGATTCACAAGGGTTGCTCCAAACATTGTTCCACTTCTTCTTCAACTAGAGTCTCTTATCCTTGGAAGGGTTGGGAGATGTAAGCTTTAGCAATCGATCGAGTTTCTCTGTCTTCTTCAGGATGAAGCAAAGGGAGTCAAGGTTCTCTGCCTGCTTCAGGACGAAGCAAAAGCAGTTGGGTTCTCGGCCTTGCCGAGGTTGGAAAAAAGGAGGTTTTGTAAGGGCTTCTCCGCCTTGCTGTGGGAGCAAAAGGAGAGTCACTTCTATAGTGCAATACTCGGAGGGCACCTCCGGAGAGTGGACGTAGGTCAAGTTGACCAAACCACTATAAATCTCTTTGTTCTATTTCTCTGCTTCCACGTTTATTTATTTTTTTGTACTTTGATTTCTGTTGTGATTTGGTTTTAAGTTTTGTTGTGCTTTGCTTAAGAATTTTTAAAATACCAAATCACCCCGCCCTCTTGGTTAGCCTCGGGCTAGTTCTTAAGGGCTTAAAATCCCTAACGAACTTTTACTAAGGATGGTAATCAGTCTATTGTGTGGGGTTCTTGGCATAATTTTTCTGGGACTTTGGAAGAAGGTAAATTAGGGTTCAAAACTTTTATGGATATGATTAAGACTTTTAATCATAAATTGTGGTTTTTTTAGGCAAAAAAAGTTTATGGGCTAAATTTATGGAGTTTAAGTACTGTGCTGGTAAGCATCCTTTGAACCGCGTCTTTAAACAAGGTGATTCCTTCAACTGGGAAAGATTATGGAATATTAAGTGGGAAGCTGAAGAGTTTATTCAGTGGATTTGGGAGCTGGTGGTATTTAGTTTTGGCAAGATAAGTGGGTTGGTAATTTCTCCATTAATAATCGGTTACACACTTACTCCATTTCTACTTGCAAGGTGAAGGACTTTATTTGTAATGAGGGCTAGAACATTGATTTATTATGGAATTTTGTTCTTGATTTTATTACCACATTAATTTGTAAAATTACTATTCACACGAAAGTGAAGACTGCATTTGTTCAATTGTTTATAATGATTTAAACTTTAACACTAAACATGTTTGGCATACTATTAAACATCCTCTGCCAAGGAACTATATTAATAATTCTTATTGGCATGTGAGCATTCCTCCCACTTATTCTTTTCTTATTTGGAGGATTTTGAATAATTATATTCTTTGGATTCTATTGTTATTAGAAAAATTTTTATATTGTTTCTAAATGCCAATTTGTTATCACAATGAAAATATTATTCATGTTTTTTATCAAGGCCCTATTATTATGAAAGTCTGGAAATATTTTGATAACCTGTTTAAAGACTTTACTACTTATCATTTCAACACTATAGCTGAGGTTTTTAAGGAATGGTTTACTACTACTAAAGGCCACATTCACAAATTCTTCCTGTTATGATCTGTTGGTTTATTTGGAGTAGTAGGAATGATTCCAAACATGAGAATATTAAAATGGAGGCTACCACTGTTATCTCTTAAGGTGAAGTTTAAAATTAATAACTTTTGTTGTGAAACCTTTAAAAGTTGATCTTTTAAAGGTTATTCACTTAGCTAGCAAGTTTGGTGTTAGTCTTATTCCCCCTACTATTGTAGTAGTTATAGAGCTATTACTGGATGAAACTTGAGGGGGATGCTTTAAACTTAACATTGATGGTTCTAAAAACATTAATGTTGTGGATTGTGGTGGTATCATTCGTGACTCCAAGGTACGGTTATTATGGCTTTTGCAAATTCCTTCAATGTTATACTGCTTTTCAAGCTAAGCTTAAAGTCATTTATTTGGGATCCAATTAACCATCTCTCTTGGTATTACTAAGTTATGGATTGAATTTGATGCTTTGCTTATCATTGTTATGTTAATGGTAACATTCTTCAAATATGAACATTTTTATAGGATTAGAGATACTAAATATTCCCTCTCTCGCATTAATTTAAACTCACTCACATTTGAAGAAGAGAATACTGCTGGGATCTTTTGCTAGTTGGGCTGCACTTAAGTAACTATTGATTACAATGAGCTTACCTTCCAAAAGAGACCAAAGGGCTTTCTGACTTGATGGATGGGGCTTCCTTACATTTGTTCCCATTAGCTTTTTGTTGCTTGTTTTGATGAGGTTTTTCCTTGAGATCTTAATTGGAGGGGTGGCTTCTCTGAGGTTTAAATTCTAGGCCTGATGCTTTCTCTATTTTATTGAATATTAGCTTCATAGCAGATCTGGATGTTTAATTGCCATGTTCAGAGTGGGTGAAGATTGTAATTGTAGTCTTGGGAACTTATTTTTCACTATTGGCACTATTCATGATTCTAATTCTCTGGTTATTGGGATCCCTTCTTGTATGATTGGATCATTCATGCTGAGTATTATTTATAATACTTTTGCTTGCTTTCATCAATCCTCTATTGATGGGATTATTTTTCTGGACACACCTCTGTACGAGATATTTTGAGTTATGCTTCTGATCTCATTAAAACACGAATGACTTTTCATGTACTAGACGAAATTGCTGAATTGGGTATCCAGTAATTTTATTTTTCATTTTTATGGCATTGTGGGTGTTGTGAATCTGTGAATGCTAGAGATAATGCTTTGTTGAAGGATGAGTTGATGGTTTACTGGCTTTTGGCTGTCTTTACTTAAGGGGTTTAATATTAATGATGCTAAAGAGAGCTATATTAGCCTTTTTTCTATGTTCATGAGAAAGTTTATCGACCAACTATTTTCATTTCTCGGGTTACTAGGCATTTGGGATTTAATAGGCATAAGGGTATCATTTCCTTTTCAATCTTATTTGTTGATGGGTGCTTAAATGAATCAGAGGATTGCGGGGAGCATTTTTATGAAGGTTTTTGTTCTATAGGAGATTGGGAACTATATTTGCACCATGTTGATTTTCTGATCTAATTTGGTGATTTTCCAAGCCTTTCAGGCCTTGGTTGGTGTTTGTTTGGTTACTGAGAACTGCCGATCACTGTTAAGCATTTTTGTTCTCCTCCATGGTTGTGTTATTCCATGTCTTGGGTAAAACTAATTAGTAATTCCCGATCTATAGTTTTGTACTTTGAAGTTGTGTTGCAGTACCTTTGTGTCTTTTAATTATACTGTAGCTGAGGATTTTGCACTCCTGGTTGGGTTTGATAATAATCTTCCCCTTTATATCTGTTTGGGTTAAATATCCATTTTTGTCAAATTATCCTTTCTGGTTGGAGTATTTTCCTTGTGCAGATTTGGTCGCTGGAGTTTTGTCTGCACTTTCTTTTGCAAGGTTTTGCGAGTTCAGAGTGGTGAGTACTCGAAGTTTGATTATTCTTTTTACAGGAAGATGGTGCTAAATGTCTTTGTTTTGATCTTCCTTTTGGGTGCTGTTTATTTGTAGGCCTAATTAGGTTTATTTTATAATTCATAGTATGTGGACATCAGTGTAGGATTTATTTTGATTTCTCTTGTACTGCTTTTGAGCATTAGCAAGCTGGAGATTCCTTCTAAGGATCTTGTAACCCTTTTTTGGTATTAAGCTAGCCTCTGTGAGTTTAACCTAAAAAAATGTATAACTAAAATTTTTTAGAAAGTTATTGTGCAATATATAAATGAAATTTAATATGACAATTCCATAAAAATCCTAAAAATATTATTTATTTGCAACCATAATTGAATTGGCCACCCCAATTGGTAGCGAAAGAAATAAAATCATTATTGATTTTGAGGGAATTATCATCCTTAGTGGCTGGAATATATAAGGTGAAATACATTGGCAATGATACTAAGCATTAAATGGTCACTATGTTTGTAGCTCTTCTGAGCATTAGCGAGCTGGAGGTTCCTTCTAAGGATCTTGTAACCTTTTTTTTTATATTAACACGTAGGCCCCTCCAGGGGTTTTAACCAAAAGAAAAATGGTCACTATGTGACTTAAAATATATGCAATGTTAGTCTTATTAGAATACTATGATTCCATAATATTAAAGATGTTAAATTAGAGATGTTGGATAAAGTGCTTCAAATCTAGAGATCCTTACATATGTAATTTTTAATAAGGTGAGGTAGATTCTTACCTTCAAATGAGCTCATTGTCTTGCAATTTAATTAATAAAATTTTATATTATCACTCACTTTATTAGATGTGGCATCATTATCTGAATATAAATGATGCCCAAAAGATTGAGGGAAGTCTAGAAAGCATTTGAGGAGCGTATTAATTAATCTAGCTCAATCTTAAATAAAAAATAAAATATGATAATATTAGTGACGTTACCCAATAATGAGTTGAATGTGCAAAGAGATGCCATCAAAGCTAAGTTCATAATAATATTCTTTATAATTCTCTATATTTATTACACAACTATTACTTCAATGTTAATTTATTATTGGGGTACAAGTGTTGATAGTCGAAGAAATCCTTCTTGAACAAGAGGAAAATAATTTTATATATGTTTTAAATATCACTTTTTTAAAATGGGTAGAACCATTCTATTAAAGAAGTTAAAGGAAAATGAAGTAAACTATTTACTTGACCATACCTTTTATAATTTTTGCATACCTAATGAACTATATATGATAATAGCATGGATTTAAAAGAATAAAATTATTAGATTACTGAATAAAGTAATAATGTATTGTTATAATTTCATAAGATAATCCATCACAAATCCTGCTAGTTTATGGTGGATTTGCCGACGATAATGAATTCGCCATTGAAATCCACACCGCAAAAGTATTTTTGATGGAACGATCCATCGCAAATATTTGGTCTGATCCGTTGTTATTGTGATGGATAATCCATTGCAATTTTTTTTGGAAACCCGATGATGGCCTACATGTTAATATCAAAAATTGAGCACAAGTCCTTAGATTATTCGATAGCTCGCTAATGCTTTAAGAGCTAGAATTATAAAAAAAAATACACTCCTAAGAGTCAAAGATCCTTTCTAGTTACAAGAAAAAAAAAAAAATAAAAAGCGTAAGCAGGTCGGCAAGAAGCCAAATCCAAAATCAGTTCAAAGCTTAGATAAGCATTCATCACACAAAAAGGTCTTAGTGATTTTATGTAGCCATTACGAACTTCACCTCTATGCAAAAGATATCCGAGTAGCTTGATGGTTAATAGTAGCAATTAGAAATAAATAAGACATTAGACATGCATCAGATGAACCAATCAAAATGATGACACGTAGTTGCAAACTAGCTCATCAATGACTTTAACAAACTTCTGTAGCTCATTATATAGTTCTAGATTGTTCATAATTTCTCTATATATATCAATCTTTTATCTTGAGATGAAATATGAGATTAAACTGAACATTATACATGGTATCAGAGCACGCTATCAATGGCGCAATCCTCCTCCTCTCAGATTGGCGAACCAACTAAAGTGCATACGTAAGGGTTTACAATACTACTTCACTCAAATTCATGATATCCAATACCAAAACATATGACCTACTCAACGGGCAGTGAGAACTACTCATATGGAAATAACAAATTCTCGAAATTGTTGAAACACAAATTTAGTTTCTATCGTTTCTTCTCCGAACAGCTTGTCCACCTGAGAATGCATTCGACAAATGAAGGCAGTACCATCTCGAATACAAAAAATATGTTGAATGTGATTCTAATTGATTAAAACCTTTCTTCAACCATTTGATCACAATATCATCCTCAATTCTGCCATATGTCTTTAATCTGACTCCTTATTCATCAATCTGGACATCAGTGAATGAGACTATCAATGATGGAATAGATGATCTCGAGTGATACAGCTCAAGAATGAGTTGCACAACTTCAATTGATCTTGCAATGAAACTCAACAATGACTTAGTATCTCACAGAGATCAAGACCATCATCGAACATATAGCCACAGCAGGTACTATAACATGACGGAAGATATCATTATGTACATGCTCATGGGATTCCATACACATACTAAGCATTCAAAATGTTAATCAAAACCAAGTTTCCATCCATAAGCTGATGATTTGTATTCTCTCTCCTTAGTGAAGAATCAACATTCAACTGATTTCGTTTGAAGAATTTGTCAATGGAGGAAGCAAGAACGGCAATTTTCATCTCGAGGAAAAAGGACGCAGAGGTAGAGGCAGATTCACACATCTACTCAAGAACTACCTCAAATAGCCTCCCTATATGTCAAACTATAACAAAGATGTCACTCTGCTTCAACATGTTGGCACAAATAATCTAAATTACATCCTCAGCGTTCACTCAGCAACAACAATTAACTAAAAAGCCATGATGCATCACAAATGATACAACCAATCAGGATGGTAACTGGATTCAGGTGCATCATCATACTTTGACAAATTCTCTAGACAATCTAAATCAACCAAAGTCTTACACCAGAGTAGACAATGTAATAATCAGCGATGGCAGAAACAATTCCAATAGCTCATTTTGGATCAGGCATTTTACCCACACTCAACAGTAAGCTTCGGTTATCTCAGATACTTCACCATCCTCAAATTTATATACTTAATTCAATATCGCTCTCATAAAAGATAATAACATTTTAATCTCATTTGACACACCGACGGTTTTGTCATCAGGACTTGAATACACATCAATTCCTTCTCAAGGGACCAAGCTTTAAGGGTTGTATCCGTATCAACCTGGAATAAAGAAGCTCTAATTACAACCTCATCAATCAAACTCTATCTGGCACAAACAACTTGACATCCTCACCATTAAGTCCTCAAAATCATCTGGCAATAGTCACAAGCAACTTCAGTCCCACCTTCCCAGGTTCTGTGTCATTGATTATTCTCGCCAAATTAAATTCATAATTAAGTTTTCTCTAAATCAAAGCTCGCTCTCTCTTAGCCCCTTGCTTTTAGTTCCTTATTGATGTGTAGGGACCTCCCGGTGTTCTGTCAAGGATTCAAGTATTACCTCTCTTTATAGACGACTTTCTCACGGTTTACATGATGTTCCAATGACAAACAAACAGATGTATATACATATTTTCACCAAATACAAAATATGATGAAACCAACTCCGACACCAAAATAAAGTGTTGAGATCAGATGGAGGGAACCGAGTATTTGAAACTCACACATGAATCAATTCCTCATCAACGCATGACATACAACATCAAACTTCCTTGTCACATACAAACATGAAAAATGGTGTGGCTGAATGGAAGCATCAGCAACTTGATTAGACACTAAGAATTTATTGCATTCAGCTTCTCTACCACTTACCGTTATGCTTGAAGCAGTTCTACAGATCATTTTTTTATCAACCGATTATCCATCAAAGACAAAAAATAACATATATCTCCTCCACAATGTCTATTACCATACTCCACTTTATTACTTTGTCACTAAAAATATTTTGGATGTCTTTGTTTCCCATGGAAACACCAAACAAACGACACAAACTTGAACCAAAATCATATCTCTTTTTTTTATTGGCATATTAATCCATATTAAGGGATACAAATTCTATGATCCAAATACTTGCCAAAACACACACATCACGGCATGTCCACCTTTGATGAAACAATTCTCGTTCAATCAACAAAATCTAATCAACTCCAAATTCATCACCACTAGACTACACATAGTATTCTACCCACATCTCAACTAACTGTCTGAAACCTGTTCTATACAATCAACAAATAAAACACATATTCTTCCCACAACTCTCTAGTTCATACAAATAATGCATCCACCCTCATCTCGAAGTAACTTCAGCTATGCATCTCATATCACATATCAACGAATCATTCAAATATGTTCATCCAATATTTGAATCTCACAAAACCAATCAAAACAGGATCACGTTCGGCCAAAAAAAAAAATCCTCAATCTTCTTCATGGCCAACACATGTGAGGACAACTCCATCGAACCGGATCCCCCATATGAGATATATAGAAGTAGTTAAAGTCTGCTCACTTGGCACACAGGCAAATGGCATGAGGAGTTTTAGCATTACAAATAAGGCATGACATTTAGTACCATTTCTAGAAAATTGCATCAATTCTTGGAATAATTATTTGCAAATGGACATACCAAACAAAATGACATTTGAATGGTATCAATTGCCAAGGTTCAAAGCTCGATTGTAGTACAAGGCATTAACCAAGAATATTTGGTCATATCAAAATACATCAGTCCTGTGGCTAAATTTCCCATGATTCGAGCTTTAAATCATTATAGCTAATCCAAAAATTTACCCATACATCAATAAGTGGTTAATGTATTCCTACATGGTGATCTTGAGAAGAATTATACATAAAGCAACCAAAAGGGTTTGAAATACAACCCATCCCACTTATGTGTGCAGACTACATAAGCATTATATAGGCTCAAATAAGACCCATGAAATGATTCAAAAATGTTTAGTATCATCTCATTTCTCTCGGCTTTTGAATGGCATGCCACAACTCTCTTATTTATATTTCATCCAATCAAGTGGAGCTATACATGGAATATACATCGATCCATTCTATGAACGTAAAATCCTCGATTCAAATATATAGTCAAGTAACCAGAAATTTACAAATAAAGATATGGGAACAAATCACAAACTTTCTTGTATACAAATCACAAGAATGGCTTATCGCTTATTTTTATGTCTCAAGCAGCCTTCTGCAAAGTCCTATTCAAAATGAAGATCTAGCTCAATGTAAACGATAGCAACTCCTACATTACTAAAATCACTAGCAGACATGAAAACAAAATTGGTGTTAATAAAGCTCAGATATCGTCAAACATTTAAATGGGAAGCTCTACCAATACTTAACCCTCACTAACCTTGATATAGCATATGCGGTTAACATGTTTGTGTCAACATATAGCATAATTCAAGCAGAAAGTATACACACATGAATCAAGAACTTCTAAGATACATCAAAGGTACATATAACTATGGCATTCCCTTTTCAAAAGACCGCTTGAGCACTATTCCTACCGGATGCAGACTGGGCAGATGAAAACAAATTAGAAGATCTACAACCGGATATATACGTTCTCGCGAAATACAATCCTTCATAGGTGTTAAAGAAGATAACACACGTTTCTCGTTCTTCAATGGAAGTGGAATACTGAGTATTGCGGTGGTTGTAACATCAACATTATTGGCT
>NW_021320019.1:2454962-2456955 GCF_001605985.2 Dendrobium catenatum | reverse complement strand
TTACTATTCTGGTTTATAACTCTTTTGTGGTTTCTTATTAATTCTTTTGTGGGTATCTGGTTAAGGTTTCTTTTGTGATTTATGTTATTTTTATGTTGTTATTTGATTTTCTCTGTAATTCACTCTCAGTTAGTTTTGGGATTCTTTTTTATTTATCATTCTTTGAGTTGTTTGTTTTCTTCCTGCCTTTAGCTAGCTATTTCAACTTTATGGTTCTCCCATGCTTGTTCTGATGTAATAACTATGTGGCTCGATCTTTTTTATCTATCATTTTTGCTATATTTTTTTATCTCTTATGCAGGTGCTAATAGTTGTTGGGCTCTTCATGGTGCACTGCTATGCTCTATTTCTTTTTTCAATTTTTGTTGTCGATTGTTTCTCTTCTCATGTGCAGGTGATGTATGTTATGATCATTTTAGAATATTCGGTTTAATCTCATATTTATCTCAAGATACAAGATTGATATTTATAGAGAAATTACAAAATAATATAGAACTATAGAATGAGCTTGCAGAAGTTTGTTAGAGTCGTTGATGAGCTGTCTTTGCAACTACATGTCATTGTTTAATTGGTTCATCCTAATGCACGTCTAATATCTTAGTCATTATTTCTGTTGTTTCATCATTCCCCCTTAAGCGGACGGGTCAGATTGATCTGTCACCTTGCTTCGTAGTTCCCTGAATCGATTTATGTATAGTGGTTTGGTTAGAATATCCGCTAGTTGATCTTGAGTTGTAACTAGAATTTTGCAGATATTATGAAATTTTATATGATCTTGAATGAAGTGTTGATCAATGTCAATGTGCTTTATTCTAGAATGAAATATAGGTTATTTGCTAGTGCAATGACTGATGTGTTATCACATCTTAATTCAGTTGGTTTGTTCAGTTTTATATTTAAATCCTGGAGTAGAATTCTCAGCCAAATAATGTCTGATGTTGCAACCACCAATGCTCTGTATTCCACTTCCATTGAAGAACGAGAAACCGTGTGTTGCTTCTTTAAACACCATGAGAGGATGGTATTTCCCAAGAACGTATAATATCCGATTGTAGATCTTCTACTTTGTTTGTCATCTGCCCAGTCTGCATCCGAGTAGGAATAGTGCTTTGTGTGAATCTGCCTCTACCTCTGCGTCCTTTTCCTCGAGATGAATACAATGCCGTTCTTGCTTCCTCCATTGACAAATTCTTCAACAAATCAGTTTGAATATGATTTCTTCACTAAGGAGAAGAGAATACAAATCATCAAGGCTTATGGGATGGAACTTGGTTTTGATTAACATTTTGAATGCTTAGTATGTGTATGGAATCCCATTGAGCATGTACATAATGATATCTTCTTCATGTATAGTAGATCCTGTTGTGGCTATATGTTCGATGATGGTCTTGATCTCTGTGAGATACTAAGTCATTGTTTGAGTTTTCATTGCAAGATTGTGCAACTCATTCTTGAGCTGTATCACTCGAGATCGATCTATTCATCACTTGTAGTCATCATTCAACTGTGATCCAGATTGATGAATAGGAGTCCAGATTAAAGACATATGGTAGAATTGAGGATGATATTGTGGATCAAATGGTTGAAGAAAGGTTTTAATCAATTAGAATCCATTCAACATATTTTTTGTATTCGAGATGGTACTGCCTTCATTTGTCCGAATGCATTTCTCAGGTGGACAAGCTGTCGGAAGAAGAAACGATAGAAACTAATTTGGTTTCAACAATTTGAGAATTTGTTATTTCCATATTGAGTAGTTCTCACTTGCCCGTTGAGTAGGTTATATGTTTTGGATATTGGATATCATGAATTTGAGTGAAGTAGGTATTGTAAACCCTTACGTTGTCACTTTAGTTGGTTCGCCAATCTGAGAGGAGGAGGATTGCGCCATTGATAGCGTGCTCTGATACCATGTATAATGTTCAGTTTAATCTCATATTCATCTCAAGATAAAATATTGATATTTATAGAGAAATTATAGAACAATCTAGAA
>NW_021320019.1:2428049-2448979 GCF_001605985.2 Dendrobium catenatum | reverse complement strand
GTGAGCAGATAGATGGTATAAGTTCCAATATGCTTATGATGAGAAGTTATTTTAATTTCTTCAATGCTCCACCTCCTCTAAATCAAGGCCCGTCAGAGTGATTTATATACTTCCTTATAATCTTCTCTAGCTTATGTGATGTGATGTGTTTTATATTAGTTATGTGTTATTATCATTTGATGTGTTAGCATTTAAGTTTTATGTTTTAAGTTCAGAATGTAAGCGTATTGATATTATTTCTACTAATTGTAATATTCTTCATCATGATATGGCAATATAAGTTATCTTGTCTTACTTTTAACATGTTTTGAAATGTTTGTAATCCTATATGAAAATCCCTAAAAATTTTTATCTTATAAGTGCTATACCTTGAACTGCAACAAAAAATTGAATTCATTAGAAAATCTAATTTTTCTAAATTTAAGTTGTACTTATAACTTGACGTAATTAAGAATATCAATCTCAAGTCTTTTGTTAGACTAATTTAATTTTTTATATTATTATTGCAATTGTGATGTTTTCTTATTTTGTATTTTTATTTTTAATATAAATATTATTATACTTAAGAGAAATTTAAAATTTTTTATTATTGATTTTCGAAAGATCAAGATTACTCTTGAAAAATATATAAATGTACAAAAATCTAAAAGAATGCGCAATGATTTGCAATTTGAAAAAGAGGCACAAAATAAGCCCACGAGTAAAAAGATGAACAAAAATGTGCCACAGCTATTGAAAAAGATGCGCAAAGCACCACATATGGTAGTTAATTCTTTTCTTAATTTTTCAATCTTTTAATTCAAATTAATATTCTATATGATTTTACTTGGTATTAAAAATTTGAAGCATATAAATTTTATATTCATCATTTTTACAATGATATTCTTTATCTCAATGTCTAAATTGACTCATATTTCTAATAATTCTTTTTATTATCGATGTTATAACTCTTCTTAAATTATATGAATCATTTTATTTGCCTGATGATTTTTAATTTCATTTGCAACTTTATCTTAATAACTTTCAAGGATCAATTATCAAAGGATTAACATATGACTTCTTACATTTCTGTTTTTGTTCTTTTTCTTCTTTTCTTTTATTGTTGTCAAAAGGGGGAGAAAATATTATTTGTTTGTATTTTATTCGTATTTTTTGTTCTGTATCGTATTTGTTCGCATTTTTTATTCCGTATCATATATGTTTGTATTTTTTTATAATAATAAAAAGAGATAAAACTGTCATTGTCATGCAATGCCTCCTTATTCTCACATGTTTATCAATTCAGGAGGAGTTTAGGAGATTCTTAGAATTTGAAAATTATACAAATAATAATAATTTTGCCATCACCAAAAAAGGGTACATTATTAAGAGAGTTTCTATTTGCATGTTTTATATTCTTGCAACTTATATAATTTTGATGATTCCAAATATTATTATTTTAAGTATTATATTCTCCTAACACTTTATGGAAGAATTATTTTTACTCTTGTGTGAACTAACATTTCAGGGTAATCGAACTCTAGACTAATGAAGACTTCAAATCAATTTCAGCAAAAGATAGTTTGTAAATTGAAGTTTTTATTTGTCAATTTATTGAGTTTGAGATAGTGTGATTGTAATTGAGTAACTTAGTACACACACACTTGAGGAGATCTTTAAAAATCAAATTTTCTTATATTAATCGTACGGGATGAACCAAATTCGTACGGGACAATAAGGTCAGTTATCCCCTCGGAAGAGTAATGGAACGAACAGGAAGTGAGAAAATTTTTCTAAGTCCTAATCATCCAGACAAATTTCCCTATTCATCCTGGGATGATGTGCTATGGATTCTCACTTTAAACTATTTGTCCAGATGAAGTGTACCATTCATTCCTGGACGATGGGCTCTAGATTTCTCCCTTTATATTGATCGTCCGGATGAAGTGTATAAATCATCCCAGGATGATGTGCTCTAGATTCTCACTTTGTGCTGATAGTCCAGACGATTCATCCTGTTCATATCAGGACAAAGTTCTCTAGACACATGACATGAACTATTCGTCTAGACGAAAACTCATATTTGTCCCAGGATGATGTCCTTTATTCCTTGGAAATTTGGGACCGTCCTGCAATTCGTACGAACGAACCCTTGATATAACTGTTCATCCTAGGATGAACTTAGTTCGTACGGGACGATGATCTAGTACGAAGTCAGTTCGTACCAATATACATTGGGGTCGTATGCAACTATTTTTACACTATTCATACATGACGATCTGACGATCATCCAGGATGATTGATTGTGTACAGACTTGAAAGTTAGCAGTTTTTGGATGGATTTTCATGTATTTTCTATATAAGGTCCACTTAAAATTTTCTTTTAATATTTTTACTTACTGGTCTTCGTGTAAACTGATGGGAGAGTGAAGGAGAGAGTGTGAGAGAGTGTTTGAAGGATAATTCTTACTACTGGAGCGTGAAGGATTCACTTGGTACTCAAAGGTAAGAATCTCCAATTATAATTTGTGATTACTTCACTCTTTTCTCTCATCCTTCTAGATTTCTCGTGAGAAGATCTTTCAAGGATATCCGGTTCTCTGCCGACACTTATGGTGTGTAAACAGCCGAAGGGTTCTCTGCCTACACTTGGAGAGTGTGAACAGCCGAATGGTTCTCTACCTACACTTAGAGAGTGTGAAAGGATGAAGAGTTCTCCGCCTACACTAGGAGAGTTTGAATCGACGAAGGGTTCTCTGCCCACACTTGGAGAATGTAAAAGGACAGACGGTTCTCTAGCAACACTTGGAGAGTGTAAAAGGACGATGGTTCTCTGCCGCACTAGGAAGTGGTGGAAGAGAGTTTTTGTAGAGGCTTCTCCGCCATGCTGTGGGTGCAAAAAGAGAGTCACTAGTGGTATTACTGCAACACTCGAAGGGTGCCTCCAGGGAGTGGAAGTAGGTCGTGTTTGACCGAACCACTATAAATCTTGTGTCTTTTTATTTTTCACTGCTTTTGATTTTACTTTACTGTATTATTTAATTTGTCGTTGAAATACTTTTTCTACAAAAATTCATTAAAGTTATTATCGATTTAAATTACAAAAGAGGGATAATTTTTAAATTACCAATTCACCCGCCCCCCTCCTCCCCCGCCCTCCTGGTTAGCCACTGGGATATAAGCTTAAGTCAAACAACCTAATTTATATTGAACAAGTTTCAACAATTTTCTCATACTCTATTTTCTAAAAAAATTTCCACCCAAGCCATCCACCCAAATACCTCCTGGTAGTTTAACATCTAGATTAATTTGCACACAAACTCTTGCAAATTCCCTTCTCACTAATTAAACATATTACCATCAAGGAGCAACGAGACACAACCCTTAGAAGCAATATTGGTTATATTCATCTTATCCCAATAGTATCATGAGAGATGGGGAATTCTAATCAAAATCGGAGTAGATAATCCTTTCAATGAAAGAGGAAAGAAGTTAGGTGTCATCCCCCCACAAACTAAGGGCCCCCACTCAAAACACCCTCTAAAGCTTCATATGAATGAAAAGAATATAAAATCCAATCTAACCCCAATGAAGTTAAGTGGAATCCTCCAAATTTGCTCCATTGCTTTGTAAACTCCACAATACAAAAAGGAAAATGAACATTTTTTCCTAAAACTTTCACCACAAAAGAATTCTTTAACACAAGAGCATTGGCATTCTCCTAATCCACATTGAGCTTAATAGTTACTCCATCTTCCAACATTTTCAATAGGAAGAAAGTTTGGAATAACTTTCAGATGTGGATTACTATTACATGAATTTGGCAAATTCAAAAAATTCAAAGAATTCTCAACTAAATGTATATTTATTGACAGATTGTTAGGATCACTAGCATTCATAATAGGTTTAGATAGATCAGATGAAATGTAATCTTTCTTCAATTCATTTTTTATTACACAAACAAAATAATCACAAGTATTAAGAGTAATAAATCTATTAATTTTAGGTTAAAACTAAAAAATCAAGCTTCAAAATCATTCTTTCCATAATTTGGACTCTTTAATCCAGGTTGCCTAGATTTAGGAGTTGCCTAATTATCTATAATCATCTTTCCTTTACCTTCAACCATCAAAGATCATTGATTGGAGGATGCAAACAATCTCGGATCCGTAAAGCAAAACTCCTTAGGGTTGCCTTCTATGATTTTCATTCAAGTAGTGATATCCAATCTTTATATATAATAATTGAATCTTCCTATGAACCCTTGTGCATAGTCTGAAGCTTGACGGAGAGATGGAGGATTAGCAGTCGATGAGTGCCGACATTCCTCCTCTACTATCCCTGACTTCTCACGAAAAAATAGGAAGAAGGAAATTTGAAATCCCTTTCTCTCACTAGAAAATGCTTAGAATTTCTCTCACTAACTTCAAAATTGTAATAATTCATTCAAATAATTTTTTAAGGATTCTTTATAATTCAAATCACAATCCCTGCTCACCATAACATAAATATTATAGTCATTTAATTATACTATTTTCTTATAATTAATTTGTGTTGATGAAAATCCATAAAAAAAATGAAAACTATAGTACAAGTACATATTTTGGGACCGTTAGGTGTTTTTTTACAAATCGACTTCACCAAGATTTAATAAATTAAATGGGCTATTTTATAGCTACATTTTATAATTTTTAAAGACTGAAAAAGATTTTTATGAATTTTATATAAAAAATTAATTAAATTATATAATTATATTTATATTATATTTATTATTTTATTATAAATATCTAATACTACTTAATGTTTTATAAAAAGATATTTTCCTTACTTAAATTAAGTAATAGAGAGTTTGTTAATGCAAATTAAAGGAAAAATAGAGCAGAGAGAAAAAGAAATCTAGGATACTTATTGAGAGTTATTTTTGTCAATCGACTATGTTGGTAGATTTTCTCATGTCTATGTAAGGGACCATTACCCTTTTTCGTAATTTTATAATTTGGGTGTTTTTTTGTTTTTTAATCAAATTTGTATTTTTATTACTAAAAAATATGGATAATCTGGTATTGGAAAATCTTTGACTCGAAAGTTTTTATATGTTATGTAAATTGATATTATAAATATTTTGAGTACTTATTTAAGATTTTTCACTGGGTGATTTTGTAATGCAGCAATTTTTATTGATTAAATAATTTATTTTAACTTCAAAAAAATATTATTTTAGTTCAATTAATGTTACTATATATTATTATTATTTATGATATTTCGTAATTAGGTTAATTTCTTAAAATATAAATTTCTGCTCAGTATCATATTTCATTGCAAGCTAATGAGAATTTTTTACACTTTCTAAATTTAGCCCAATTATATTTCATTTACTACAATGCATTAAAAATGAATGTGGCCATGTGAATGTGTAATAGCTGGTCATTATTACTGTTATTGTGTCATGATAATAACGTGTGTATGGAGAAAAATAAGTAAAGAATAATTATTCACTAATCTTGGCTAAAGGCTGATTAACATATAAAAGATGGTGGCCTAATGGGCATTCTTTTTTATTATAATTGTTTGGTGTTGTCCCCTATTGATTCCTATAATACTTATTGGGAGCTAAGTAGCTAATTACTCTAATGATAAGTGAAGAGCTAAGACTCTATTTTTAATACCAATGGTTTAATGATACTAATACGATACAAGAAAAA
This sequence comes from Dendrobium catenatum, assembly GCF_001605985.2. NCBI lineage: Eukaryota > Viridiplantae > Streptophyta > Magnoliopsida > Asparagales > Orchidaceae > Dendrobium > Dendrobium catenatum. Next base: position 2,443,298 of record NW_021320019.1, on the reverse strand, counting down.
TCCTGATTAAGCTAGAATTTTTTACTTGATTGGTGTGACTACAAAAATATATGTTATTGAACCATTATTCTTATTATTTTCCAAATTTCTTATTATTATGCAAATTTACTTCTACTGTAATATTTTACTACTATTACCATAAGCTTCTTTCACTACAGAAAAATGCGCTATTACCGATTTATTTATCACCGTCAACACTATTAATCCACCAGAAATTCCTCCTTTCTGATGAAACACCGATGAAAACTATTCCAACAGTTATTCGTGCATAAAAAAGCACATATTGGCTGTACATTTCCACGGAAAATGTTTTCGTTAGAATTTCTGGAGACGTTCCAGAGCAAAAAATTTGTGGAAACATCTTTTTCTAAGGTGGTGAATTTTGGCATTTTTTTCTAGTATTTTCAGTGGATACAGTACGCCTGCAACACCAATGGATAATCTGCCACCTCGAGCCATTGCACTGTTATCAATAAAACTTTTGTTGGATAAACTGTCAATCATTTTGATGTAATTATATGCCAGAAATAATGATCCACTTTTGTTGTATCATTTTTTTTTATAGTCTTTTAGCCAGATAATCTACTAAAAACCTATAGCACAAATAAAAAAAATAACCACCAAACTTCTGTAACTGATTCTCCCAAACCTGCATAGTAAAAAAAGCATTACAATATGCATTCAAACATATACTCAATAAACCAAAATATCTAGCTCTAATCAGGAACATCACCAAATATATACTCAATAATAAAAATAAGAATAATATCATTAACAAACATCAACAAATATCTAACAATAAACAAGTTCATATGTCCATAAAACAATCAAGTAAACATGTCCATAAATACACAATTATAGATGTCCACGTCATTAAAATAAATAACAACTATTCTTACTTAGTCTCCTCCTCTCCTTATGTTGTACTCCTCCCACTCATCTCATCCCTCATCTTTCGTATTTCCTCTAATATTTGAGTTTGAAGCCTATGCATCTGTTGCTGCATCTCCTTCTGTTGTTGTATATGCATCTGCTGCTGCATCTCCATCTGTTGTTGTATCTGTATATGCAAGTCAGTTTGTGCTTTCCTTACCTGCTCTACCTCGGCTGTAAGGGCAGCTATCTGTTGGGTATATAAAGACTCTTGGGTATTTGGTAAGAAACTAGTGCCACCAGATTTCTGCCCCTCATATGCATAGGCTTGTGAGCCTAAACCGTATACTCTGTCTTGCTGAGTTCTTCCTACTTCTTGCGACCAAGTGTGGTACTTAGAATATTCTGCTGATCCACCAGAAGAACCTTCACTTTCTTCAACCTGAATCTCTCGAAGCTATGTATACTCCTCTTATGAAAGTTAATAAATACTCAAGCAATTTATAAATTACATTAAAAAAATATTAAACTTATATACTTACATATGCTTTCCGAGCTTGCTCATCAATCCATTGTTGGTCCTCTTGCCGCTTATGGGTATGACTATGCAATTTAACAGGGGTTGGTTCTCTACCTAGCACCTCTTTCTGTAAAAGGATTATATTAATATTTAAATTAAAGTAAATTATTAAAATCTTATAAAATTTCTTACCAAATGTCTTCTGTGCTCAGTAGGTGGAATTGAGCCCCCAGTAAAAAGGGAACTTCCCAAGCCCCCAATATCAGAAGCTCTATTCTGTCTATTTTGCTCTGTTATCCTATTATACTTTAGGCTACCCCAAGCACTGTTCAACTCAACCCAAACACTCTCACCAATCCAAAGTGGTCGCTCGCCTGACTTTCTAATTTCTGTAAACATGCCTCGCATACGAGTCGACCCACACTTCTCAAAATTCTTTCTAATTTCTTCATTGTATTGGGGCAGCCAATAAAAATCTTTCTGCATTTAAGAATATTTAATTAAAAATAAATATTTATAAATTGTTTATACAAACAAGATAAAATACATAACATAATTATATAATAACTAACCTCAAACTCTCTAAACCACATATCTCGTACTTCTTTCGGAACTTTCTTCCAAGAAATATATGGAGCATCATACATGCTCTGTATTATGTCTTGTATTTTATGTATTGGTTGCTTTGACGGATAGAACCTAAAAAAATATATTAATTGCCAAAAAAAATTATTTAATTTTATTTGCAAGTTTAAAAATAATTAGGACATACGTATCACCGTCAGGTTCAATCATTATGCGACCAACATGAGAAGGTAGGGGTAGCCGATAAGAGGGGTAGCGAGGAGTACTTTGCGCGATGTCCAATGAAGGAAAGTGTTGGTCTGGTGAGTAGTACTGTGGGCTACTAGCTACAGGAGTAGGTAAAGGCAGGCTAAGCTGACTCTGGGTAGCAGGCTGAGATAAAAAGGTGCCCTCAATACGTACAGGCCTTCTAGATGGGCCAATTGTTATCTTCTTACTGTGCCTACTAAACATATTCTTTGTTAATCCTCTATGAAGATCATCACCTGAAGCCATCTGCATAAAAAATTTAAGAAATATTAGCAACATAAATTATATCAAATTTTAAATACAAATTAGTTGTAGCAATTATATAAATAAAGTACAAAAAAATTAAATATTAAAAATATTATTATTATAAATTGTTAATTTATAATTGATTGTCAGAAATCATTTACCTTATGTTGATTCACTTTCATATTATGAAACTCTTACACTAATATTATATTCCTCATTATTTTTCTCTATATTTAAATATACTTTCTCTAGCTGAAACTCACTCTCAGTAGTTGTTATTTGATTGTCCACATCGTTAGCAAGATCTTTTATGTTTCACATAAACTCTTCTTGATGAGTTTGTGATATTAATATAATTTTCTCAATAACTCGCTAGGTTTAGTTTTCATAACTTCGAGCCAATCTTATTTGCCTCGCACTCTACTCGAATAGTTAGTAAAATAAACATGGTTAGCCTAACTAGTAATGATGAATGGGTGAAGCTATGAATATTTTCTACCTCGCTTAAGTTCTATTATATCGTAAAGTGGATAAAATTTTGTAACTCTAATATGTAATGGATGAGATCACTCATAATTTAATCTATACATATTATTCCTTGACCAGGATAGTCCAACTATAAAATTTCCTATAATACCCTGTAGTATGCAGAATCATCACCTGTATGGGTATTCCATCTTATACATACACCAAAATTCTCTGTCTTCCTACCTTTACTCAAAAATTTTGTTTGAAATTTATAACCATTAACCAAAAAATTTGATAGCATTTTACAGCTCTATTTAGTCCATAGCTAGATCAAGTAGCCCATAATACTGCAAATTACTACTTTGAGTATGCATCTTGTTAGTAGGTAAAGTATGAATAATCTTGCTCATAAATTTGTTAATAGAAATGCTTATTAACTAATTAATTAAAGATATAATAATTGAAATAAATTGTTAAAATATGTATCATATTTTTAAACTAATTAGGAAATTTTGTTTACACTATCTTTTGGACTTCTACTGGTTTTATTATATTCAAACCATCAATAAAACTCCTATAAACATTAAGGTTTAGATCAAATTTCTGAGTAACAAATTTATGAGCAAGATTATTCATACTTATTCAAGAAATGATTCAACCTCATCACATATAAGTAAGACATACAATGTGACAACTCACATCTCTTTATTAGTTAAATATCATATGGTGTTAGTGCCTACGGGTTCACCACTTCCGTTGAATATAGATAAATTTCAAGATTTATCCATATTTTGAGGTGCATTGCTATGACTTGATTTTAATTCTGATTTAAAGTAATTCGAGGAAAATTTTGTTATCTTGTACATTAAATATGCTTCACATATTAAGCCTTCAAAATGTGCTTTCTTTTTAGCAGTTTTCTTATATTTATTTAAATGCCTCTCAAAAGGATACATCCACTGATATTGAACCGGTCCACCAACTATAACTTCATATATTAAATGCATGGATAAATGCTCCACAGAGTCAAAAAAATCTAGTGGAATATCTTTTCAAGTTTATACATAATGCGGGATATACTGCTCCATAAGAATCAGGTGCTTCACATTTAGTTTGAAGAGCATAAATCTTTGAAGATGATACTTATCTTGATCAAAGGCTTCAAAATTTAACTTGGTAGATAACTAAAAGTTGTTCGTATTAGATACTACATAAAGTTATGACAGTTATTACTCTTCATAGCAAATAATCTCTTAGTTCTTAAGTCAACACTTCTGCTTAGATTTGAAGAATATCCAACAGATACCCATAGAGTCTTCACCAATTCACAAACAACTCATTTTTGCTCTAAATTCAAGGTGAAAGGAGCTTTTTGTTTGAAAAATTTTTCATTTCAACCATCCTTCAATTCTTATGTTTTTCTCCTACAATTCTACTTTAAGTCCATCCTTAGTTTTATGTTGTCTTTAGATTTATATTTAATGTTCATGATTGTATTGAATATATTATCAAAGACATTTTTTTCTATATGCATCACATCTAAGTTATGTCTGATCAAGTTTCTCCGCCAATATGAAAATAACCAAAAAATACTTCTTTTAGCCCAATAGTGGTTGATATAATATATTGGCAATTTGTAATTAGCTAATGTTTAAGAATCTACTAATATAGGCATGGTCCTTACTCTTTTAAATATTTCTTAACTACTTAATCTTGGAGGAGAATGTGACATCATCATTTTATTTTTAATAAAGGAATCCATATTTCTCCTGAAAGAATGACCTGTAGGTAAGAACATGCGATGACAGTTGAACCAGGTATCCTTCCCTCCATGTTTTAATGTGAATAACATAGTTTATTCCATACAATATGGACAAGCTAATTTTTTTGAAGTGTTCCAACCTGAGAGAATACCATATGCAGGGAAGTCACCAATTATCTAAAGTAATGCTACCATCATAATAAAGTTTTTTTTGTGAAGATATTATATGTACTTACTTCCTCTTTTTATAATAAATTTAAATCATTAATGAAAAGTTGTAAGAATACAGTGATCTTTTCTTTTGAATTATGTGGCCCTAAAATGATAAGTACAAGAAACATATAAAGTTTTGACATACACAAATCTGGTGGAAGATTGTATGGGGTGAGTATTATAGGCCAACATGAATAAGATGAAGCAGACTTCTAAATGTAGTAAAATATTCTGCGCATAAACCTAATCTTACATTTCTTGATTCTTTGGCAAAGGTGAGATGTATACTATCAAAGTGTTTCTAGGTTTCTGCTTATGATGGATGTGTAATAAAGCCTTCTTGTGAAATGTGTTGACTATGCCATCTCATAGGTGTAGCAAATCTCATGGATGCATATAATCATTGTAGTATATGAACTATGGGTATGTAAAACATCGAACTGACTGGTACTTCCTTCAGCTTTCTTTTCGTGATAGATTTTTTTTTAAATCTTGGTACATTGCAGAAACAACATGCAATCTTTAATTGATTATATTTATTGATTAACATGCATCTATTGACACATTAATCTTTGTGTATGTCAAACTGAGCTTAGAAACCAACTTTTTAATCTGATATAAATCTGTAGGAATAATATTATCTGGTTGGTTAATTTTTTTAAGCAGTCTAATGAATAGATTAAAACTTTCACGAGGTATATTATATTTTTTCTTGATGCTTAACATCTTAACATCAATGGATAACTCTGAGTGAGTAGTGCAACTCTTCAATATTGGTTGTTTGGAAGAATGCAATAAATTATTAAAATCGTATGCCCCTTAATAGGTGACTCTTATGTATATTATTCAAATTGTGGTCTAGTTGCATCTTGAACTAAGTCCTCAAGATCAGGTTAGATATTTTCTTCCTCAGCTAAATTATAACTTATCAACGGGCCATATTAAGAATCAAATTGCAGTTCATACTAACCATGAGAAGTACAATACCAATTCTCTAGTATGAAGCTCAACAGCATAGATCAATAATTGCATCATATGGGCTTAGGTGCACCTGATTTTTTTGTTTAGAATATGGGAAACAAAAGTTTCCATCTGAGATGAAGCTGTGCAGCTGAGAATCTGCATGAATAAAAAAATTCACCCATTTAATTATATCATCCATTAATATCTTTCATCCTTGAGCCAATCAATTATACATCCAACTTCTTTGAGTTTTGATATTCATAATATAACATACATATAATATGTATATATTAGATAATGTTTTAACATATAGCATGGTTGTATTATAAAAAACACTATGTAATCTTACTAGCCACTTAAGCCACTCAAACCTTTCACATATACACTCAATTCACACTATCTCTATAAGTGAAACCACAAATCTATCTAAGCTTTCTCATCTCTACAACACTTAACTTAAATTTATGCTTACATATTAATGGCCAACATTATGTGTCATAAAGCATTGCAGGTATCACCATCATCTTATAGAATTTCCCCTTAAGTATGAGGAGTACTTTTTATCACACAATAAGCCTTATGCATTCCTCTACTTCAACCATCCAACTTGAATTATATTACTAATATCCCCAACTATTTCACCATCACTTCAACAATAGACCCAAGATATCTAAAACACATATTTTTATTAATGACTTTATTGCCCAAAGTCATAATCTCACCACTAGAACTATTATTACTAAATTATTACTTCATGTATTAGATTTAGATCTACTCAAATGAAAACCTTTAGACTCTAGGGATGACCTCCATAATTCAATTTTTTTAACTCCCTCTCTAATATTATTAATAAGAAGAATATTATTAATAAAAGGCATATACCAGGATACATCCTCTTAAAAATGTCTAGCAACAACATCCATAACTAAAAGAAAAATAATAAGAACTTAGGGTTTTTTGGTATCAGATTTATAGTGGGATTTAAGTCAAATTTATGCTAAATCTATTCAAATGGTCTTTATGCGTACGTTAAATCTTGACGATGGGTAAATACTAGATTTAAGGATTTATAGCTAAAATCCCAGATTTACTAAATCCCTTATTTCAACGAATTTATGGGATTTGGCCAAAGAAGCACGTGAAAGGGAGAAAGTTACCTTCACAACCAGCGAGCTCCCATTTTTGCTTCCGATCAAAATGCCCTAACTTCCTATCTGATAGTAAGGGAAAGTAGTCAAAGGAGCAAAGTCGAATAGCCACGAAGGAGCCGAAGAAGCGATGCGTGCAATCTCTACAGCTCTTGCGAAACAACAAACTTGAACAACAACGACAAAAAGAAAAAATGAAATGTAAACCCTAGAGAGGGGAAGATAGGAAAAGATGAGGGTTCGGTCGGATGTGAGTGATGAAATGATAAGTTAGATGGTGGATAAGTCATAATAAGGACTATACTGACGTATTTTTCATTGGATTAACCATTAGTTATTTTACATGCAGATACTATATCAGTATTAGTTCATCGAGTTTATGTAGGCCAACATAATTTTCATCGATAATTACATCGGTTATTACCGGTGGATAATGCACCAAAATCCTTCAAAATACCGGCGAATAAACGGTGGAATATGCGTCAATTTTTCAACCATAGAAATATACACTAGAAATTTTTCCATTCATTTACCGACGTCTATTCCTCCAGTATTGCTGCCAGTATTATCGAAGTAAAATTTTCTGTAGGAACGTTCGATGGTAATAATATATTAATTTCCTGTAGTGTTTGATATCAATATAAATACAGATATTACTACTTATTCATTGATATTGTTATTATTATTGGTTTACTATACTAATTATTGATACTAAGCATGTGGCATACTGATCACATAACATATTGATTTGTTATTGACATAACAAACCTAGATAGTTTACACACCTACATAATTTTATTATACTAATATAATCTTGACATTCTTTACTAATGCTTTGGCTTTTTAAATAATAGTTTTATGTTTGCTAGTATTTTTATTGCTAAAAAAAATTAGATAGCTCTGGTTATTATTTATTAAAAGATAAAAGAATAATTTCTTTCAATATAGATTCTTGAGCATCACAAGTATTCCAATATAAGTTTTAGTTTACTTCATTAGCTAAGAATACTTCATGGCTTATTATTACATATATGGAGGAGTACTATAGATTTTTAAATACTGTCTAAGATAGTATGAGGTAGCTTATAGTACCATTTCATATTTTTTACTTTCTTGAGTTAGTCGAGAGCTCATTTTGTAGAACATGATCTGAAAATTATTTAATAGTGGTGGCCTGCTTGTAGAATGAGATTTAGGGGAGTGACTTCTAGGAATGGATTCAATGGGAAAAAGTTTGAGTAGGCTTGGGCTAAGAGAATCCAGCGAAGGCTCATCAGTATTGTTATTTTTTAGTAATAGTGTAGCATGATCTATGAGTTGCTTAAGTGGAGTACTTATTTGTCAATGCTATGGAAGGTGACATATGAGTTAGTGTTTTAGAGTTACTAGGTAGTGCTCTTGATGCAACCACGCTAATAATTAAGTGGTTGGTTCTTTACATATTCAACCTAATAGACATTTTGATGAGAGAGCAAAAAGCTATAAATGGCAAAAAAACTAAAAGAAGTTCCACCCTAAGCTTGAACTAATGGATCTTATAATTAAGGTGGTGGTCTTTTGATTGGGTGATAGATGCTATTATATAAAGGTGCTTCCATTTCTATAGCTCTTGTATATGAAATAGTGTATAGTTAAATTCAGCAAGAGGCCAGAGATTTAACAGGTGTGAGGATAAGTGAAACTTACAGTTTACTACTCCATATCATACTCTATTTGATTCTAGGGTTGTCCATTTATTTATATCGAAGAATTATTTTAATCTATCATATTTATCTTTTATTTTATGACTATATACTCTATCAATTTTTATGTGTTTGGTGATTATATGATGACTAGTCATGACTATTTCTGCAGGGTAAAAGTTTTTTATGGTAGTTGAAAATCTAAGTTATTGGTGTTAGCTCTAACTAAGTTTAATGTTATACTAGTTATGGATTGTTTTAGTCAATATTAGGATTATATTGATTATCTGAAGAAGAGAGTAAAACTATTTTTTTGGATATGAGAGTTATTAATTTCAAGGAATATAAGAGTATTGTCATTTCTAATATTTGTTATATTAGTGGATAAATTATGGAAGATGATGAATATGGTATATTTGTCATATGTGAGGGGTATGAAATTAAATTCAAAATCAATTGAGATCATTAATGAGTTAAAAGAATTTTTTTGATGAATTTCATGTAGAATTTGTTAGACTTTCACATGACACTGAAGAAGAGTTCAATTGAGATACTAATAGGTTTTGTTTTGATTTTTAAGTCTTCATATAGGATGACAGATAAGGAGTTATAGGACTTAAATGTATAATTATAAGTGATAATGGATTGAGGTTTTATAAGATCGAGTATTTTTTTGTTGGGTGCACTGGTTCTGTTTATGAAGAAAAATGATGGAAAAATGAGGATATGTGTAGACTTTGAGGAAATAAACTAGGTAAAAATTAAATATTATCGACATAAGAATTATGATTTGTTAGATGGATTAGATGGTGTTTCCATATTATTTAAGTTTGTTATGATATCTTGCTATCACCAACTGAAGTTGGAAGAGGAAGATGTAATGAAGACGGCTTTTGGTATAAGGTATGGTCATTATTAAATTTTAATTATGCCTTTGGGGTAACAAATGCGCCAATTATTTTTATGTATATTCTAATGCACTGTGCTCATATTAAGAATATTCTTGAGACAATAAGGCAGCATAGGCTATATGATATATTATTCAAATGTGAATTCTGACTTTAGAGTATTTTAATTCTAGGGCATATGGTAAATAATGACAAATAAATATAGATCATTAAGACACTTTAGCCTAGATCTTAAAATACCTTTAAGGGGCCAAATCCCTAGTTGTCTAATTGTATGGTTAGTTCGACCAATTAAATCTGTTTTATTATCCCAATAGAACCCAAATGAGTTCAATTCATTAGATACCTAGTTGTAAAGGATTTTATTAAAGCCAACCTAAATTAAATACCCTGCAAAACCTTAAGTTTAACCATTGAAGGTAAATTGAATAAAGTTGATCTAAAGAAGTAAATTCATTTTAGTTGGGCAAGAGACCTTTAATGAAAATAAGATAATCTCATTACTCCATTATGCTACCTAATGCCTTAATAAAACCCAATATTAAGCTTAAGCCTTGGTTAGGACCTTAAACCATTATTAGGTACCTAATTAAGAAAAAAATGATATTAATAAAAAATAATTGTGACCAAAAAAGTTTGAATTAAGAATAATCATAAGGCTATCCTAAACATATTTAGGCTTCATCTTCATACCCCAGCTGGCCTCCATGCCTTTTCTAATTCATTACTATGATAATTAACAATGGTATAAGCTTAATTTTAATAAAATAAGGCAAGGACCTAGTAAATATATTCAATTGTATTCCATTATCTTCTTTAAGCTTTACAAAGCATCCTAGTGCATCATCCATCTCTCTATCATCTCTAATGAACTTTGGATTTTATCAAAGAGCAATAAGCATTAGATGCAATTGGAACCTAGGTTAAACTCAAGTGTTGGCCAAACCATTTTCTTTGATAACTTAAAAAAATTTGATAGTGCATTTTGCTTGCCACCCTCCAATGGTGGTGAGGGAGTGAAGCTATCATTTAAGATTGTCCATAGATGAGAAATCCATAAAACCCTAGGAACTACTAAGAGCTTGCTCTATGGAGTAGTCTAATCGTCAACAGCAAGCAATAGTTCACTTGAAGATAGAAAATAATTTAAAATAACCAAATCCCTTAGGAATAATTTTTTGATATAAATATCATAAATGTGTCACCTTAAGTCATTTTTAAATGAAATTAACTATTTAGACCATATGTTTGGTCACCCTTTCAAGATCAATCAATCAGAAATTTCAAAGCTATAAGTTTCTTGTAATTTTGAATATATATATGCGCCTTCACCCATATCGAGGAAATAGATCATACCTCTCTCCTCGAACCCTAGCGCCTCCTTTGCGATTTAGGGTTTCCGCCTCCGTCAGTGATTTTCTTGAGGTTGATCCTGTTTTTTTTTGTGTGGATCGCTCTGTTTTCGTATTTTGTGGTTTCCTTTGTTCCTCTTTGCCCTGCTGGGCTGGTGGGATGGCAGGGGTTCCGCCTCCTAATCCTTGGGGAAAGGCTTCGGGCTCGTCTCAGAGCTTGAACAGAGGATTTTTTAATCTGGATGGTGAGGGTACTGCTGCTACTCCGTCTCGATCATTCAAAGGCGTTCTCTTTTCGGATCCCATGGCAGGTGATAAAATTCCTAATTTAACTCAATCGGTTTTTAACGGTGTTCTAGCTGTTCTTCTTTCGGATGAAGATGTTCTTAAACTCGCTTCTCCATTTTAGTTTACGCTGGTTGGTAAGTTCGGTTTGCGTAGAGCCAATCTTGATTCGATTTGAATTTTTTTTGGAAATCTGAAATTATCTGGCTTTTTTTCGGTCGGCTTGATGGATTCTCGTCATGTTGCTATTCAACTCTCTAATGACTTAGACTATAGTAGAGTTTTTGCTAGAAGAGCTTATTTCATAAATAACTGTCAAATGAGAGTTCTCAAATGGACTCCTTTTTTTGATATTAAAGAGGAATCGCCTATTGTGCCGATTTGGATTTCTTTTCCTAATTTTAGACTACATTTCTTTAATCCCAAAGTTTTACATGCTCTTGGTTTAATATTTGGTCGGCCGCTTCAAACAGATCAAGCTACGGCATCAAGAACTCGCCCCTCGGTGGCTAGAACTCTTGTTGAAGTAGATATATCTAAGAAACATCCTAAGGAGATTTGGGTTGGCTCAAAGGCTTACGGTTATATGCAACAAGTTGATTTTGAAAAAATTCCTGAATTTTGTCAACATTGTAAGATCCATGGTCATTCTGTTAATGATTGTTTTAAGTTACATCCGAATCTCAAAAAAAATATTAAGGTTCCGAATAAAGAAGGTAAAATTAACGGTGTTAATCAGGAGGAAATTTTTTCTGATGATGGAAATATCTCTAAGGAACCGGCTTTTAATACTATTGTGGTACCTGATACTATTGATCCTGTTAATATTGTTATTCGGCAAAATAAATTTTCTGTTTTAGATAATTTAAATGAGGAAAATGATGTGGTTTCTAATGTTAGTGTCAAGGAACCTGATATCTATGTTTCCATAGAATCTATGTTGCATTTATCCAAAAATATTATTGATAATGTGCCTAAACAGGTGGTTGCTTTATCTAGTGACAATGAAAATTGTGAAAAAGAAGCATGTGAGGAAGGGGAATTCATCCCTAACCCTAATGAAGGATTGAATGCGGAAAAAGAGGATGATATGAACATGGCAGATAAAGAGGATGGGATGAATATGGAGGATAAAGAGGATTCTTTATCTTCTAGCGGTGTTGGTAAGTCTTCTTGTAATGAAGAAGAAGGTGAATTTACTAAGGTGGAAAAAAAAAAGAAGGGTAAGTTTCTGTTACCTGTTACTCCTCGTTCCACCAGAGCCAAAACTTTTTCAAAACCTTTAAATGATTAATGCTCTCATCTGGAATATAAGGGGTATTGGAGGTAAAGACTCTATTATTAGAGTTAAGAATTGTGTAGGATTCATAATATTCAAATTCTTGTTTTACTTGAACCTTTCGTATCTAGAAACAAAATTACTATTACTGCTCAAAAGTTGGGTTTTTCTTCTTTTTTTGCTAACTGCTCTAACAAAATTTGGATATTTTGGAAAAATGTAGTGGATTTGGAAATTCTTGAGGACTTCCATCAGGTAGTTAATGTGCATATTTCGGTTTATAATATATGTTGCAAAGCCTCTTTTATTTATGCTGCTAGTACTAGAATGGGAAGATTGGTCTTATGGGATCAATTAAATTCTTTTGCTGTTAATGCTAATATCCCCTGGTTGGTTGGGGGAGATTTCAATATTATTAGCAACTATAATGAAAGAAGAGGTGGCCGGTTTCCCAATATTAACGCCATGGATGACTTCAATTCTATGATTAATACATGCCATTTATATGACATTGGCTTTTTTGGTAACTCTTTTATTTGGTATAGAGAAAATCTGTGGCAAAGGCTTGATAGATTAATGTTTAATAATGAGTGGCTTGTTAAATTTCCTTTAACTCATGTGGAACATTTTAGTAGATCTACCTCTGACCATGCTCCTCTTCTTTTATGTATTAACACTAATCGTAACAGTACTTCTTCGTCTTTCTTATTTCAGAACATGTGGTTATCTCATAAAGATTTTAGTAATGTCGTTAGTTATAACTGGTCTGCTCCTATTGCTCCTGATAACAACATTTATGGTATGCAGAGGTTGAAAGCTAAACTGCACAGGTAAGTTCTTAGGTGGTGGAACAAGAATATTTTCAAGAATCTTTTTGATAACATTAAGGAAGCTGAGAAAGAGGTGATTGAGTTAGAGAAAAGGTATATGGAGAATCCAATTAATGATATTAATAATGCCCTGAACGATGCTAAAAGCAATCTTGCTGTTTTGCAAGATCAAGAGGAAACTTATTGGAAGCAGAAAGCTGCTTCCAAATTGATTGTGGAAGGGGATAGAAATACTAAGTTCTTTCACACTTTGGCTAACAAAAATAGAGTTAAAAACCATATTTTTAAAATTAGGGGAGAAGATGGTGTGCTTATTGATAAAGAGGAAGAGATTTTTATTTCGGGAGTCGATCATTTTAAGAACATTTTTAATAGGGTGATTGATATTAACCCCATTGCTAATCCTTTCATTGTTCCTAAATGTATTAATGATGAGGATAATCAATTGCTGATTAAGGCTCCTTCTGAGGAGGAAGTTTGGAATACTATTAAATATATGAATTGTGAGTCCACTGCGGGTCCTGATGGTTTTACTACTAAATTTTTTGTGAATTCTTGGAAAATTATTAAGCAAGATATTTTAGATGCTGTTAATGATTTCTTTAAAGGGACCCCTTATCCTAAATTTTTCTCTGCTACGAATATTGTTTTAATCCCTAAAAAGGAGGGGGCTAATATGTGGAATGACTTCAGGCCGATAAGTTTGTGTTCTTTTTTAAACAAACTGATTTCTAAGATTCTTGCCACTAGACTTGTTGAGATTTTATCGAGAATTATTTCTGTTAATCAAACGGGTTTTGTTAAAGGTAGAAGTATTTTTGATAATATTCTTCTTATGCAAGAGATGACTCATGACATCAACTCCAAAGGTAAAGGTGGTAACATCATTTATAAACTTGATATTACTAAAGCTTATGATAACCTGAATTGGAATTTTCTGTATAAAATGTTATCTTTATTTGGGTTTTGCAATGTTTTTATCCAATTGATTAAGAATAGTATTGAGAATTGCTTTTTCTCTGTTATTATTAATGGTGGCAAACATGGCTTTTTCAATTCTTCTCAAGGGTTAAGACAAGGTGATCCCCTATCTCCGGCCTTGTTCATTATTGCTATTGATTATATTTCTAGAGGCATGGAGGAATTATACAAACGTCATAAATCTCTTTATTTCCATACTAAGGGAGGTTTGCCGGTTTCTCATCTCTGTTTTGCTAACGATTTCATTATTTTTTCTAATGCTTCCATTAACAATGTGAAAACTATACATCATTTTTTAATGGAGTTCCAGAATATGAGTGGTTTGGAGATTAATAAAAAGAAAAGCAATTTCTTGATTTCGAAAGGTGTGAGTCAAGATAAGATTAATTCGATTAAAAGTATTTGTGGTTTCAGTTGTCTTTCGTTACCGATCAAGTATTTAGGCACGCCTATTTTTAAAGGTAGAAAAAGGAATCATATTTTTGAGGAAATTATATCGGTTTTTCAAAAAAAAAATTACAACTGGCACTCTAAGTTTCTTTCGTTTGGTGGTAGATTGGTCTTGATTAAAAGTGTGTTAAATTCTATTCCTATTTACATTTTTCATACTCTTAATCCGGCTGCGTCTATTTGCTTGAGAATGGAAAGATTAATTAATAAGTTTTTTTTTGGTGCTAAGATGGACAATAGTTGCATTTGTTGGTCCTCTTAGAAAAAAATTTGTGATACTTTAAACGAAGGTGCTTTAGGTTGTAAGAGTTTCCTGGATATGATTAAAGCTTTTTCTTACAAGTTATGGTTTTCTTTTCGCGCTAATGATAGTCTTTGGGCGAAATTCATGCATGCTAAATATTGTAAAGATAAACCCGAAATTTGGTGCACTTACAAGAATTCTGATTCTCCTG
>NW_021320019.1:2402737-2422947 GCF_001605985.2 Dendrobium catenatum | reverse complement strand
AAAATTATATATAAATCTAAAGACAACATAAAAGCAAAGATGGACTTAAAGGAGATTTATAGGAGGAAAGCATTAGAATTGAAGGATGGTGAAAATGAAAAATTTTTCAAAATGAAATCTCTTTTTACCTTGAATTTAGAGCAGAAGCATGCTATTTATGAATTGGTGAAGACTCTACAGGTACCTGATGAATATTCTTCAAATATAAGAAGATGTGTTGACTTAAGAACTGGGAGATTATTTGGTACGAAGAGTCATAACTGTCATATCTTTATTAAGTATCTAATACCAATAGCTTTTAGTTATCTACCAGATCAATTTTAAAGCCATCTATTGAGCTAAGTATCTTCTTCAAAGATTTATGCTCTTCAAAAGTAAATGTGGAGGACCTGATTCTTATGGAGCAGCATATTCTTTTCATTCTGTGTAAACTTGAGAAGATATTTCCTCTAGCTTTTTTGACTCAATGGAGAATTTACCCATGCATTTACCATAAGAGGCTATAGTCGATAGAACTATTTAGTATCAGTGGATGTATCCTTTTGGGAGATATTTCAATAAACTTAAGAAAACTACTAAAAAATAAAGCATATCCTGAAGGCTTAATATTTGAAGCATATTTAATGTATAAGATAACCCATTTTTGCTCATATTACTTTGAATCAGTGTGACAATCAAGTTGAAGCAATGCACCTCAAAATGTGGGTAAATCCTCAAATTTATCTATATTCAACGAAAGTGGTGAACCTGTAGGCGCTAGCACCGTGTGCTATTTAATTGATAAAGAGATTGGATTTGCTACACTATATGTCTTACTTAGTTGTGATGAGGTTGAATTATATATCGAGTAAGTATCAATAAGCTTGCTCACAAATTTAGTATTCATAAATTCGATCTAAACTTTAATGTTTACAGGAGTTTTGTTGACAGTTTGAATACAACAGAACCAATAGAATTCCAAAAGATAGTGTAAACAGAATTTCTTAATTGGTTTAAAAATATGGTACATATTTCAATAATTCATTTCAATTATTATGTCTATAATTAGTTATAAGCATGTTAACAACATACTTTACCTACTAACTATTTGCATACTCAGAGCATTAATTTGCAGTATCATGGGGTACTTGATCTAGCTTATGGACCAAATAGAGCTTTGAAATGTTATCAAATTTTTTTGGTTAATGGTTATAAATTCCAAATCAAATTTTTGTGCAAAGGTAAGAAGATGGAGAATTTTGGTGTATATATAAGAGGGAATACCCATATATATGATGATTTTGAGTACTACAAAGTATACAAGAAATTTTACAGTTGGAATATCACTACAGGAGAAACACCCATTACCGACGGCCTTGACTGACGGTTATATGGCCATCAGTAACACCGACGATTTTGCCGGTGGTTTAGCCGCCGGCTATTACCGGCGGCTAAACCGGGGGTTTTTTAATTTTAGGCCGCCGGTAATACCGGCGGTCATATAACAGCCGGATACACCGCTGGACATTAATAATACCTGTGGTTTACCAACGTCTTAGACCGCCGCTATTAAGTAAACTCATTACTGGCGGATGGGACCACCGGAAAGCCGCCGGTAAAAGCCCTAAAATTAACAGACCCGAGCCTCCCATCTCATTTCTATTAATTAAACATCTAACGATGACTGCTGACTCAACCTAGTACCTCCAAATGGAAGTGCACAACGAGTCCATTAGTGAGGCAGCGATCATGCCTTATGTGATAGAATAATCTCCCTTAAACTTTAGTAAAAATTCTATAAGATGGTGGCGAGATCTGCAATACTTTCATCTTTTAAAGTATAGCACGTTTACATATGTACGTCTAAAAAATGTTTTCATAACTATGTAGGGGGATGTTTGCTTCAACTTCCAAATGCTTATCCAAGAAGAGAGATGTTGGATGTATAACAGATTGTTGCCTGGTCGAAAAGGATTGACAATTGAATTTATACAGGGAGTTGAAACTTTCATTCGAGTTGCATCTCAACTGCCTTCCTTTCAGTTTGATAAAATGTTTAGATGTTCTTATTCGAAGCATAAAAATCTATCCTTCCTTAAGCCCGATGATGTGAAGCTTGATTTATATCGTATGGGGATTTCTTCCAAACTACTGGATTTGGACATCACATGGCTAGTATGAGCCACACAAAGATGCTCATGCCAGTTCATCTATAACTTATGAAACATTTGATGAAGATCAAATGAGTAGACCCTATGAAGAACTTATTTTTGAACCTCCCTCAAATAGAGGGGAGGTGTCAATTTTTTTAGGTGCTAAGGGTTTCCGGCGGCTAACCGGCAGTTTAGCCGCCGTAAACAACGATACTAGACGGATTATCGAAACCACCGATAAATTCATTAAGACACCGGTAATATACCGGCGGTTACCAACGGTACCCAGCGGTTATCCGGTGAAAGCCTGGCGGACTAGACCGCAGGTACGACCGTCGGCCACTACCGCCGAAAAATTGCCGGTAAAACACCGGCGGTGTACCGATGCGTGCTGGTGGTTGATCTAACGCGCGTTGACCGCTATAACCTCCGACAAGTCGTCGGTGAAGGAACCGCTGGTGAGCCGTCGATAAAATGACCGGCGGCTCAAAGGCCAGATCACTGCCGGTAGAAAGCCGGGCAATAACCGGCAGTCTACGCCGCTGAAAAGCAATCGATGAATAAAGCTGCCGACAAAAATCGTTGGAAACATGTTTCCTACTCCATTTTTTTCGGCGGTTTGGGCACCACTGGAAAGCCGCCGGTGGTTCTGAAAACCGTCGGTGTTACCATACAAGCCACCGGTTTTGGGTGATTTTCCTGTAGTGTATCCTGGTCATGAGAATAATATATATCGATTCAATTATGAGTGGTTTGATCCAATTCCAAATAGAGGTACAAGAATACATCTGCATTATGGTATAATAGAACTTAAGTTAGGTCGGAGATATTCAAAGTTTGAGCCATTCATCATTGCTAGTTAGGCAAGCCAAGTATATTTTACTAATTATTCGAGTAGAGTACGAGGCAAACAAGATTGGCTCGAAGTTATGAAGACCAAACCTAAGGGAGTTATTGAGAAAATTACATCAATACCACAAGAATATCAAGAATAATTTATTTCAAACATAAAAGATCTTGCCGACGATGTGGATGATCAAATTACAACTACTAAGAGTATGCTGCAGTTATAGGAATTAGATTTAAGTTTAAAGAAAAATAATGAAGAATCTAATAGTGGTGTAGAAGTTTCATCATATGAATGTGAATCAACATAATGTAAATGATTTTTGATAATAAATTATAAATTAGCAATTTAAAATAATTTTTTTTAATATTTAATTTTTGCTTTACTTTAATTATATAATTGTTGCGCTATTTTGTATTTAAATTTTGATATAATATTTGTTGCTAATATTTCTTAAATTTTTTATGCAGATGACTTCAGGTGAAGATCATTATAGAGGATTAACAAAGAATATATTTGTTAGGCTCAGTAAGAAGATAACAGTTGGCTCATCTAGTAGGCCTGTACGTATTGAGGGGACCTTTTTTCTCAACCTGCTAACAAGAGTCAACCTAGCCTTCTTTTACCTACTCCTGTAACTAGTAGCCCATAATAATACTCACCAGACCCATGCTTTCCTTTATTGGACATCACGTAGAGTACTCCTCCCTACTCCTACTATCGGTCACCCCCAACATCTCATGTTGGCCCTCCTACATATCCATATCAACCATATATCTCGCCATATTATCCCCCCCCCCCCCCAACAGGACCCCCCAAAAACTGGCCCTTCCCCCCCCCCCCAACATGAGCCAGCTATAACTTGACCTTCCACCCCAGCTGTAGTAGAGCACATGATAGAGGGTCACATATTGATTGAACTTGACGGTGATACATATGTACTAATTATTTTTTAAACATGGAATAAAATTTAATAAATTTTTTTGGAAAGTAACATATTTTATAAGGTTCTATCCGTCAAAGCAACTAATGCATAAAATATGGGGCATAATACGAAGCAAGTATGAAGCTCCTTATATTTCTTGGAAGAAAGTACCAAAAGAAGTACGAGAGATGTGGTTTAGAGAGTTTAAGGTTTGTTATTATTTGAATATTTTATTTTTTTATCATGTTTACACAAATAATCAAAAAATTATTATTTATTATTATATGTTCTTAAATACAAAAAGATTTTTGTTGGCTTCCTCAGCACAATAAAAAGATTAGAAAGAATTTCAGAAGCGTAGGTCGACTCACATGCAAAGCATGTTTACAGATATTAGAAAGCCAGGCAATCAACCACTTTGGATTGGTGATAGTGTTTGGGCTGAGTTGACTAGTGCTTGGAAGCATAGTGTATAATAGGGTAAGGGAGCAAAATAGATAGAATAAAGCTTCTGATGTTAGCGGCTTAGGTAGTTCCCTTTATATTGGGGGTTCAGTTCCATATACTGAGCACAGATGATATTTGGCAAGAAATTTTATAAGATTTTAATAATTTTCTTTAATTTCAATATTAATATATATCTGTTAAAGAAAGTGGTGTTAGGTAGAGAACCAACCCCTATTGAATTGTATAGTCATAGTCACAAGCGGTAAGAGGACCAATAATGGGATGATGAGCGAGCGAGGAAAGCTAATGTAAGTATATAAGTTAAATATTTTTAATGTAATGTCTAAATTTCTTAAATATTTATTAACTTTCGTAGGAGGAGTATACACAAATTTGAGAGATCTAAGCTGAAAGAGGTGAAGGTTCTTCTGGTGGATCAAAAGAATATTTTGAGTACCGCACTTGGTCAAAAGTAGTAAGAAGAATTCAGCATAGAAGAGTATACAGTTTAGGCTTGCAAGCTTATGCATACGAGGGGAAGACATCTGGTGGCTCCAATTTCTCAGCAAATACTCAAGAGTCTTTATATACCTAACAAATAACTTCCCTTACAGCCGAGCTAGAGTATGTAAAGAAAGCACAAACTGAATGGTAGATACATGTACAATAATATTTGGAGATGTAGTAGCAGATGCATATACAATAGTAGAAGGAGATATAGTAGCAGATGCATATGCATCAAACTCAAATGTTTGAAGAAATATGAAAGATGAGGGAAGAGAGTGGGAGGAGTACAATATCAGGAGAGGAGGAGACTGAATCAAAATAGTTGTTATTTATTTTAATGATGTGGACATCTGTAGTTGTGTATTTATGGATATGTTTACTTGATTATTTTATAGACATATCAACTTATTTATCGTTAGATATTTGTTAATGTTTGTTAAAGATATTATTCTTATTTTTATTATTAATTATATGTTTGGTGATGTTCTTGATTAGAGGTAGATGTTTTTATTATTGAGTATATGTTTGAATGTATATTGTATTACATTTTTAACTATATAGGTTGATGGAAATCAGTTATAGAAGTTAGGTGGTTTTTTTTTTTTGCTACAGATTGCTAGCAAATTATCCATTAGAAAGACCTTGAAAAAAATGATACAGTAAAAGTGGATCGTAATTTTTAGCGTATAATTACATTGAAATGATCAACGGTATATCTGGTGATAATTCTGCTGATAATAGTGCAACAACTGGTGGTGGCGGATTATCAAATTGTTAGTGTTGGTGGCGTATTCCATCCACCGGATATACCTGCAAAAAGATGCCAGAATTCACCACCCTAGAATATTATGTTTCCTCAAATTTTTGTGCCAGAACATTGCCGAAAACTCTGCCAGAAACATTTTTGGTGGAAATGTATAACCAATATGGGTTTTGTGATGCACGAATTAAAAGTTCATTAGAGATGTTAAGCCCTTATGAATTAGCCCAAGGCTAACCAAGAGGGGGGGGGGGGGGGGGGTTGAATTTATATTTTTAAAATTCTTAAATAAAATTCACGATCTAAATGAAAACTAGAGAAGATGACTCAGATCCTTGCTTGGGGCAAACTTTATGAATCTCTCAAAAACTCTCCCTCACAAGATCCTCTCTCTCTCTCTCCCAAGCTCTCCAACTCCTCTTAGCTCTCTCAGGTCAGGACAATAAAAAAAAAAATCTCATCTTGAGTAAATAAGAGATCTTGTATAGAAGGGCTTCAAATTTTCTCTAAATTGTAATTAATTGATAAAGGTTGTCTAAGATGATCGACAAATTATCTTGTATGAACAGTACAAATTAAACTCATACTGCTAGGATGATATGGGGGGGGGACGATTATAAGATACGTTTATTCTGATCATCCAAAATGATGGGTACATTATTTTAAATACGATTAGTTTAAAACATCGAATATCGTCTAGACCATTGCTCTGTTCGGCTAGACTTTACATGTTTGCTGATGAAATAAAAACTAATCATCCAAGATGATATGCTGTACGATGTCCAAAAATAATAACATGCCTAAAAGAGTTGTCGGCTGATTGTTTCTTATTTGAGCATATCGTCCAGAACAATGTGAATATCATCCACAATGATGTGAATATTATTTAGAATGATTTCCTTAATTCGATTGCCTTAACATGGATGCCCTAATTAGGGTTTCATCCTGGACGATATGATCAAAAACAAAAAACTCTAAAACAGACAGAATTCCCCCTAGAGATTATGTGTGTAAGTTTACTTAGCATTAGGATCTACTTTATTACATTTGACTCAAGAAAAGATAAAAACACTTGAAGTACACTTATAGACTAACTCAGTCCTTATCTACCCAATCTTGAGCTGGCTTGATTTGTAATTGACATTATAGACCTGAAACGTTAGGAGGCTAGGCAATAATAGAAAAAAATAGAATTATCAGAAATATTTACTATCATCAAAATTTTAATCTCTAAATCCATTATTGTAATAATCTCCCACTTTTTTATAATGGCAAATATTTAGTACGAAATTCAACTCAAGCAGTTAATTAAAACATAACATAAAGGAAAACAGTGTGAACCAAGCAATGCAAATTTTACTAAAATCAAGCAGATTGTAAAAACACTAAACAATAATACAAAATAATGAAACAAAACAAACATACTAACACTACCACTATTCCCTCTTTTGACATCATAAAAAGGAGGATGAAATAGAAAAGAAAATATAACAGAAAATACAAAATAGAAACAAACAACATTACAGAAAGACTAAAACAATATAATAGACTATAAAAATGATAAAAAAGAATGAAAAAAATATTTTTTTATCAAAGAAAAAATATGATAAATTTTTTATGTGATTGAGTTAAAAATTTATAAGAAAATGAATTAACATCATCGAAATCTAAAAAATGGTAAAACAACTGATCCTGTTAACCCTAGCTCGGACTTCTTACATGGCAAACCATCATTTAAAAAAAAGATCTAACTCAGAAAAGCAATTGGAATAGAAAAAGTGATCAGTTCAAAACTTGGTTCCATAAAAATATCTTATAGAATAATATACCAAAGTAATTAGTCAAAATCATGAATTCCAAAATCAAGTCTTTAAAAATATCAAGTGAAATATGAATTCTTCTAAGATTTAAATATTTGAAAGAGAAAGAAGCTTCATTTCTTGTGGGCTCACTTTGTGCCTTTTATGAATTGGTTGGCGCACTTTATGCATCTTTTGATATTTGATACAATTAGTGTATCTTTCATTTTTTTTCTGAGCATTACGCATCTTTTTAGTTTTTTCTTTTTGGGCTCATTTTATGCCTCTTGTCATTATTGCAAGCTGACTCCCTTTTGAAACTTTTAAATACTCTTAGTTATGAGAATATCTTTTAGATATTTGAGAAGAAAACTCACTCTCTAATATATGGAGAAGTAAACCAGAAAGCAAAACAAATTCATATGATAAAAATAACGATAAGATTATGAAAGCTTGAAAGGGATTTAATGACTTTGAACATTATTTATATAAGATAGATTACTGTAATAAGATAGAAAAGATCTCAATCATAAAGTCCAGTTGTTAATTTGCGATAAAATTTTATTTAAAAAAGAAAATCATGCTAAAAGAAGTTAAAGGAAGGGAAACAATCAACAGTGTTTCTCCCTTTAAATGATTTAGGGATGTCAAATATTGACCATAAATTTTCAAAAACAAAAATAAGACAAAATATTATTTCAGGAGTGACCAAAAAGGAAAATAAGAACA
The DNA here is from genome assembly GCF_001605985.2 of Dendrobium catenatum. Taxonomy (NCBI): domain Eukaryota; kingdom Viridiplantae; phylum Streptophyta; class Magnoliopsida; order Asparagales; family Orchidaceae; genus Dendrobium; species Dendrobium catenatum. The sequence continues at coordinate 2,414,801 of NW_021320019.1, read as the reverse complement.
TCAGAAATGAAAATACTAAAAATTAATAGAAAATAAAAATTAATAATTGAAAATTAAGAATAAAAGAAAAGTCAGGTACTAATGAAAGAACATAAAATAACAAATAATAGATCTGAAAACATAAATTCAAAATTTAGTAAGCATCATGTTCATGCATTTATGTCAATCACACCCAATCTAGTCCTTAAGATGCTGATTGTGTCAAAAGCTAGTGGTTTAGTAAAGAAGTCAGCTAGTTGATTCTCAGTTGTCACATGGTGTAACTCAATTTCTCCTTTGGTTACATGGTCTATAATAAAAGTTATGCCTTATATCAATGTGTTTGGTCCTTGAATATTTGATAAGATTTTTAGATATACAAATAGCACTAGTGGTGTCACATAAGATTGAAATTATATCTACAGGAAATCCTAAATCAAGAATTTATCACTTAAACCAAAGGACTTTGGCCACATAACTTCCTATGGTAATGTACTCAGCTTTAGTAGTGGAAAGTGCAAAAAATTTTATTTTCTACTAGACCAGGAGACTAAAGACTGTCATATGAATTGATAAGTTCCATAAGTGCTCTTTCTATCCACCCTACACCCTATAAAACTAAAATCAGAATATCCAAAAATCTTAAAAGAAGTAATGTTCATAGGATACCAAATTCCAAAGTTTTGTGTCACTAAGAGATATCTAAGGATTCTCATAATTACATTTAGGTGGGATTTTTTAAGATTAGCTTAAAATCTAGCACAGAGATAAATATTAAACACTATATCAGGTCGGCTAGCAGTCAAGTAAAGCAGTGATCCAATCATTCCTCTGTACTTCTTTTGATCAGTAGATTTTTCATTTCATTCTTTGTCTAACTAAACACTGGAGCTCATGGGAGTATTTATTTACTTGGCTTTATCCCTTTCATATTTCTTCAATATGTTCTTAACATACTTTGATTGATTAAGAAAGATTCCATCATTAAATTGTCTTATACTACACCCTAAAACGTAGGATAACTCTCCCATCGAATTCAACTTAAAATTCTTATTCATTAATTTAGAAAAATTATCACATAACCTTTTATTAGAAGTCTTAAAAAGTATATCATTAAAAGAGATCTTAATAATGAGTAATTCATCTCCTACTTTTCTCAAAAATAGGGTGGCATCTATACTCCCTTTAACAAACTCCCTCTCTAGTAGGAATTTGTTAAGATTCTCATACCAAGCTATGGGTGTATATTTTAATCCATACAGGGCTTTTTTTAATTTATAAACATGATTTGGAAATTAGGAACTCTCAAAACCTTATGGTTGCTTTACAAACACATCCTTTTTTATTACCTCAAATAAAAAGGCACTCTTGACGTCCATTTGGAAAAGCTTAAATATCTTATAACATGTAAAGGCCAGTAGTACTCTCATGGCTTTTAATCTAGCTACAGAGACAAAGGTCTCCTCAAAATCAATCCCTTATACTTGGTTATACCCCGTAGCCACCAATATCACCGTATTCCTAACCACCACACTAGAATCATTCATTTTATTCTTAAAGACTCATTTGGTTCCCACTACACTTTGATTCCATAGTCTTTTACTAACTTCCAAATCTTATTTATCACAAATTAATTAATTTCTTCTTGCACAGCTAAGATCCAAAATTTATCATAAAGGGCTTAATTGATGTTGGTGGGTTCAGTCATTAAGATAAAGGTAGCATGTTTCACTTCCTTCATAAGTTCATGCTTAGTTCTAACAACTTCATAAGGGTTTCCTAAGATCAGTTCTTTAGGATGACTCAAAGAATATATCTAATCTCTAGGAAAAGTGTGTCCAGGTTCAACCCTTTTCTCCAGATTTATATTTTATATTCCTTGGGTAATTCTTATACTCCATCAGTGTTTTACGGCTCTGCCATTTTCTCTAAATTTTTAACTCCTTAGGTAATCTCTCCAACTTCATCTTCTTCCTCAACTCCAGACTTCTTAGGATCAGATTCATCAAACACTACATGAGTAGTCTCCTCCACCACTAATGTACCCTTGTTAAACACCCTAAAGGATTTCCCCACACTTAAACATCCTAAGAACACTCCATCAAATTTTTGGTCAAATTTACCTAAGGCTGACTTCCTATTGTTAAGAATGAAAATGTTACGGCCAAATACATGGAGGTGGGAAAGGTTCGGTGTCCTACCTTTGATGATCTCATAGGGTGTATTATTCAGTTTGGATCTAACATTCACTTTATTCAACACATAATAATGTGTATTTATCACTTCAGGCCAGAAGTATTTTGGAAGTGAATACTTAGTAAGTATGGCTATATCGACTTCAACTAAGGTCTTGTTCTTCCTTTCACCTATCTCTTTCTACTGAGGGGTCCTAGGAGTTGAGAATTTGTGACTAATCCCTTGATTCTCACAAAAGTATCCAAATCCCTCATCTTCAAACTCTGTACCATGGTCACTATGAATGATCAAGATCTCATAACCTAGCTTTTTTTAAATCTAATTGGAAAAGGATATAAACTCACCAAAAGACTCTCTCTTATTTGATAAAAATCTAATCCAAGTGAACCTCGAGTAGTCATTGACAATCACAAATCCATCAACTTTTCCCCCTAAGCTGGGAGTACTAATGGGTCCAAACAAATCTATGTAAAAGACTTCTAAAGGTTTAAAGGTGCTAATATCTTTAATGAAATGAAAAGATGACTAAACTTGCTTCCCTAGTTGACAGGCATCACTCAGGTGATCCTTAGTGAACTTAAGCTTGGGGACACCTCTAACTAGATTCTTTTGGGTCACTTTTCTAAGGGTTTTCATGCTAACATGACACAACCTCCTATGCCACAGCCAAGACTCATCAGCAGTACTTTTTAAGCAAAATGAAGTAAAACATTCAATGTTATTTAAATCAAGCATGTAATCATATTTAATCTTTTTTTCCTGTAAAATATTATTGTTATTCAAGCTAATGATACATATATTTGCCAAAAAATTTATGATAAAGCCATTATCATAAAGATGACTAATACTTGTGTTTCAATCCATCTACAAGCAAATTATTTTTAACCAAAAGGTTCTTGGAGTTTTTGATTATACCTGTGCCCACCCCTTTCCTGGTGGTGTTGTCTCCAAGAGTGACCTTACCTCAAGCTCTTGCCTTTGATGAAATAAATTGATTGGCATCCCTAGTTATGTATTGAGAGCATCTGCTATCCAGGTACTACATGCTCTCACGAGGTCTTGTGTAAGAGCACACCTACAAAATCATCCAACATTATATTTAGGAACCCAAACAAGTTTGGGTCCCTTCTTATGGAAATAAGAATGTAATGCATATGTGCTGTGTTGTGAATCATATATTTTGGGCCTCCACACCCAATATGAATTATGGTGAACAGTGAATATTTATGAAATATGTCCTAACATGCCACATAAAAAACATCTAACACCATGAAAAGGAATTACTAATTTTCTCAGGTTGTGATATCTCTTCTTAAAGTTGTGTGATGTGTGCAATAATGATTTATCATTTTCAAATGCTATGAGCTTTGCTTTCAATGCTTTATTTTCATATTCATAAGCTATAACTTCCACTTTTAGATGATATTCATTATTATCTATTTCCCATGCAAGTTCCTCTAATTTCTTAAACTCTTTTTTTAACTCAATATGAGATGAATTCAAGGAATCATTTGCATCAGATAATTTAATATGCTTATTTTTTAATGCATCAAACTCATCAAGTTATGACATATGATTTCTATCTAGTGTAGAGTTAACTTTAAACAAAACTTTATACTTTTTTTTGTAAATTTAAAAATTCTAATTTCAGGCTAGCATGCAATTTTTTAAGTTTCTTATATGATGAATGAATTTTCTTAGAAACTTTAAGTAATTGATTGTATGTTAGTTCACTTACCCTTCTTAGTCAGTCTAACCAAGATGATCATCTGCCATCAAGCACAAGTTTATTGTCTCCTCCTCAGCTTCAATCTTAGAAGAGTCAAATGTAGAATCCACTAAGAACGCCTTTTAAAACTACTTCTTATTCTTATTGAACTTGAGTTTCTCCTCACCCTTCTCCTTACTTGGGTGAGCCTTAAGTGTAGGATAATCAGCTTTCACATGTCCTAGCTTCCTGTATTTAAAACAAACCATATCAGAAGAACTTTTAAAATTTTTGTTACACTTACCTTTGTTCCATTTCTGATAGTGCTTTTGTTTCTTCCTTAGATAGCTTTTGAATTATCTAGTGATTAAGGAAACATCATCACTTTCAGACATAAAAGAATCAGTATATATATTGTTAGCCTTCAGCGCCATAGTTTTCTCCTTCTTTTTCTCACTTGCATAAAGTTATCTTTGGTTCACTCCTTGCTCATAAGCAATGAGTGATCCAAGTAAGTTATCAACAGAATAAGTATTTAAATCTTTAGATTCAGTTATTGCAGTAATCTTAGCATCAAAGGAAGAAGACAAGCATATCAAAAATTTGTTAACTTTTTTATAATTAGTTAGCTCTCTTTCTAATGCATGTAATGAGGTGAAAATTTATGTAAACCTAGTATACCTATCAGATATCGATTCACTATGTTTCATGTGAAAAATTTCATAGTCATATAGTAAGATATTCAACCTAGATTACTTAACTTCATTTTTACCTTCATAAGTGACACATAATCTATCCCATGTTTCTTTACTAGTAGTATATATTAAGACATGCATGTAATCTTCTGATTTAAAAGCATATAAAAAATAGTTTAAACATTGCATTGAGTTATGCTAAATCCCTATCATCAAATGTCCATTCAATAAAAAGAATTTTAGTTTTGATGTCATTGATTTCACGAGTTGGTACAAAATATCCATCCATAACTAACATCCATATGCGATAGTCAATAGATTGTAAAAATATGGCAATGCGAGTTTTCCAAAAATCAAAAGGTATATTATCAAATAAAGGTGGTCTAGTTATTTAATAACCTTCCATAGTGTTTCTATTACCATAGCCATGGTTCAAAATTCAAAAGTATTCAAAAACTATATTTTATGAATACCGCTTTGATACCACTTGAAAGTTTGTTAGGGATATTAAGCTCTTATGAACTAACCCAAGGCTAGATAAGAGGGGTTGTGAATAGGTATTTTAAAAATTATCAAACAAAAATTATGATCTAAACTAAACAATCATTCATGAGAAAATAAAGTGTGGGAATTAAATGTATAAATGTAATAAGAAAGTGCATACTAGATTTTATAGTAGTTCGATCAACCTGACCTATGTCTACTCCTCGGAGTCTCTCCTCTGGGTATTGCACTAAACTCAGAGACTCACCTTTTGCTCCTATAACAATGCGGTGAAACCTCTACAAAGCATTTTTCTATCTGTCCCAATGAGACAGAGAACCCAACTTCTTTTGCTTCCTCCTGAAGTTGTTCGAGAACCCGACTCCTTTCGCTTCCTCCTAAAGCAAGCAGAGAACTTGAATCCTTTCACTTCCTCCTAAAGTAGGAAGAGCACCTCAATCAATTCCTAAAGTAGAACTCTCTAGAATATCTAAGGAACTAGCGAAAATGACTGAAGAAGATTACTTGAAATTCTTGCTTGGAGCAACTTTACATGTTGGACAATGAATAAATAATTAATCATTCAGTCCGATTATTGGATCATCATGTACGATTAGTTCAAATCAACAAATACCATTAACCACATCATTCTATTAGTCCTGGATAATTCAGAAAGAAACTAAAAAAATCATTTATTTGATCGTCTCGGATGATCATGCGATCGTCCAAGATGATATGATTTATCAATTAAACTTTAATTGCTTTCTTTAATCATTAGACTAATTTAGGTATAATTGTAATACATCATCTAGAATGATGTCTTGTACGATGTCCAAAAATAATAACATGCCTAAAAGAGTTGGCAACTGATTTTTTCTGATTTGAGCATATCGTCCGGGATGATATGAATATCATCTAGGAATATTTGCTTAATTTGGCTATCTTAATAAGGATGCCCTAATTAGGGTTTCTACTTTTAACTGATCATCTAGGATAATTTTGTATCATCTCAGATGATATGATTAAAAATATAAAACTCTATATAGAATTTTCCCCCTTGAGTGTTTGTGTGCAAGGTTACTTAGCATCAGGATCCACTTTGTTATATTTGACTCAAGAAAAGGTAAAAATACTTGAAGTACACTTACAGATTGACTCAATCTTAATCTACCTAATCTTGAGCTGGCTTGATTTGCAATTGACTTTGTGGACCTGAAATGTTAGAAGGCATGACAATAGTTAAAAAAAAAAAGAAGTTTTAGAAATGTTTGCTATCATCAAAATTATAATCCCTAAATCCAGATTGGCAACACAAATTATCATTGAAATAGTTTTCACTGGTGTTTCTCTAGAAAGGAGGAATTTTTGGTTGATTAATAGTGTTACTGATGGATAAATCTGCCGGTAACAGCGCATTTTCCTATAGTGTAAGAAGATTATGGTAGTAGTAGTAAAATAATATAGTAATAGTAAACTTGCACAATAATAAGAAATTTGTACAATAATAAGAATAATGGTTCATTAACATATATTTAATAGTCACACTAATCAAGTAAAAAATTTAGTTTAATCTGGATTTTTCTAGAATCGTATCAGTATTAGTAAACCATTGGTTTTATTAATATAGTCATAGCTCTTCGCTCATCATTAGAGTAATTAGCTACTTATAACTCTCAATAAGTATCATAGGAATAAATAGAGGATAACACCAAACTAATGTGTTATAGAAAAATGTCCGTAAGCCCACTATCTTATATAGGTTAATATGTCTTTAGCCAAGATCAGTGAATAATTAGTCTTTACTTATTTTTTACCACACACACATTATTATCATAACACTATAACAATAGTAATGACTAGTTATTACGCAATCGCATGGCCACATTCATTTTTAATACATTGTAATAAATGAAATATAATTGTGCTAATTTCAAAAATGGTAAAAAAATCTCATTAGCAAGCAACAAAATACAATCATGAGCAGAAATTGATATTTTAAGAAATTAACCTAATTACCAATTATCATACATAATTATATACAGCAGCATTAACTGATTTAAAATAATATTTTTTTGAAGTTAAAATAAAATTTTGATCGATAAAAATTGCTGCATTTTAAAATCACCTTGTGAAAAATCTTGAATAAGTACTCAAAATGTTTATAATATAAATTTACATAACATATAAAAACTTAGGAGTCAAAGTTTTTCCAATACCAGATTATCCATACTTTTTAGTAATAAAAATACAAATTTGATCAAAATAACTAAAAACCCACAAAATTATAGAATTAAGAAAAAGGTTAATGGCTCCTTATATAGCCATGAGAAAATCTACCAACATAGTTGACTGAGAAAAATATTTCTACGGCCTCCAAATCCTAGATTTCTTTTTCTCTCTCCTCTATTCTTTCATTAATTTGCATTAACAAACTTTAAATTTATTAATTCAAGAAAGAAAATATATTTTTATAAAACAATAAGTGGTATTAGATTTTTATAATAAAATAATAAATATAATATAAATATAATTATATTATTTAATTAATTTTTTATATACAATTCATAAAAATCTTTTTCAAGCTTCAAAAATTATAAAATGTTTCCATAAAATAGCCCATTTCTTTTATAAACTTTTGGTGAAGTCGGTTTTCAAAACGAACACCTAATGGCTCCAAAACTTATAATTGTACTATAATTTTCATTTTAATGGATTTTTATCAAAGCAAATTAATTATGAAAAAATTAGTATAATTAAATCCCTACAATATCTATGTTATGGTGAATATTGTTTGTGATTGAGCTTATAATGAATCCTTAAAAATTTATTTGAATGATTTATTATAATTATGAAGTTTAGTGAGTGAAATTTTGAGCATTTTCTAGTGAGAGAAAGGGATTTCAAATTTCCTTCTTCCTATTTTTTGTGGGAAGTTAGGGATGGTAGAGAAGGAATGCCGACAATCACCAACTACTGATCCTCCTTCTCTCCTTCAAGCTTCAGATTATGCACAAGGGTTCGTAGAAAGATTTAGTAGTTATAAAGATAGGACATCACTACCTGAATGAAGATCGTATAAGTCACCCCTAAGGAGTTTAGCTTTACAGATCCGAGAGGGTTTTTATCCTCCAATACAATGATCTTTGATGGTTAAGGTAAAGGAAAGATGATTATAGATAATCAGGTAACTCCTAAATCTAGGCAGTCTGGATTATATTGTCCAAATTATAAAAAGAATGATTTCAAAGCTTCTTCTTCTAGTTTGAACCTAAAAGTTAATAGATTTATTACTCCTAATACTTTTGATTCTTCTGTGCCTGTAAGCAGAAATAAATTGAAGCAAGATTACATTTCATCTGATCCGTCAAAAATTATTTTGAATGCTAGTGATCCTAATAATTGGCCATTAAAGACACATTTGGTTGAGAATTCTTTGAATTTACTGAATTTGACAAATTCATGGAATAATTATCCACATCTAAAAGGTAATACAAACTTTTCATCTGATGAAATGTTAAAAGATGGAGTTACTGTCAAGCTCAATATAGATCAGGATAATGCCAATGCTCTTGTGTTAAAGAATTCTTTGGTGGTGAAAGCTTTAAGAAAAAATGCTTCTTTTTTTCCTTTTTGTACTATAGAGTTGAGAAAGCGATGGAACAAATTTGGAGGATTCCAATTAAATTCATTGTGGCTAGATTAGAATTTATGTTCTTTTAATTCATCTGAAGCTTTGTAGGATGTTCTGAGTGGGGGCCTTGGGTTTATGGGGAGATACATTATTGGGATTGGTAGATGGACACCTAATTTCTCTCCTCCATTGAAAGGATTTTCTTCTCCAATTTGGATTAGAATGCCTCATCTCCCATTGCATTATTGAGATGAGATGAATATAACCAAGATTGTTTCAAAGGTTGGTGTCCCATTGCTCCTTGATGTTAATGTGTTCAAGTGGGGAAGAAGGGAAATTTTAAGAGTTTGTGTGCGAATTAATCTAGATGTTAAATTGCCAGGAGGTATTTGGGTGGATGGCTTGGGTGGAAGATTTTTTTTCAAAAAATAGAGTATGAGAAAATCTCTTCTTTTTGTTACAAAAAAATTCAGTGTGCTTATGGAGCATATTGAGGATATATAAGAAGACAATCAGCAAATGAAGCAAGATGTTCTGATTACTAATTTACTAGGTAATCAGGCCGTGGAGAAATATAAATAAAGGTGTGGAATGTAATGCTAGTGCATCATGTGAAATTCCAAATACAAACTCTTAACTGGTGATGGAAATGAAGATTGTGGATGGAATATCTACAACTCTTGAAGGAAAGGTTGATCAGTCTTCAATAGGTTGGGATGCAAAAGGGAAGTTTTTTGTGTAAACAAATAAGAACATATCTCTTTCAAGAGGTGTTATGGATGCAAGCTTAGTTAGAAATAAACATAAGCTTGCAAAAGAAGTAAAATCTTTAGGGCCCATTGATGATATCTTAAGGAGAAGAAGAGGTAATGGAGGTGGTTCAAATGGTGCTGGGGACCTTACCCCATTGGTCTTGTAATGTCTTCTTTCATCTTTTGCATTTGTAGAACAGCCAAAAAGAAAGAGGAAAGAGGCTTCTCTATATCTTAGGGAGTTGGTGAGGGATAATGAGGTGTTTTTCATTGGGTTAGTAGAGACGAAGTTTTCTTGTTTGGATATAAATAAAGTTAATAGGATTATTAGGGAGGGCTGGGATTTCTTTCATCATCCTGCTAATGGTACTTTTGGGGGTATTCTTATTCTATAGAAGAGTTCAGAGGGTAGTTTTGATGATGTTTTTTATTCTTCTCAGATTGTGTTTAGGTGTTTCAAAATTTCTTATATGGGGAGTTAGAATGTGGCAACAGTTTATGGGAATAAGGATGTGTGAGCTAGAAGATGTTTATGGGAGAGTCTTGATAAGATTTTTGTGGGGGATGTTCTTTCTACAGTGGGAGGTGACTTTAATTGTATTTTCTCCAAGGAGGATAAAAGGGGGGGGGGATTTATCTTCTCCCATGGTCCTTAAGAAATGAAGTCTTTTTTAGCTAATAATGATTTGCATGATGCATGTATTATTGGACAAGGGTATACTTGGTGTAATAATAAGGATGGAAATTCGAGGATTTGGGAAAGGTCGGATTGATGCTTGTTGAATTCAACAGCCCTTCAACAAGTTCTTATTGTTGTGGTAAGACATCTAGGAAGAGTGGCTTCTGATCACTCTCCTATTATTTTTAAACTATACGATACTTTGATTCCGGCTCACAAATTTATGAGATATGGAGATGTGTGGAGATCATACCCTGCAGCATGGAATGTGGTACTTAATGCTTAGAGAAGAAAGGATTTTTGTAATAATGCTAAAATTCTAAAGAGGAAGTTAAATAGAGCTATTAAAGCTTTGTATTATTGGAATATGAATAAATTAAGGGATCTATCTACATTGAATGTTACTTTGAAGAAGGAGATTATGGAACTATAATTTAAAGAGTGTTTGGATGATGGTTTTAACTAGCAAGATCTGTTGTTGTTAAGGTGCAAAGTGTATGAGCTTAATGTTATGTTGGCCCAGTTAACAACCTGGTGGAATCAAAGAGCTAAGACTAGACGGATTCAAAAAGGCGATACAAATTCCAAGTTTTTCCATTACTATGCTTCAACTAGAAGAAATGGGAAGCATATTAATCAAATAAATGATGATATTGATGGAAACAAAGGGAAAGCAGTCTCTGGGATTGGCCTGAATTGGGGAATTAACAAAGAATTGACAATGCTGAGTGGAATATGCTTAATGTTGATTTTAGTCTAGATGAAATGCTGGAAGCTATCAAGAGCATGGGGAATAATAAATCACCTAGTTTGGATGGTTTTACCGCCTCATTCATCAAGCTCTATTGGAGTTTCATTAAAGAAGACATGTGGAGAGCAGTGAATGGATTTTTTATTAATCGAAATTGCGTCCTGAAGGAAAGGATACGTTAATTGTTTTAATCCCTAAGGTGAAGAACACAATCGAGCCCTCACATTTCAGACCAAAAAGTTTGTGTCAATCAACTTATAAGGTGGTGGCTAGAATGATAATGAATTGTGTGAGGTTTTATTTGCCCAAAATCATTACTGAAGATCAAATTTCTTTTGTACATGGTAGATTTTTGTTAGATCAGTGCTTATTGGCTCAAGAAATCTTTAATAAATTCAAATTTTCAAATTCCAATAAAGGGCTTATGATGTTTAAAGTTTATATGGAGCAAGTATATAATAGTATATGTTGGCCAATGCTAGCTAAATCTATAAATTAGTTTGGGTTTCCTCAAAGACTAATTAAGTTTATTATGGAATGTGTTCAAAAGGCGTGGTTTTCTTTACTCATTATTAGTAGAAGAACGGGTTTGATTGAAGCTAAAAGTGGGATTAGGCAAGGATACCAACTATCACCTTATTTGTATATACTATGCTTCCAACTGCTTTCTAATGCAATATATAAAAGGGACGATGATTTTGGTATTAAGGTATCTCCTAAATCTAAAAAAAATACTCATTTACTATATGCTAATGATATTTTATTATTCTCAAATGCTTATATGAGATCAACTCTTTGTATAAAGAATATTTTGAAAGATTTCTTTGGCTGGATCGGCAATAACTTGAAATCTAAAATTTTAATTGGGAATTCAATAAAGAGAAGGTGCAAGAAGAAAATGAAAGTGCTCTGAAGGCACTAGAAAGTTTGTTAGGGATGTTAAGCCCTATAGAACTGGCCAAGGGCTAACAAAGAGAGAGGTGAATTGGATAACTTTTAAACCAAAGATAAAACTCAAACCAAAATCACCACAGAAATCAAAGTGCAGAAGAAAGTAATGCAGAAGAAAAAATAAGAAAAGAACACACCAGATTTATAGTGGTTCGTTCAAATCTTGACCTACGTACACTCCTTGGAGGAACCCTCCAAGTATTGCAAGGTGTCAGATAGCTTGAATAACGCGTATGCTG
>NW_021320019.1:2384688-2402727 GCF_001605985.2 Dendrobium catenatum | reverse complement strand
GAGTGCTTGTCTAAGGGGGCAAATTTGAATCCACCTTAGCTGACAAAGGGCTTTGTGCCCTATCGATCATATCCTATTGATTCATATCTCAAGAATTTGATGCCACGAAGGAACGTATAAGCTCTAGCCATAACCGATATTTCGTGGTGCCTTTTGTCGGCAAAACCACTCGGTTCAGAGGGCCCCAGGTCATAGCCGTTTATCCTGCAGTGCCATTTGACGGCAAAACCGCCGGTTAGAGGACACGTATCACGTCCTTATTGGCAGGAGATTGTTTGAGAATGAATTCTAGTGATATTTTCGACTAGGCATTTGACTCTTTGTGAGCAGAAGTAATTTTTAATTTGTCCACCTCGGCAAACTGTTGCGGAGGGTGGATGGATTTTGCTTTAAGTCTTTGATAGTGTTGCTTCAATTTTAAATATTTAATTTTTAGGATTTTTTGGGATTTTTGGATTTGGTGGAATATTGAAATTTGGATATTTGAGTGGCATTTTGAATTATTTAGAAAGAACTCCTCCGGTTGAGATTAGCATTCAACACGGCCATCATCGGGGTAGTTGGGGTCATTTCCATTTGATTGAACCTTGTCGACCCTATCAACTTGCCAATAGGGGATCGGGTTTCGTAGACTTTGTGTTCGTTTGTGAATTTACATTGCTGAAAGCCTGGAAGGCCTAACATGGATATATAAAATAAATATTCCGGTCGACTTCGTGAACGCATATTTATGCAATGGTTTGAACCTTGTCTACTCCTATTTTCCTGCTTAGGAGGATCGGGTTCCATAGGCTTTATGCCTTTATTAGTGAATTCTCTTGATTATAGACCTTGAAGGCCTAATATGAATGTATAAAAACAAATGAACCGGTCGCCACTACCATGTACTTGTTTGATGGTTCGAATCCTGTCGACTTCTATTGATCCGTATAGAAGGATTGGATTAGAACTTGAATTCACTTGTTGACCCGTACAGCATTCCTAGACGTCATATGTGTACAATAACACGCTCGTCGGGGCCCATGCTGGTATTTTGGGGGCATTTTATAATTATTGATTGAACCCTGTCGACTCCTATTTACTTAGGAGGATCGAGTTTAAATTTATTGACCCACGCAGCATCCCTAGACGTTACGTGTGTACAATAACATGCTCGTCGGGGCCCATGCAGTTTTTATGATTGCTTTTACTCATTTTAGTGTACTTATATGTATATAAACTACTGTGCACATGCAGGGTACTTTGAAAGTATTTATAGACGCCTTATGTCTGCTTGCATGGAAGTTACAGATCCGGTGGCGTGGCGTAGCAGCTTCTGAATAGGCTTGTTTGCTACTTTATACAGGTAAACTGTCGTGCACTACTTATTTTTTACAGGTGGATTGTAATGTACTAACAAATCTCCTGCTGTGAGTTGTAGAATCTCGTAGGAACTTGTATTCTTTATGCAATCTGCTGTGATTTTGTTCTTTACAATACATCCACTACTGCTAGAGGTAGATGTATTCATCCTTAAACTTAAGTTGACTACAAGATACTGCATTTACTGTAGTCTTTATACATCTTCCCATGGGTGGATGTTGTACATACATTTGTATTCTTAGAGGACTCATGCGTATTACAGATCTTCTATTCTTGATTGTTTGCGGATCAATGTACTTATTTGTATCTTGATGTTGATTACGAGGGTGCTAGAATACCCTTGCTACAAGAGTCTGCGGGTGCTTGTTTCTGTTTTATGTCAATCGTTGCATCAACTAATAGTTTTCTTCATTGGGGCATCTAATCTTCAGCATACAAGTTCATTGGTCGATTGATATGAATACGACAAATTTCATGTTGGTTATAGATAAATCAAGGGTTTTGTAGCACATATATTCTTCTCATTTGAAAGTAGACTATTATGTGCTCATCTACATATTAGCCTGCATTGATAACAAAGAATCCGCTTCTTCTACATCTTCCTTATATTGTTTGCAATCGTACTACTTTCATCGTGCATAATAACTAGCAAATCACTTTGTTACATCGCTTGACGGCTTATAGCATGAGTGATAACATTATCATTATAGCCACTTGTCATTAACATTTTGATTGGTATAATCGTCATGGATGAATTGTAACATTTATTAGGGATTTCATACTACGACTTATGGGTAAGTGATGTTCAAGGTTCTTTGTAGCAGCCTTCCCTGTCCATACATGAATCCTCTTTGTTCATCAGAGAACACTTGCTTTTCGTTTGTAGGCAAATAACGACCACCTACAGTCCACTGTTCTCTTTACACTTGCTAGTAAATACACTGCATTTCTTCATTTAATATTTGCTTGTGAAAGAGGTTACACTTATTGCAATTAGCTTACATCTATTATAAGCATGATAAGTTGAAATCCGCAAGCCTTTTGTTTGATCATTGATATTCATTGCAAAGATCTAGGTCTTTACTTAGCATTTACATGGAGTATTTGCTAAGTTAAAGTCTCATTCCATAAAATTGAGTTCAAGCTCTCTTGCATCAAATTCCATGTGGTCCTTGCGTTCGATATCAATTCATTTTGAATTCAATTTGAATTCTCAATTTAGCTTAAGTTCAAAGTCAAATTTGCGTCCAGTTCATGTTCAAGTACAAGTCTTCTTCGGTCCGAGTCAAATATTTCAATGTTAAAGTCATGCCCTTGTTCATTTTAATTTGAATATTCAAAAGTTTATTGTCATTAAATATGAATCAAGTTCGTGTCCTTTGCAGTTTGTTCAAGTCCCTTGAGTCCTTTCAAGTTCAAGATTGAGTTTTTGTTCAATTTTTGCTTGAGTTCAAGTCCAAGTTCTTATTCTTTTCAATTTCATTTGAGTTTGAATTAAGCCTTTTATTAATGTATTTTGAGTTCAAATGAGTCCAGGTACAAGTCCCATTTTTGTTCAATCAAGCTCAGGTACGGCCTCGTGTTCACCCGAAATTTCGGCAACCTCCCGGGATCTCCCCGATTTAAGGAAAAACTACGAGAAAACTAGGCCTTTCCCACCACGCGCAATAAATAAGTGAATGATAGGTGTCCTCAGGCGAGGACACGGCGGCCGTGATCTTTCTTCCCACCACGTGCAATAAAGGCGTGCATGGGGTCTTTGACGGTACCTGTTCTAAAAAAGACAGTTTGCTTCCCCCCGCTCGGGGGTACTTATGAGTGACCCCACCTCGTCTTAGGTGCCGCACCGGGGTCCCATCCCACCACGCGCAATAAAGGCCTGTATAGGCAGTTTTCCGGTGCGCCACGAGCACCGAAATAGAGTTAAGGTGATTGCCCGCCTCGTCGTAGGTGTCGGACCGTGGTCCCATCCCACCACGCACAATAAAGACATGTATAAGCGATTTTTCGGTCCACCGCATACAATGGAAACGAGAATCTGAGTTTAGAAAATCTGTACCTTCGCAGGGTTGTAGATGTTGGCACGTGGATCGAGGGAGAGAGAAATAGCACTTCATTTCAATTATAATTTAATAATAATTAATTAATGATTAATTAATTACAATTATAACTAACAAATAATTAATTATAATTAATAATGACTAATTATAATTAATTAAATAATTAAAATCAGTAATTGTTAATTAATTATAATTGATTTATTAATTACAATTATAATTAATTAAATAAATAAATATAATTAATTATTAATTAATTATACTTAATTAATAATTAATTATAATATATAAAAAATAAAATAAAATCCCTCTCCCTTCTCTAGTTTACGGGATTTGGCTGAATGGGCGTGAAAGGGAGAGAGTTACCTTCATAGCCAGTGAGCTCCTGTGTTGCTTGCGATCAAAATGGTGTAACTTGCTATCTAATAGGTGGAAGAGCCGTCGGAGGATTCAGCGGGTCTAGGGCTTCAAGAGGTCGGCCTTCTCCCTCTCTCTCTCTCTCTCTCTCTCTCTCTCTCTCTATGTGGGAGATCGGCATAGGGAAACAGAGGCAACGAGGTCGGCTAGGTTTGCGGCACTGAGAGGTGGAGGATGTCGGGTAAAGGCCGGAGATGGGAAGGAGAATGAATGGTCGGGGTAGGGAAGAGGTCGTTCGAGGCTTGGAGTTCGGCTGTGGATTTTGGCTTGAGCTCGACAGTGGGCGAGGAAGACGGGAGGAGGTGTCGAGATGGGGAAGATCGGAAGCTTGTGAGAGAGGAAGGAGGAAGAGGTCGGGCTGAGGGCTTCGGGTGGAGCTACAGGCGATGAGTTCGATAGTGGGGAGTTGAGGCTTCGTGTGGGTTGCGAATCGAGAGCAACGGGAGGAACGAATGGAGGAAGCAACCCTTGAGTTGAAACTTCCCTCCCTTTTTAACGACGCCAAAAGGAGCGAAATCGAGGCCATCGTCGCAAGTTTTATGCAGGAATTCTGGGAAGTGATGCAAACAGCGCCGATTCAGCAGGATTCATTACGGGATTTATGCAGTATTTGTGCAGGTATGGATTTGAGCATGTATTTTCATTTCTTCTTTCTTTTTTTTTTTTATACTGAGGTCAACAAATGCCCCCAACAAATCTGGTACGCGTCTGGAGCGAATCGCGTTTGTTGTAAGTTGTTTGGCTTTGTGGATCTCCAGATATTTGTTCTAGATGTCACACAGAAGCTCTTATTTAGTGGATTTCCCAAAACTTATTTGGATGTCACACTAGTTTTCTTTTAGCGGATATCCAAAAATTTGTTTTGATGTCACACTAAGATTTTCATTCTATAGATCTCCAAGTGTCCATCTCTGTGCCTTCGTGGATCTTTAGATGCATTTGTAATCTTCAATATAGTTGATATATCTGCTCTTCGTCAAGTAGATATCTATGGGGTAGAGATAGAGTACATTGTATCTAGGTCTCTAGAGCATGACTCTGTGGATTGACGCTAGTGGGTAACATCGCCATCATTTTCTCTCTTCAATCGTCACAATCACTTTAGTTTATAGTATTTCTGTATATGCCCAACATTCTTCTATCATCTGGTTTTGTTTTGACAAAATTTTAAATATTTATTTGAGGATCTCGGCATGCGGTACGATGTCGACTCAAATAAATATTTAAAATGCCCCCAGTCTTTAAGGACATTTGTAAGTATCATCCAGGGTGCTCACTCCATGGTTTTGACTTGAGTCCTGAGATTCTAATTCCTTCTGTCCTGTGTTTTGTGCTATGGACATTGATGGAGAATTACTTGATTTGTCTTTTACTGACTTGTCAGGAGATTTGTGTTCCTTCGGCCCTATGTTTCGTGCTTTGGCGGGCTTGATGAAGGAGTAGATGCCGGTGACCTAAACCTTTTAGGTTCGTATCAGGTCGATGGCGAAAAGTCATCGGTCCAGAGCTTTGTGCATAGCGAACTTGTTAATGACAGAATACATTAGTTCAGCCTTAGGCTTTGTGTAAATTTTGGAATAATTTTCTTCGGTCATTTGCTTTGTGCTTCGACGGACTTATTGAAGAAAAATTCCTTCGATCCTCGCTATGTGCTTTAAGGATTTATTGAAGGATTTCCAAGTTCTGGATTCAGTTGATAGTACCAAACGTAGGTAATATCTTGATCCTTAACCACTTGAGAAGACTTTAATCTGATTCACTTATGTTGATCAGATCAGGAGAGCTAAAATTTGATAGCTCTTTATCCTATGGTTGCTAAGATGGGGGTTCCTCTACTATGGCCTTTCTTATGGCTTGTTGAGTAGATGAAACTGCCAGCGATTCGACCATATTTGAGCTTGTTAGATCCAACATTTTGCACTCATTCAGGCTTCAGACTCGAGCTACGGAATTACGCCTCCCAATGCTGATTTTACTGAAGTTATTAGATTTAGTCATCCTTCGTGTTTGAAGATTTGGAGCCTACAAACATTTGTTGGTTGTTCAAGACTCATCCTTCCACTGTAACTTTGATTCTCCAGTCAATTGAGAGAATTCGGTGAGCTACGATCACTTAAACTTGTCGAGTAAAATTTGGCCTTCGTTCTTCCTACAGTCCCTACTGACGGGTTGACGAAGTGGGGGTTCCACTACTATGGCCTTTCTTATGGCTTGTTGAGTAGACAAAGCTGCCAGCGATCCGATCATATTTGGGCATGTTGGATTCGACCTTTTACACCCATTCGAACATTAACCTTTAGGCTGTCGAAAGACTACAAGCTTTTTTGCTCAATTTATAGGAGTGTGTAGTCACAAAAATCTCTTCCTTGATTTTTGAATCTTGGTACATTGGAGAAGATGGTGTCTTGAACTTTTGAAAGATCATCTGCATATACTTTGAAAAAAAAATCTTTATATTCTTTAGTATAAAATAACATTTGAATTGATAACATTAAATATTTATTCGGGAATCTCGGCATGCAGCGTGATGTCGACCTAAATAAATATTTAAAATGCCCGTCTCTCAGGGACATTCTAGAACAGAATAAATTTGAAATTTTGAGATATTAAATATTCATTTGAGGATCTCATCGTGTAGCACGATGTTGACCCAAATGAAATATTTAAAATACCCCGTCTCCCAAGGACAATTTGGATAGGCTTTGTATCTTTGAGATTTTAAATATTTATTAGGGAATCTCGACACACAGTGCGATGTCGACCCGAATAAATATTTAAAATGCCCCCAGTTTGATGGAGGATTTTGAAATGCATTCTTGTTATGCAAGAGAATTTAAAAATATAGATATAAGCATGCACTGATAACTATGTACCTAAAACTTTCATCACAAAGTACATTTTCATATATGATACTTCTTTAAATGTCAATCGTTGATGGGGGCATAGGCCTACGTCCGTCCAGATCGATCAACTGATATGCTCCTCTTTGTTACACCTTGATGACGAAGGGGCCTTCCTAATAAGATATGAACTTGCCACCAATTTTTCGGTGTGGGATGATTGATCTTCTCAGCACCATGACCAATTTCCCTTCTTGAAATGTCCGAGGGCGCATCATCCAATTAAAGGATTTTGCCATTCTTCCTCGGTAGTTTTCCAAGTTTTGTTGAGCTTGTAACCTGAGTTCATCAAGTGCATCGAGCTCTTCCATTCAGAGGCAGGTATTTTGCTCTTGAGTGTGATCATTCTGAATTGTTACCTGGAGTGATGATAATTCAATCTCCAATGGTAACACGGCTTCAACTCCAAACACTAAAGAGTAAGGAGTGGCTTTGATTGGCATTTTAGTATGTTGTATAGTATACCCATAGTGCCTCTGCCATTTTCGTATGCCACTCTCTTTTGTTCTTGGTAAGGATCTTCTTCAACAATTTCACCAACGTCTTGTTGAAGGCCTCTGCCAAGCCATTTGCCCTTGGATTGTATATTGATGAATACCGCCAATCGATTCTGTGATGATCAACGAATTTGTAGATCTTTGTAATTATTAAAGCCGTACCATTATCCAAAATTATGCGGCGTGGCACACCAAATCTGTAGACAATAATATGGGTAAAGAAATTTATCACATGCTCGGATGTGACCTCTCTGAATGGAGTCGCCTCTGCCCACTAAAAAAAGTAGTTTGTTGCTGCTAGAATAAAGCGGTGTCCCGCTGATGACGGTGGATCTATTGGACCGATTATATCTGTACCATAACATTCGAATGGCCAGGACGCTACTGCCGGGTGGAAAGGATTTGGAGGCTGATGTATAACATCACCGTGGATTTGACATTCGTGGCACCACTTAGCGTGGTCAATACAATCTCTGACCATGGTCGGTCAATAATAACCCATTCTCATGATTTTAGCAGCTATCTTAGGACTTGACTGATGTACTCCACAAATCCCTTCGTGGACTTCTACTATCACTTTATCAGCTTCCTTGGTCCCTAGGCACCTTAGCCACATTTGATCAAAAGCTCGTCGGTATAAAGTGTCATTGACAAATGCGTATCGCAACGCCCTTTTTCGGAATTGTGGGGCCATAGACTTTTCTGTTGGAAGTTTGTTTTCTTTGAAGTAGTCAATGAATGGTTGCTCTAATCATTTTCGACTTCAATATCTAAACAATGCCACCACGATTTTGAAGCTTGACTAACTTTATGTCTCTTGGCCACATGATATTCTTCTGAATAATTTTTCATAATGATCTGATGGAGAGGTTGAGGGTCAACTGGGATTTTACCCTGCTTATTTGAATCTGAAATTCCCTCCGCCATTGGGAATTGTAACAGAGCGGGCTCCAAGACCCTTCGAGTATAAACTCCAATGAATATAGACATTTCCTCATTGATATTCGTTATTTCTTTGGCTAATTTGGCCAGACAATCTGCTTTAGCATTCTGTCCTCGCGGAACTTGAACTATTTCAATACTTGGTACTTGCTTTAAAAGTTCGAGGGCTCGCCGATGGTAATTAGCCAATTCAACTTTGCCAATTTTGTAAATACCGAGGACCTGATTTATCACGAGCTGAGAATAACCAAAGATTTGGAGATGTTAGATTCTTACATCGATCGCAATCTCCAGCCCTGTTATTACAGCTTCAATTTTGGTACAAGGTTCAGTCAAACTGAACGAGAATCTCATTATGCCTCCCGCAGGTGCTATAAAAATAAGACCAATGCCGGCTCGGGCCCTTGCAATATTTGGAGGTCGAGCAGGTCTAATAGATGATGCCCCGTCAAAGTACATCTCCCATAATTGTGATTTGTTTTCTTCCTCAACATGCATAATCTGCTCATCAGGCAAATCATCATTTAGCGGAGAATCTGCCGGGATTGGATGTGTGGCGAGGAAGACTTCCAAGGCTTGACCTTTCATCGCTTTTTGTGTCATGTATGTGATATCAAACTGTACTAACACTGTTCACTTGGCCAGGCGACCTGTCAACGCTGGTCTTATCATCAAGAACTTATGCGGATCGATCTTTGATATCAAGGTGATATTGTGGGATAACATGTAGTGGCAGAGTTTTTGAACTGCAAAAATCAGCGCCAGGCAATGCTTTTCAATCATGGAATATCTCGCTTATGCTCCGATCAATCTCCGACTGATGTAGTAGAGTGTGGTTTTCTTTCCTTCTTCATTATTCTGGGCCAATAATGCTTCGAGGGACTCTTCTAGTGCTGCTGTATACAGTATAAGAGGCTTCTCCGAAATTGGCGCTGCGAGAATATGCGGATTTAACAAGTATCTTTTGATATTGTCAAATTCTTTCTAACAATCATCCCATTAGAAACAAACATCTTTCTTCATTAATTTGGAGAATGGTTGGCACCTACCTGATAGATTCGATATGAATCTCCGAAAGAAAACCAATTGTCCTTGCAAAGAGCGGAGTTGTCGAAGGTTCTTTGGAGGTGGCATTTCCATGATTGTCTTTGATTCCTCGATGAAGAACAACATATCCCAGAAACTTGCCGGAGGAGACCCCAAAAGCGCACTTGAGGGGATTCATCTTTAGATCATACTTTCTGATCCTTTCAAATACAATTCTGAGATCTTTTAAGTGATCTTTTCGGCCAAGGCTTTTGACAACAAGATCATCTACATAACACTCAACCTTCTGATGTATCAAATCATCAAATATGTGAGTCATCGCCTGCTGGTAGGTGGCACCAGCATTCTTCAGGCCAAAGGGCATGACAGTGTAGCAGAATATGCCAATGGGTGTTTTGAATGATATGTACTTTTCATCATCAAGCGCCATTTTGATTTGATTGTAGCCTGACGATCCGTCCATAAAAGAGAACATATTATAGTTGGAAGTATTATCAACTAGAAGTTCTGATGCTGGGAGAGGAAAGTCATCTTTCAGGCATGCCTTGTTAAGGTCCCAGAAGTTAATACAGATACGAATCTGCCCGTTCTTCTTCACTGAGACGATATTTGTGATCCAATCGACATATTTTTCTTCATGAATAAAACCTGCATCTATTAGCTTCTTTGTCTCAGCAATCACCTGCTCTTCAATCTCCAATCTCATCCTCCTTGGAGCTTGTTTGATAAGTGATGCATCTGATTTGATGGTCAATCTATAAACTGTGACATCAGGGGATAAGCCGGGCATCTCAGCATATGTCCAGGCAAAGCAGTCCCTGAATTCAAAAAGAAGTTGCTTTATTTCTTCTATTTGTTCTTCGGCTAGGAGATAATTAATAAAGGTTAGGCGAGGGCCTTTCATCGGTTCCCAAGTTGACCTCTTTTTAGTTCATCCATAGTGTGGCTGTCTGTCCACCATATTCAAGCTCTTCTGGTACAGGTTCAGCTTCTACAGGTTGCTCGTCGTAATTATCAACTTCATACGCCTCCTCATCACCATCATCATCTGATTTAATTTCCCGGTACGTGATTGCTCGGCAAATCTCATTTCTGGGGTACTTCCATACAATAAATCCTAGACCCTTTTCGCAAAAATATCCTTCTTGTTTATTGAGTGGGGATTTCTTCAATACCAGAGGCTCAAGCAGAAACGAACTTGCTGTTTGGAAGAACGAGTTTTACCTTGCTTTCGCAACATGCTTTGAATATTTCTGGTATTGTACCTGTGAAACCTCATAGGTACTAATTCCTTGGAATCAACGAGTGTACGAAACCAATCTCGATTTATCTCTTCTTTGAGTTTCCCGATTGAATAAAATAGAATGTCACAAGCTCTTCAACATTATGCACCTCTCGAGGAATAACCTTTTTGAAGTGTTGCAGGGAAATGCGTGTGCTACGAGTACACTGTCTGAAATTGATAGGCTGTCTATTCTTTTGGAGAACACATCCTGCACTGTGTTCATGTAGATAGAATCGTAGTCATAATCATCATTTGAGTATTCAACCTCCATACTCCTTTTGGTTGTTGATTGGCATATCCTCTGAGATTTTGTATGTGTGACATCATTTTCATCCGTGTCACTTCCTAGGTGAGGTACGTATCTTCTTTCTCTTGGGTTGGTTGATGCCTTGGGAAGAGTCGGCGTTGCCTTCTTTCTCCCCACCTGCTTCTTGGTTTCTTGTCTAGGCTGTTTTGCAACTTCTGGATCTGATGCGTATGCCTCAAGAGAGCTCGACGGCTTCAGCTTCTTTGGGATGAAGTACTTTGCATCTTCGTATATCTTCACCTCATGAACTGCAAACGGTTGAATGTCACCAGATATTTTGAATTCTTCTCCATCCCTGAGGTACTTCATGCATTAGTGTAGTGTTGATGGGACGATGCTGTACTCATGCAACCAAGAGCGGCCAAGGGGTGCTTTAAAGGCAGTATCTGCATCAATCACATGAAATTTGTCATCTGTATGAAGTTATCCAAATGTGAGAGAGCGTAAATGATCCTAGGGTCTTCTACCCTTTCTCATTAAATCTATGTATCATTAGCATATCTGACCCAAGATGCTCCACATCAAGACAATGATCCTAGTGCTTTCAAGCTCATTAGATTTATGGATGATCCTGGATCGATCAGGATTCAACTAATCACCATCCCATCACTTTCTGTAGTAACATACAGAGGGCGATTATGATCCGCCATTCTGAGCATAATGTCTTCTTCAGAGAAGGTGACGAACGGCTCATTACGAGCTTGTAGAACCTCAGTCAAATTACGTTCAGCAAAATACGCCTCGTATCTTTCGGGATCTTTGAGAGTCTGAATCAGAGTCTCCCGAAGGTCTTTAGACATTAACAAGGCGTCGTATATGCTGAGTTGTGCTGGTATTTTTCTCAGATGTGATAAGACATTATAATTTACCCATGTGGCTGAAGTAAACTTTTTCTTAGGATCTTCAGTGATAATATCACCGTTGATGACTATCTCTTTCCCCTTATCTTTATTTGATGTCTCTTTCTTCTGTAGAGGCGGTAATATCTTACCACTCCTTAATTGCATTTGAGCGACTTCGTCTGGATTAAACTCATTTAATGACACATTTTCTTCAAAGTCCGTTATTGTTGCGTCTAGGGATTCATCTGTCGATTCAGAGTCACCACCCAGGTTTATGTGTCCCTTCCGTGATGCTATATCGGGGTCCAACTCATCTGTCTTTGGAAAATACAAATCCTCATCCGAACTATAATCCATTGGTAATACCATCATACAAGACTCAAAGGATACTTCTTCAATGCATTCTTCTTTTATAAGCATAATTTGTACCACTGAGATAACTGACATATTTCTACAGGAAGGGATTCCTCATCACCTTTTCTGATTTCATTTATTTTAAGCCCTGACATAAAGTCAGCGAGCTTAATAGGTCGCCTCACAGTCTGGTAGCACTCATCCAAACTGTCGATAACCCTTTGCATTGCAGACATCTTCTCCTTGGGCTTCTTCAACTTGGTCTTCTTCTTGGAGGATTTCACCATTCCAGGCTTCGAAGTGCTAGCTTGGTTGAAGGATTGTCTAGAAGTCGATGCTTGTGCCACAGGAAGTGCTAGCTTGGCTTTTTAGGTCCGCCTCTACATTTCTTAACATAAGTCAAATCAAATACCTCTACTTTCCTAACCGGGTCATCGGGAGGCCGCCGTTTTATGTGACCAAACCATCTAAGGCGGCTCTCTTTAATCTTATCCTCTACTGGAGCTAATCAAAGATTTTCATGTATATGCTCATCTCATATCCTATCTCTAAGGGTAAAGTCACTCATCCACCTGAGCATCCTCATCTCTGTCACACTTAGTATTATGCTTCTTTTTTAATGACCAACATTTGGCACCATAAAGCACTGTAGGCCTCACCACCATCTTATAGAATTTTCCCTTAAGTTTGAGGGGTAGTTTCTATCACACAATAAGCCTGATGCATTCCTCAACTTCAACCATCCAATTTGAACTCTGTTGATAATATCCAAATCTATTTCACCATTACTCTGAACAATAGATCCAAGATATCTAAAGCGTGTACTCTTATTAATGACTTGATCGTCCAAAGTCACAATCCCCTCCCTAGGTCTATTACTATTAAATTACACTATATATATATATATTCTATTTTAGATCTACTCAAGCGAAAATCTTTACACTCCGAGGTTGACCTCTATAATTCAAGTTTACCTTCAACTCCCTCTCTAGTCTTATCAACAAGAAGAATATCATCAACAAAAAGCATACACCAAGGCACATCCTCTTGCAAATGTCTAGTGAGAACATCCATGACTAAAGCAAAAAAGATATGGGCTTAAGGTTGATCCTTGATGTAACCCAACCGAAATAGAGAAATACTTGGTCAAACCACTTTGTGTTTGAACACAAGTAATAGCTCCAACATACATATCATTAATGATTTGAATATAAGCATTATTAACTCCTTTCTTTTCAAAAACTCTTCATAGCACTTCTCTTGGAACTTTATCATATGCGTTTTCTAAATAAATAAATATCATATGTAAATCCTCATTTTCTTTATGTTTCTCTATCCAACCTCTTAATAAATGTATGGCTTCCATAGTCAACCTACCAGGAATAAATCCAAATTGATTTTGAGAAACATTAATATCACGCCTTAAGCTATGCTCCATAACTGGCTCACATAGTTTTAAAGTATAACACATTAACTTAATTCCTTTATAATTCACACAATCTTGTGCATCACCCTTATTCTTAAAAATAAGAATTAACACACTCATTCTCCACTAATCTGACATCTTTTTAGTCTTCAAAATAGTATTAAAAAGTTTAGTAAGCCAAAAAATTCCTTCATCTCCTAAGCATTTTCACAGCCCAATTGAAATACCATCAAGTCCAACAACTTTTCCACCCTCATTTTCTTTAAAGCCTCTCTAATTTCGGTTTTACTAATACGCCAATAAAAACAGAAATATTTATTTTCATTTAGGGTGTTAAGATCACTACAGTCAATCTTATTTTCACAATCTACATTAAAAAGTTTAGCAAAATATCTCATCCATCTTTGTTGAATATCATCTTCTAAGAAAAGTATTTTTTTCATTTTCATCCTTAATATAGTTCACTTGAACTAAATACTTACTACTCCTATCTCTTTATTTGACTAACTTATACATATATCTTTCTACCTCCTTAGTATCTAATCTATTATATAAATCACAAAAAACTAAGATCTTTGCATCGCAAATTATTTTCCTAGATTCCTTAGGAGCCTCTTTATATCTTTCCCAATTACCAGAGTTTTTTAAAATTAAATCAATTTTTATAACAAATCTTTTTTTTTTTATATTTTCTTGCACATTTAGATTCCACCACTAACTATTTTTACTATTATGAGCTTTCCCTTTTATTCTCCAAACACTTTTTTTTTTGCAATATTCTTAATATTACTAGCTACTTTTTTCCACATAATATTAGCATCCTCCAAAATCTTAAGATCTAAAATCTTACTCTAAAAAATATTTTTGTTAATATTCTTTAAATACTCGCATCTAATTCTAGAATATCATTTTACTTTAGTTTTATTTTGTACTCCTTTATCTTAAAGTCCAAAACTAATAATCGATGTTGGGTACATAAATTTTCACTTGGAATAACTTTACAATCTTTGCAATCTAAACGATATAATTTTTTTTAAAAGAAAATAGTCAATATGAGTTATACTATATCTTTTTTTATAAGTGAGGAGATGTTCATTCCTTTTCTTAAATAAGGTATTAGCAATTAAAAAATTATAAGCTAAACAAAAATCTAATATGATTTTGCCACCCTTCATTTGTCGTTCCAAATCCATGGCCACCATAAATGCTTTTAAAATCTACCTCTCTACCAACATGTACATTTAAATCTCCTTCAATAAAAAGTATTTCTACAATAGGTATCTTTTGTATTTATTCTTCTAAGTCATTCAAAAAATTTAATTTAGAACTTATATCTTGAGGAGCATAATCACATATAATTTTAGCATCAACAACAATCTTTAAAACTATAATTCTATCTTCAATCCTACTAATTTTAATAACATTATCCTTCAAACTCTTATCTATAATAATACTTATATCATTTCTAGTACGACTTCTACCTGAATACCAAAGTTTAAATCCTAAACTATTAAGTTACTTAGTCTTCTCTCTAACCCATTTAGTTTTATGAATGCACAAAATATTTAACTTCCTATGAATTATAATATATATTAATTTTCTTATAAGGGAACCTATATTCCAAATTCCTATCCTAATTTCAGTTTCATATTTTTTAGTTTCATAGACTAGCTTTTTTGCCCACATCTGTCCTTGATGTGGCAACCCTTGTCTATTTAACACTGCACCCGAGAGCTGGTGCAGCAGCCATTGCACACTTTTCACCATATTGAGGCCATACAGCGCGTTGCTTCTAGGGGACGCCCTAGCATTAATACAATTTCTTAAAGGATTCATGTCATTATTATTCGATAAGTTTTGCACTACCTGTCGACTACCTAACGCAACCATCTGCTTTTCTCATCCAAGACTTAGAACCTGACAACGACAGTGTTTTTAATAAAAATTAATTATAACTAAAATTAATCATAATCATTTAATTAAAATTAACTGCAATTAATTATAATAGTTATAATTAATTAAAATAATTATAATTAAAATTAATTATAATTAATTGAAATTAACTATAATTAAAATTAATTAAGCCCTTAATCATTCTCTCATTCCTCCTCTGTTCAGCTAATTTACGGGGTTTGATCGAAGAAGCTTGTGTAGGGGAGAAAGTTACCTTCAGAGCAAGTGAGCTCTCCCGTCGTTATTTCTGATCAAAATGTCATAACTTCCGAACTGATAGGAGGGGATGTCATTGAATGAGTGAAGTCGATAGACAATGGAGTCAAAGAGGTTGGGGTTCGGATGGGTAAGAGACGTTTAGGGCAGGATTCAGATAACGTCGGGCCTTGGTTTGTAGTGTCGGATAGTTCAATCACCAGCAAGGTAGGGTGGAAAGGAGGAGGGAAGCAGAGGTGGGATCTTGCAGAACAACTAGGACGGGCGATGGCTAGGTCAGAATCGGGAGCTAGGCATCAGAGGCTTTGAAGACGACAGGATGGAGGGGTTTAGAGCTTTCCAGTCTTGAGGCTCTGATGTTGAGGTTTCAGTAGAGGAAAAATGGGACAGAGAGGTTGAGGATTGATCAGCTACAGGACTTGAGTGGATCAGAGGTTTGAGGTCAGAAGCTTACTGAGGCGTTGGAGTCAAAGGCTTTGGAGTTCTCGCGTGGAAGAGCCCGTGAAGCAGAGTCTTTGTTCGCATTTTAAAGGCGAAGGCAAAGGCGGGATCGAGGTGAGAGCGCGTGTGGCCTGTCCGAAACAGCGCCGTTTGCAGAGATAAGGGCACTGTAGTAGTTGGGGTATGGCTTCGGCAGAGTGCAGGTAATGATTTTATTTATTTTATATTACACATTTTTTTGTGTGGAGGTCAATAAAGGTTCTGAAATTAAAAGGCATGTACCTGAAGTGTAATCATAGCAACATTTTCTGGCAAACAATAGGAATCTGTTGCAGAGAATTTTGGCACATGTGAGTTTGCCCAGTTGCCTCCATCCTGGAAACCAAGCAACAATTCATGTTAACAGAAACAAGTTACAGTAATACTAAATTATAGTTCATTATTAACCTGTTCAGAGAACGCCATGAGAAGAGGAGAATATATCTCCTGACCAGTGGTTCTACGCCATTTAGCTCCCTCTCCGAGTTGATCGATTCTAAGATAAATTTTGCCTTGAATCTGTTAATAGATACAATATTGAAAAATGTTTCTCAACAATTCCTTCCATTTCTTAAATTTCATGGTTCATATAGAAAGTGTAATTCTGTACATTTCAAGAAAAAAAAACCGGAAAATGAAACTTAGCATAGATTTACATAATCACTGACATAATAATACAATCGCATTCAAATTCCTGAAATATTAGTTCACTTTGACCACATCTAAAGAATTATTTCTTTTAATTATTACAAACATGGGCGCGCTAGTATATTTTGAATAAAACTGCCTTTCTTGTCCAAGAATAAAGGACAAAATATCAAATAAAATTAAGCAAAAAATTTTAAAAATATATACAAGAAAAGATAATAAGAATGAAGACTGCTAGTATGTAAACATCTTTCATATTGTCATGTGGGCCACTGATCTGCCCACCATATAAGATTGCACCAAGTCACACAGTTGTCCACAAAGAGATTGAAGACACCAAATGAAGTGGGCTTGGGTTAGCTGAATTAGCAGTAGATGTTGATAGAGTCGCTTGAGATCCATTTGGTAACATAAACTATGATTCATTCAGCTCAGATTAAGCATCGGTTGAAGTGTAAGGGGATTGAGCAGTCTTCAACGAGAGGGTTGTGGGAGAGTGCTATAAGATTGAGAGTAGCGGGCAAGCAAAGCCGCTAGTTGGAGAGACAGAGAGCATGCGAGATTTTAGCATTTATTAATCTATTTTAAGAAGCTGAACAAATGACGTGCAATGATTTTTTTATTAAGTTCTTTTAATTAAATTTAATTAGTTAAAAGAATTAGATTAAAATTATGTGTAAATTAGTGAATATTCTCGTTTTCATGCATCTTGAATTTTGTGTTGTCTCACACGTGAATAAATTTTGCATTTCATTCTTGCGCAATAAATTGGTCAATATAGTTGTTCTTCTTAGGTATTTTAGATGTCCAAAATGCATCATTGAGCTCCCCCTACCTTCTTACCCTCTCTATCTCTCTCCACATCTTTCTTCCACAACCTCTCTCTCTCTCTCTCAAAAGTGAGCAAAAGAAGTTTCAATGCTTTCTGTGTACCCATTCTCCCTCCTTATCCCTCTCTAATAAAGAGAATATTTTCCTTCAATTTCTTTCTCTCTCTAGAGTGATAAAATCTCGTGTAGGTGATGAAGACCTCGATTAATTTTTTAAGCATGTTGGGGTATAAGACCCCATCCCGCTTCTTCATAAGTATTGAGGGCAAGCCTGGCTCTCCCAACGATTGCTCCTATCTGAGGGAGACGTCGAGAGACTGCCAAAATCTACACTAACAGAAGACCCAATATATAATCAAAAACCTATACACGTCTTTCTAAGAGTGGCGGGATGAAAGACCCCAAATGTGGTTTCTTATGACACTGACTTTACATGCTTTTGTTCACATGGTGGGTAAGCCTAGCACAATATACAT
>NW_021320019.1:2376880-2382945 GCF_001605985.2 Dendrobium catenatum | reverse complement strand
TTGGGGGTTGGGCCTGGTTGGCTGGCCAGCAGTTAGGTTTAGGGATTAGGCTAGATGGTCGGCTGCTAGGGAAGGATTGGGAGCTCCTTGGCCGACGGTTAGGGGAGTGGAGCGATGGTCGAGCCTTAGCCGATGGGCCTTAGGATAGGGCGACCGGCGGGTTGTAAGGGAAAAGGAAGGGAGGAAAAAGAAAAGATAAGGAAGAAAATAGCCACGAACCCGGACGCTTCCAAGGTTGGGAGGTGATCCGTCTCCCTCTCCTAGGGATTTCTCTCCAAAGCTCTCAAGCTCTCAAGAAACACAAGTTGCTGAAATTTTCATTAGAATTCTTCATTAACTTTAAAAGAAACACAAGGGACTTATATATAGCCTCATACAATGAAAGGGTACTAAAGATGAAATTGCCCTTAGGGCTTACATATGATAAGACCCTTAAGTAAGGGTAAAACGGAAAATGCTAATAAAACAAATACATAATGCAAACAAATAAAATAAATACATATGATGAATCAAAAATAGATCGGCGTGATCATGGCCATAGATCGTCAGCCACGTCTCTGATATACTTTCCATGATTTGTCCCCATCAAAAAATGGAAACAACAAAGTTGCATTTCATTAACTCATGATTTACTTGTTGCTACCTATCACCAATGTCTTGCACGCAAGGTATAATTTTGAAAGCCTTGAAATTAAGTAGTCATGACTGTTATTCCAGCGTGAGAAGGAAATTTATGAAATTAAGTACTTATGCACATTGTTCCAAAGTGGCAAGAAAATTTGAAAAATGAGAACTCGTGTACATTATTCCAACGTGCAGGGGAAAGTTGCACTTTCACTCATATAGGCGAGAAAGACTCCATGAACATTTTTAAGCGTGTTGGGGGTAGAAGACCCTAATTGCAATTATCGCATGACACTAACCATCCCAGTTATTTATAAGTGCAGTGGGTAGGCCTAGCTCATATTGATGGCCTCTATTTGAGGAAGAGGTGATGTAATAAAAAATTAGGAAAGACCTCCTAATTTTTTATTACAATAATTTGGAAATTACACAAAATAGACAAAATAAGAAATAACACAACTTTTTATAATAAAAGCCTCCTACAACTCTTGACACTTACAAACTTGACACAAACACAAATTAAAAACACATAAAGTTGCATTCCATTCGTTGCTTTGAGAAGAAGGATACATGTGGAAGGGAAATTGCAGAGAGACGAAAGATATTAAAAGACTAGTCGAAGGAGGGGAGTAACTCGCAAGTTATCCCAAGCTAGAGAAGAAGAAGAAGTGGACAAAGCTCTCAAGCTTTTCTAAAAAACCCTCAGCTTTTATCTCCAAAAATCATATTTCTTACCATCCAAAAACATCTTCTATATATAGGCAAAAGAGGGAAACCAAACAGCCATAACACATCCAAATAAGCCAATTAGATTTAGGGAAAAGAAATGTCAACAGCCACTTAAACAATTCCCAAATGGCACAGCAAAACAGAGAAGGGAGTTCACGGGAACCAAGCAGAAAACCCACGGAACCAAGCAGCCAGCCGCAGAAACCAAGCAGCAGCCACGGGAACCAAAGGGGCAAAGCCACGGGACAATCAACTAGCACAGGAAAATGAGAAGATAAAGGGGAGGAGAAGAGACAAGTGGGGGAAATCAAAGAGACACACGAAGAAACCAAAGAGACAAAGGAAAAAGGGGAATGAAGCTAATAATTCTTCAATAAATGAACTAAAAAATAGCTCATAATGAGCTAAATTTTAGCTCAAAATATTAATGAGCTAGCAAGCCCAAGAGAAGTCAAAACCAAAATTTAGGATTTGATTTGAACCACCCCTGCCTACATCAAGAGGTCAAGAGTTTACTAGAGTTTGCAATAATAAGAGGCCTAAACATGCACATGAAGACCTATCCGAACTTTTCATGGCATGGTAAAACGCTAGGCTCTGGATGTAGTGTCTCAAACACCGATCATACACGCCTTTCATGGCTTGGTGGGCATTTCTAGCATGCCCCCACCACCGAGAGATAGTTGTCAAAAGGCTACCAAAATTCAGACTGAATGAATCCACAGAGATTAAGGCTTTAAATAATGTATTCAAATAAAATGTAGTAAAGAAAAAATTGCAAAATAAAGACAATTCTCAAACATAAATCAAATGCGAGTAGGAAACTAGTAAAGAACAAAGCAACTTGTCTACATGCAAGAACAATAATTACTTACTCCAACCAAATGCACAAATTGTCGAATCTTAAAAATAGAAAAAGAATCTAATTCGCGTTTACTGCTACAAGATCTGCAATACAAACCACATGCAAACAGAAGGCAAAGGGTGGGGTGACCCTTTTACAATATCAAAAATAGTATTTTATGTGATTTGATGAATAAACGCTTGTGCAAAACAATCAAAAATAAATATTTTAAATTTTACATGCATCAAACTATAATTTTTAAATTTAAATATGTCGCCTAAAAAAGCATGCAATATCCTTATAAATCATGTTATGGCCTTAAGAATTGAGTCCTTGCCTAAAAAAAAAACAAACCAATATCTCAATAAATGAGTCATTATCTCGAGAAGCATGTCATCGCATAAAAAAGCATGCATCAGCCCCATCAAGCATGTAATCGCCTCAAAAAGCATGGTATAGCATAGGCGAATAATGACACAACCCCATAAAGCATACACCTTTTCAGAAGTCATTGTATTGAGAAACGTGAAACTACTCGGAGAGGTGATTCATTGCCTCAAGAAGCATACCACAACCTTTGGAAGCATGTATAACATCAAGAAGATTGTCAATACCTCGAGAAATGTGCCACATTTCTAAAAAGTGAGTAATTATCTCGAGAAGCATGTCACTGCATTAAAAAGTCTGAAACATCACTGATATTGCATACTACAACCTTAATAAGCATGTTAGTGTGATGCGGACATCGGCACGAAGATCTGGCGCATCTATCACAAGAGGCGTCATAAATCGACGGCTCTAATTTAAATTGTTATTTAAAATTTATTTTATGAATTTTAGCTATTATTTTATGTTATTTCCTATTTTACCCATAGGTTAGTTTATTTGAGTGTTATGGCCCAAAGGGCATTTTTGTAATTTTTTTATTTTCTCATGTTATGGCCTATATATAGGGCCTTAAGCTATTGTAATATGATAGTTAATGGATATGAAAATTTTGTGTTTTCCACACTTGTGTTCTTCTTGAGAGATGACGAGAGTGAGATTTCTATGAGAGAAATCGAGAGTTTCACCAGCCGCAGGATGGGTCCGGGCTCGTGATTTGAAGTCCCTTGGAGAAGGGCAACGGATCACCCGTCAGTCTTCGGAAGAGTCTGAGGCTCGCGGTTTTTATTTTCTCTCTTTCGTTTTATCTTCTATCTTTCGTTTTTATCTTATCTTTGTTTTTGTTTTGTTTCTTTTACTGCTCCCCGCAGTCGTATTCATCTTGTCATCTTTCCTCCTCCCCATCTCCGTTTGGCCGCCGGATTTTCACCTCCACCCGAAATCCCCCAATACCCGAACCCATGCCGCCGGCTCCACCCCATTAGCCACCGGCCAAACCTTCCTCTCCACCCCCTTTTGGATTTCCTAATTTGGTTGGGTTAATTTAGGGATTGATTTGAATTTGAAATTATTCAAATTCAAATTTCAAATTCTTTCCTAATTTAGTTCATCTATTTTTGGAAATTGCTTTATTGAAATCAATTTGAAATTAAATTCAAAATCTGATTTATTGCCTCACTTTCATAACTCTTAATTTAAATTCATTTGAATTCTAAATTCAATTGAATTTTAAATTCAAATCTAAGAGCATTAAAACACCACATTCAATGCCCCTCACAACCTCATTACTGCAGCCGTCCATCACTCTTGGGCTTGGATTAGGAAACTCTTCCTAATTTCTGAGAACTTTGATTGACTGAAATTTCCAAAGCCTAAAGCCATTCATAACTTTCCAAAACTGAGAGTGAAATTAGGAGTTAATTCTCTAATTTAACTTTAAATCCCGTAACTCCCTCCTGGCTGTAATTCCCCCTCCCAAATCTTTCCACTCCCAAATCAATTCTCTGATTCTGGAAATAGAAAATCTTCAGATTTTCTATTTCTTCCACCGTCTCCTGCTGAAAATTTTCTCAGGTTTTGAATATGAAAACCTGAAGAAAATCCTTGCTTGGAAACAATTCAGAATTTCCCTTAATCTCAGCCTAGCTGAGATTTCCTTTCACCCCTTGGCTCTAATTTATTTCCTAAATCTCGATAATGGATTTAGGAAATAAGAGCCCAATCCACCTCCTTATCCCGCCGGCTCCTTTCTCCCTATTGCTGGGCTGTTGAAAATTCTCCACAAGTGCAGCCCATCACGTTGGAAAGATTGTCCAACCCTATTAGGAAATACTCCCTAATTTCCTCCCTGCTTACTGCCACCCTCTAATTGAATTCTCCCAAAATCTGTCCACGGGATATTGCCTTTTCTCTGCTGCTGGATTGCTCAAGTTCTACATCAGTTTTCTTTACAAATTAATTCCAACATCTGGCCACAATCAGCCGCCTCCTCCTTAATGGTGTTGCTTGATTTTGTGAGACATTTGGAGTTTGTCCATCTTCCATAGCAAAGCGGTATCCGTTCTATATCATAGTGCCTTGAGAGGAGCACCACATCTCTGAAATATATAATATTATTTTTAAAAAGAATATTTAGAGAATAATGAAAATCTTATAAATCTTCTACGGTAGCGCACTTAAATACATTTATGTGCATCATGTGATTACAACAAAAAGAAGGTAAACACATTGCAAGCATTTGATAATGTTATACATGTGCATCAAAATGAATGGAAGTGCGTCACATAAGCACATTGAAAAGCATGCAAGCACAAGCACATAAAAAGTGCAAAAAATGCCATGCAAATGCAACGACATACATGCAAGTACATCACATGAGCACATCAAAAAGTGTGAAAGTACATTAAAAGTGTGTGAATGTGTCATGCAAATGAATGAAAAAGGGTCCAAGTGCATTGCGAGAGAGCACCAAAAAAGTATATCAATCCATTGAAAGCATGCGAACACACAAATAGAAAAGTTGAGAATACTACGCGGGGTTAAGATCGATGTGAACTAATTTAATTTTCAAATTAAAACTAATTTTCCTATGTGTCCCAAAAATGTGCACTAATACTTGAATAGAAAGTCAAAGTATATTACACAAGGTTAAAAGCATGATTAAATAAGTCCCTTCTCAAATTATACACCCGTATGTGCTCCAACAAATATATTAAACACGCAAAAATATCTAAGAATGCTGCGTAGATTAAAATAAATAGTAACTTAAATTTTGAGTACAATCCCTCTACCCTTAAAAGGAAAAGAACTAACAAAACTTGAATTAATAAAAAATATACGACCATAAGGTATGTGAAGACTTTTGATTTTTCACTTTTATCAGGGCTTCAATGCCCATTTTAAAAAGAAATCATTACAAATATGCAAACTTTCGAGTTAATGCTCGGATAAAAATTCACAAAATCAGTAGTTGAACACAAACCTCTAAAGTTAATAAGATTCAAATTCACAAAATGGAAAATGTCAACCTTCTATGATATCATTCTCAAAAGTGAAATTTCATTTTACAAGCACAAATATTTTTTAAACAACTTCAACATCACCTCGATGATTATCATGTTGAAAGTAAATCTTAACTGGATGGGATTATATGATATTTAAATACCCTCAAATTCCAAAGTTAATCACTTGAAGCTCAAATTGCAATAAAAATTTAAAATATGATACTTATCAAAATTTAAAAATGCTCAACCTAAA
The DNA here is from genome assembly GCF_001605985.2 of Dendrobium catenatum. Lineage (NCBI taxonomy): Eukaryota > Viridiplantae > Streptophyta > Magnoliopsida > Asparagales > Orchidaceae > Dendrobium > Dendrobium catenatum. The sequence continues at coordinate 2,377,106 of NW_021320019.1, read as the reverse complement.
TCTACTCCTATATAACAACAACAACAACAACAACATCAAGCCTTTATCCCACTACGTGGGGTCGGCTACATGAATCCTTTTTCTCCATTGTGTTCTATTAAAAGTCAAAATCTCATTTAAACCTAATAAAGAAAGGTCATTCCTAATATTTTCTAACCAAGTCTTTTTAGGTCTACCCCTACCTTTCTTAACATAAGTCAAATCTAATACCTCTACTCTCCTAACC
>NW_021320019.1:2327556-2376756 GCF_001605985.2 Dendrobium catenatum | reverse complement strand
AAGGAGATGATATTTTTACCCTCCGGGGTAATATATCGTATTCTTATGCCGTGCCCGATTATAAAATATGCAATCCGTTCGAGGATACAAAAATTCTCCAACAAATGCATGTAAGTGCGTCACATAAGCACATCGAAAAGCATGCAAGCACAAGCACATTAAAAGTGCAAAAAATGCTATGCAAATGCACCGACATACATGTAAGTACATCACATGAGCACATCAAAAAGTGTTAAAGTACATTAAAAGCGTGTGAATGTGTCATGCAAATGAATGAAAAAGGGTCCAAGTGCATTGCGAGAGAGCAACAAAAAAAGTATATCGATCCATTGAAAGCATGCGAACACACAAATAGAAAAGTTGAGAATACTACGTGGGTTTAAGATCGATGTGAACTAATTTAATTTTCAAATTAAAACCAATTTTCCTATGTGTCCCAAAAATGTGCACTAATACTTGAACAGAAAGTCAAAGTATGTTACACAAGGTTAAAAGCCTGATTAAATAAAAGCCCCTTATCAAATTATACACTCGTATGTGCTCCAACAAATATATTAAACATACAAAAATATCTAAGAATGCTGCGTAGATTAAAATAAATAGTAACTTAAATTTTGAGTACAATCCCTCTCCTCTTAAAAGGAAGAGAACTAACAAAACTTGAATTAATAAATAAATATACGACCATAAAGTCTGTGAAGACTTTTGATTTTTCGTTTTTATCAGGCCTTCAATGCCCATTTAAAAAAAAAATCATTGCAAATATGCAAACTTTAGAGTTAATGCTCAGATAAAAATTCACAAAATCAATAGTTGAACCCAATCCTCTATTAGCAGGCATGTAAAGTTAACAAGATTCAAATTCACAAAATGGAAAAGGTCAACCTTCTCTGATATTGATCATGTTGAAAGATCTCAAATAGAGGGGATCATTCTCAAAAGTGAAATTTCATTTTACAAACACAAATATTTTTTAAACGACTTCAACATCACCTCGATGATTATCATGTTGAAAGTAAATCTTAAGTGGATGAGATTATATGATATTTAAATACCCTCAAATTCCAAAGTTAATAACTCGAAGCTCAAATTGCAATAAAATTTTAAAATTTGATACTTATCAAAATTTAAAAATGCTCAACCTAAATATACTCCTATATAACTTACATCAAAATCATCCACCCTCCACAACCATTTGTCGGAGGGGATAAATTTAAGAATAACCTCATCTCACAACGTGTCAATATCTTGTCGAAAATGTCACTAAGATTTATTCTTAGATAATCTCCATCAATAAGAACCTATCTGTCAAGACCTGGTATGGAGGCTCGAATTAACGAGATGGTAACAGATGGTCGGATAATTGATTAAATTTTATTTGTTAAAATAATCTTTAATAAACTGAAAGAGACATAAAATGAAAGAGCCACTAAAACCTCAAAATATTTAAAATAAAATGAATTAAGCATCTTTCACTCGGAGCGTCACGCCTATGATATATATTATCTCTTATTCTACTCATTTTAAGTTAATCAATTAATACTTGTGAATGTTATTGGAAACAAAAGTGAGTTATAAAAAAATTGAGTGAGTAAATCATACTTTTAAATTACAGTAACAAAAGGTATTAGAAAAAATATACAAGATCTTTCAAAAACATAATTTAATTCTATTTAAGATTCATATCAAAACATTATTATCTATATTATGCATACATTGTATATGCCACATATATTGTATCTTTATCATTTCTTAATAATACAACAATCATTAGAGACATCATCTAAAATAGTACTAATAAAATTGCTCATTTTCCATTTTCGTTTCTATTTTCATAATATTTTTCATTTATGTGCACGGATACATTGCATTCTCAGCCAAAACTATATGGGGGTGTGCTCCACAGCCAGCATGCACATATAAACATTTATATGTAATCATTTTATTTATTTATCACTCACTAACTTTATAGTCCATATGTTGAATAATCATGCTAACTACCAAACAATTCAATATGACGATTTAAAAAAAAAATGCTAGAATTTTACAATAATTAATAATTACCCTATATCAATTAATTCAATGAACTTAAATAAAATTCAATTAACTTAAATTAAAAAAAATAATATCATTACTATAAAATAAAAGCATGAGTACTCACCTCGAATTGGTGCCTTGACAAACACCTTAATTATCACTTCATAGACACCAACTTAACACATATAAAAAGCTTCTCCTTAAAATTTTAATTAATAATTGCTCTTACTCTCTAATTACTTAGTTAATCTTTTTACAAAAGGTCAAAGAGGAAATTCTCATTGTTCAGATATACGTGGATGACATTTTATTTGGATCTTTAGATAAAATGTTATGCGACAAATTTTCAAAAACAATGAGTAATGAGTTTGAAATGAACATGATGGGAGAACTTAATTATTTTCTTGGCTTTAGTGTAAAAAAAATGGATAATGGAACTTTTCTTAACCAATCAAAGTATATTAAGTATATTTTAAATAAATATGAAATGGATAGTGCAAAACCCATGAACACCACAATGAGTTTGACAATCCAATTAGATAAAGATCCTAGTGGAAAATCAATAGATCAGAAAAAATATAGAGGAATGATTAGGTCCCTTCTTTACTTGACTACCAGTAGACCGAACATAATGTTTAGTGTGTGCCTTTGTGCCCATTTCCAAGTCGATCCTAAAGAGTCTCATTTAACTGTTGTCAAAAGAATTCTTAGATATCTACTAGGAACCCCAAACTTAGGAATTTGGTATCCCAGACACAGCATTTCCTTTGAAATCCTAGGGTACTCTGATTCTGACTTTGCAGGATGTAGGATAGATAGAAAAAGCACCTCTGGTATCTGCCAATTCATAGGACAATCATTTGTTTCTTGGTCCAGTAGGAAGCAAAACTCAGTAGCACTTTCCACAGCCGAGGCGGAATATATCGCAGTAGGAAGTTGTGTTGCACAGATACTATGGTTAAAACAACAAATTCTTGATCTTGGACTACCTGTTGGAACCATCTCGATCATGTGTGACAACACAAGTGCAATTTGTATCTCTAAGAATTCAATTCAACACTCTCAAACGAAACACATAGACATTAGACATCAATTTATTAGAGATCACGTCGCTAAGGGAGATATAGAATTATATCACATCGCTACAGGAGATCAATTGGCAGACATATTCACAAAACTTTTAGCTTTCGACACCTTTATCACCTTGAGGACTAGATTAGGTGACATAGATATAACAGCATTAAAAAAAAAATTTGGCTTCTCCTGATCATCTCACACTCACCACACTAAAACTCTGCATTGACTGTTCATCGTACTGTACGACCTACATCGTACTGTACGATACATCTTAATCCACATACCGTCCAACAACAAGCAGATTTCTGCTCTGTTGATCGTACTGTATGATATTTGTCCGATATTATTGCCTATCGTATTGTACGCTATCTCTTCTTTGTACGATACACATCAGCAACGGATTGGGACGAATTAAATTAGGTTGGTACGACATTATTGAGTATCATACTGTACGATACATACCTTTTGTACAGTACGATACACATCAGCACACAGAATAAATTGAGTTAAAGTGTTTGTACGATATTTATTATGGATCGTACTGTACGATACACATGTTCGTACCGTACGAAACTTTTGGTCAAAAGTCGTACTGAGGGCCTCGGGACGATCGAAATTCGCCTGATCGTACTATACGATCCTTATCGTACTGTACGATTTGACTGCCTTTTCCCGAAACGACCGGTCAGGACATTAATTGGCTATCATATTTTACAATCCTAGATCGTACTGTACGATTGTCAAAATTTCCTATAAGTACCCTTGCCTAGGTCGTTCTTCTCACTCAAACCTCTCCTCACTCAGCCCTTCACTTTGTTTCGTACCCTCTTGCAATGTCTAAACGAGGTCGGATGACTGCTGGAAGCTCGTCCTCATCGAGTCGCCAACCTGCTCATTTTCTGAATACTGAAAATGAGGAAGCCTACCACCGATATAAAGCCTGCAAAATTTCTCCCTAAAAATTGCTTAATCAGGCTGCTCTCAATTTCGAGGTAATGGGCCTCTTTGCTTCCACCACCTTCCAATTCCTACTCACCCTGGCGTTTCCATATAATTCTGAACTTCTCTTTGAATTTCTCGTCAACCTCACTTACACCGTCGACAACACCACTTTTCACTCTTTTGTCTGTGGCCGCACCAATGAGATCACTAGAGCCGACATCGCCTAATAATTGGGCTGTCCACTAAAGGACCTATGGTTTTCTCATTTCTTACTGACGAATTTGATTGGAGCGATGTTAATAGAGTCCTTAGGAATGTTGCTTTTCATCAACACCAACCTCTTGTTCAATCCTTAACTCGAAAGGCCCGAATAATTCAGCATGTTCTTCGAACCTCAATCATACCCAAAGGTGGCGACCGTATCAATCTGACTCTGACCTTATCCGTTGCTACCTATCTTATTATATCCAACATGAAGTTTGATGAGGTTGATTTAATTAGTAACTACATTCACCACATGACTTTTGTTCGTCTACCTACCACTCGACGGAAACAGAATCTGGCTCTTGGTCACCTAATAGGATATATCCTCCACAATAAATATCAATTATCCTACCCTGGTGAACCCGACATGCTTCCTATTTTTTATACGGATGCTTCCTTCTGTATTCTCTTTCATCGGGGACACGAGCTTGAAGAACCCGTCTTTGATGAAGAAGAAGGAGAAGATGCCCCAGCAGCAGCTCCAGCTCAACCACGACGCCATGCCGCACCCCGAACACCTGCACCAGCACACCCTAACGATGATTTAGTCGCATGCTTCGACCAGCTGCAGACCCATCTCGACATGCATATTTAAGAACAACATTAGCAACACGAGACAGATATGCAATGGTTTGGAGAACGTTTAATTACAATTGATCACCGCTTCGATGCTCTATTTTAATATTTTCAACCAAATCCACCTCCACTACCACCAGATCAAGACCCATCTGCTTAGATTGTTTGTGTTTGCATTGTAGTTTTTTCTTCTTTTACTTTTTGCTTTTAGTTGCTCCTCCTTTTTGTGCTGTCAAAAGGGGGAGAAGTTTGTTATACCTGTTATTGTGCCTGGTATCTAAATGCATTCCTTTCATTTTGCACTTGCTTTTGGTATCCTATTTTTTTTCTTGTGTTTACTTTAAAAATATATATATATATATATAAATACAAAAAAAAACAAAAGAAATGATTTTTGTACTTACTTGCAACAAATTATTTGACATCATCAAAAAGGGGGAGATTGTTGCAACCCATGACCCGAGTTTGAGATTTTGATGATGCGAAATAATGAGTATTTTGGAATAACTTTTCATTGAATATTATTTTATTTGTTATTGTCCTTGAGTACTAATATTTCAGGAAGATCACAAGTGACTCAGGACGAAAGGAAGACTCAAGAACGGGTAGATTAGGAGTATGAGTTAGACATTGTATTTTTCTATTTATTTTATTTTATTTTATTGAGTCTGGCCACAAAATACATAAGATTAAGAGCAACTATGCACACACACAGGGGGAGAGTTTATTTTTAAATGCAAAATGTAATAGAAATTCTTCTCTGGAGATCGTACTGTACAATTTTAATTCGTACCGTACGATCAAAGCAATTTGGACGATTCTGTGAATAGATCGTACTGTGCGAATATCTTCGTACTATACGATATGTTTAGATCCAAAACCCTAGCCGTAGTTTAGTTTAAGTAAGTGATTTTGCACCGTTCATACTGTACGAAGATGTTCGTACTGTATGATCTATTTGTAAATACTTACTTAAATTAACCCGTAATTAGTGCATGAAATCCAGGCCTAATTAAATTTCGAACATCGTACTGTACGAACTGGATCGTACCATACGATGAACAGAGACGAAGTTTGATCATCCTGGATATCGTCCTGGATGATCTCTTATTTTTTGCCTCATCGTACTGTACGATAGTGATCGTACCATACGATGAGACAGAGACGACATCTGGTCATCCAGACCATCATCCTGTATGAATAGTATTTTGTGGATCGTACTGTACGATATTATATCGTACAGTATGAATTGTTTTTTAATTGTTCGTACATCTTCGTACTAGGATGAAGTCTGTTTATGAAGATCGTACTGTACGATGTTGAATTGTACTATATGAACAGTAACGGCTAGTTTTGAAATCAGAGGTTTTTGGAGCCCATTTTAGATATCAATCAAGTCCTTTTTTAGTAAGAAACACAGAGGGGGTGAACGTGGTTAGAGAGGGATTCCAAGGGAGAGAGCTCTAGAGAATTTCTTTAGGGTTGAGAGAGGAAGGAGAAGGTGAGCGTTGTGAGGGAGAAGAGGTGTGAGGGAGATTACACGGTTACTCCGTACTTGCTGCATCTTGCTCCTCCTGTGGCCCTAAAAGAAGTTGAGGGAGGATCTCCAAGGGAAAGGCTCGTCTACATCCGTTACCTCGAGGTTATCTGCCTTCTCCAGAAGGGAGAAAAATGAGAAGGTTCTCTGCCATCGCCAGGAGGGCGAAAACAGAGTTTGGCATTCCGCCATGCCGAGTTGGTGAAAGGGAGGTTTGTAAAGGCTTCTCCGCCTTGCCGAGGGGGGCAAAAGGAGAACTATTTTTGGTAGTGAAAATCCCGTAGCGGAGGACTCCGGGGAGTGGACGTAGGTCATATTTTGACCAAACCACTATAAAAATTCTTGGTGTGTTTTTTCCTTATCGTTGTTTACTTTTTACTTGCATTTAATTTTCATAACTATTGCATGGTGAAATTTGTGGAAGAAAACTTGCTTAAAGTTTTGTTGTAAAATTTAAAAAATAACAAAAAAATTATAACTCTTGTTTAGGGTTATTTTTATTGAGAAAAAGATTTTCACAATTCACCCCCCCTCTTGTCATTTAGTAATTTCATTGAGTTTGATACACTTTGTATATCTTGCAATTTATTTGGCGAACATTGCGCATCTTTTCCGTTTTGACTAATTTTATGCATATTTTCTTTTTCGCAAATTACTTTTCTTCAAAATCTTTAAAAAAATTTTAGTTGTAAAACTATCTTTCAATTATAAGGGAAGAAAAAATCACTCTCTTATAAAAGGAATAGTTTATAAAGTAAATCCGATCCTTTAATAGAAATGAATAGCATAATTAAGAAAATAATGGCTTGCATTCATCAAATTACAAAAGACATTTCTAAAAGTCTATATAGGTTGTTTTTTTAAATGAAATCCCAAAAGCATTAATAAAGAAGAAAACAATTACAAACTACTATGTGATAGAAAATCTAACGTAATCCTCCTTTTTTTTTTTTTGAAAAAAAGCACAAAGCATTATAAACTATAAAAGAAGCATAAGGCCAAAGCCTACAAGGAACAAGCTAAAGATTCCTTCTTTAATAAATCAACAAATGAAGAAGGAATCTTATCAAGCAAAAGATCGTCCCAAAAGAAATTGGAAAAAGCCCCAAAGTTAGCACATAAGTCCGCTAACTTATTACAATCTCTCTTAATGCAATTAAAAATAACAAAATTGAAATCATCAATAAAGGAAATACTTTCAATACCTTTGCCTCCTTTCCTTATAGCTTTATGAATAAATTTGATGATATTTGCATTATGACTTTCAATAATGATTCCTTTGAATTCATGATTCCAATCCTTGAGGAAATCTTTAATTTATATTATAGCTAGAAACTATAGATAAGAGATGTCCCAATGGATCAATGGTTTTCCAAATGCTGTTATCAATCTTCCTTTGTGATCTCTAACAACTCCTCCAATGCCTCCTTTGTAAGTAGGTAACAATGTTGCATCAACATTTACCTTGATCCAATCAGGTGATGGAGAGTTCCAGGTTTTCCAACAACATTAGCTGATTAGTACTCAACCGTTCTGTCAAATTATAGTTCGGAATATAAGAAGTTCCTGTGTAACTTATAGCCTCGGCTGCAATGTGCATCGAGCTCCTTGCTATATTCCCATGAACAAGTTCGTTCCTATCTTTCAAAGAAAAGAAGACTGCATTACAGAACAAGATGTGTAAGAAAACATTGTTAGATTCCAGCCATTTGTAAGTGTCTTCTGTCGAATGCAGGGCAGGTATAGCAAATCCCCAGTTGTTTAGATGCTGAAATATTTCTTTGATCTTAGAACATTTACAAACAAAATGTTAGATGTTTTCCTCCTCATTACAACCTCTTGGACAAAGATCTAACCTCTGAAGTCTTATACAAGATAAGAATGAATTAGTAGGCAAAGCATTGCTAAGTGCCCTCCACCAGAAATTATCCACACGGCCAATCAGTTTTAATTTTTTCAACCATTTCCATTTTGAATATTAAGTAGAATGCTAAATTTTTCTCTCAGCAGCCATAGCTGTAATACTATGCACGGATTCCTTGTAAATAAGTTCTAATCAGTCATCAACAAGATCATTATGAATTTGAATTCTGCAAATAAGGTTGATGAGATTAGTTCCAATTTTTTTTTTTTAAGTTTAGAATCTTTCCATTGGCTTCCCGGAATGAAACTGTCAACTGTCATAGACTCCAACAACTCATCTTGAGAATTTACAAAAGTAGGCCAATTGATGATATTTCTGTCCAGAATCCAGATATCTTCAAGAACATCCACTAATTTTCCATTAGCTAAATCCCATCTCACTATTGATTTAAGATGTTTGCCACCGTTTCTAATTATTTTCCATGTTACTGAACTAGAATTGGTTCTGATTCCAGACTTCCAGCATGAACCATATTCCGGGAAAATGGTTATAATGATCCTTCATTCTTCATGTAACTCCAAGCTAGTTTTGCTTTTAAAGGACCCACTTTTTTCGAACACGAATGAAGCCCTCTACCTCCATTAATAGTTGGTTCATACAATTTATCCCAACAAACATAGTGCAGCCCATGTGTATTATTCATTTTGTTCCAGATAAAAGATCGACATAATTTCTCAATTTCTTCAAGTATAGCTTTAGGAATAAGAGATATAGTGGAATGAAAAGTTGCAAGAGAGAGGATTACTGATTTCACCAAGGTAATCTTACCAGACAAGGATAGGTATTTCATTCCCCAGCTGTTCATCTTCAATAAGATTTTATCTAAAATGAATTGAAAATCCAATTTAGTGAGTTTCCTTAAGGACATCTTAGCACCGAGATAATTGAATTCCTTGACTTCATTATATCCCATAATGGCTTTAATTTTCCTCTTTATCCTGTGGCTTGTATCTCTTCCAAAGAGAATTTCTGATTTGCTTGAGTTAATTGATTGCCCTGTCCAGCTACAATACTTTTTGTTAATTGATTTGACATTACTGATTTTGGCTTCAGCAAAGAAAATTACATTATCCGCATAAAGCAAATGATTAATCCTTGGACTAATGGCTCACCTGAACTCCAAAAGATTCCTTACCAATGATAGCATTTGAAAGGAGTTGTGAACAAAGGATGAAAAGGTAAGGTGACAAGGGATAACCTTATCTAAATCCACATTTAGCAATAATCCAATTGGATGGTTTTCCATTAATCAAAATTGAAAAAGAAGGATTTCGAACACACTCCATTATGAGTTTAGTGAATAAGCTTGGAAACCCAAAGTAAACCATGACTTTATTCAAAGAAGGCCACCCCATAGAGTCATATTCTTGTTCCATGTCCAATTTGATGGAGACAAGTCCTTTGGCAGCTTCTGATTGTTTGAACTTATGGAAAAGTCCCTGGGCAATTAGAATATGCTCTTGAATTGATCTACCTTTAATGAAGGCTGTTTGTTCAAGGGATATAAGCTTTGGAATTACCTCATAAAGCCTGTTGAGTAGAACTTTAGCAATGACTTTGTAAACCGTGTTACAGAGACTGATCAGTCTATAGTTGTGGGACAATTTAGGATTGCTAATTTTTGGAATTAGAACAATCATAGTTTTTTTTTCTATTTCTCATTCGTACTATCTATAGAGAAAAACATTTGAATAGCTGTCCAAACTTCGACTTTGATAATTTGCCAATAATTTTTAAAAAAGGATCAGGTGATTCCATCCTCAACTGGAGCAGTGAAACCAGTGGATTCTTTGATTTCCATCTCTACCTCCTCTATAGAGAACTCCTTACAAAGCAGATTTCTATCATCTCTTCCCAAAGTATGCTGGTTCAACGGCCAACCTTCTAGTAAGTAGCTTTTTTCACTCCATTTATGCTTGAAAAATTGGAAAAACACATCTTCAATATGATTGTGCTCTTCCACCTCATTCCCATTTTCATCTTTAATACAAGAGATGAAATTAGAATTCTTTCTTGCGCTGGCTATAGAGTGAAAAAATTTAGTATTTTTATCTCCTTCCATAATCCACTTGACTTTTGCATGTTGTCTCCACCAGATACTTAAGCGAGCCAAAGTAGAATTTAACTCTTCAATTTTGTGTTTCAGTAAACAAAAATCTTCAGCAGATAATATACCTTCCTCGGCTTCTTTAGTCTGGAGCTGTAAAATTTCAATTTTGAGATAGTCTTTCAATAGATTAGAGATTTCAAAGTTCTTTTTAGTTTATGATTGAGAATTTCAGCAGCTAAACCGGTATCTTTTTTCTTCCATGCTTTCTCTACTACTGCAAAGGAGGCCGGATAAGACACCCAAATATCCTCAAATTTAATTTGACTTTTATTATTAGGAGCTGATTCAAACAATTTGAGAAGAATAGGATAGTGGTCCGATGCAATCCTAGGAAGATGTTTAACAACCAAATTTTGATTGATATTAACAGCATTAGAATTGACAATAATTATATCAAATCTTTCCATGATCTGGTACATACCATTTTTATTATTGCTCCAAGTGAACATAGGACCAACAAATCCTAGCTCATGTAAATCATTAGAAGACATGAAATACCTCATTTCTTTAGGACCTTTGGAAAACATGAATCTCCTTCCTCCTTTTTTATCTTCTTTAGAAAGAAGACAATTGAAGTCTCCACCAATAACCATTGGGTGATCAATGGAAATGCGATTTCAAGACCATTCCAAATTTCTCTTCTTTTATGTACATCTTTATTTCCATATAAAGTTTCTAACCTCCATTTACCTTTTAGGGGTATATCCAAATCTCCTATGATGAATTGAGGAGAATAATCAATTAAACTGAATTTAGCCAGTTTGCTTTTCCACATAACAAGGATTCCTCCTGAGAGTCTAGTAGAAGGAACAAAGTAGAAATCCCAATCAACACCAATCAAAGATTCAATTTCTTTGCTATCCATGGATGATAATTTTATCTCTAATAACCCAACAAAAAAAACATTATTGTATTTAACCACTTCCTTGAGATATAGAGAATCCTTCTTCTTCCTAGCTCCTCTACAATTCCAAAAAATGATATAATTCATTTTTGGATCAGTGGGGATATTCTCCCCCCTTTCTTCTTATCTTCTCCACCTGATCTTCTATTTCTGGTCATTAGCTTCACTGGTCCAAGATCTTTCAATTGCTTACTGCCTCTCTTCTTTATAGTAGATGAATCTTTTTCAAAATCTGTTTGTTCTTCTGAATTTTCAGAAGACTTGATTATTACTACTTCCTGCTCTTTGAACTGGACCTCTTTTGAGATTCCTCCTTGTTCATCAATTTCAGTCAGCAAATCAAATTTGTTATTGATATCATTAATTTTCCAGACTATAGAATTTTTCCCTTGTGATTCCTCCAGATTATTGTTGATCTTCTTATTAGTAAAACAACTATTCTTTTTAATAGAAAGAGCATTCTCCTTATCTCCTGTGTCAGTAGCTGAAGTATCTGGACTTGGAATTGCATCCATCAACAATATTTTATCTAACTTATTCTCACTATCTAGATTTCTTGGAATAATAACTTTCTCAGCAACTTTGTTAATTTTTTCTTTCAGATTTCTACCATCTTCATTGGCCACTGGAGCTTTATATCCACTATTGGATATAGCTTTTGAGAGTTTTTTCTTCTTATAATCAACCTGGATCCAAGGACCATACCCTTTCTCTATGTTTCCATTGAGTGCCTGAACTTCTAAAGCTGGATGAGATTCCTTTGTGCCTTCCATCAAATTGCTCTTACTGAGATTAATTTCCAAACATGGTAAGCTTTGATTGTTGACTGAAACCTTCTTTAAACATTCTTCCTTCAAGTGACCAAGCTTTCCACAATTGAAACAAAAAGTGGGTAATCTTTCATACTCTATGCTTTGGTAGAATTTACCCAATTTTCCTTCTACCCAAACACCCAAAGGCAGTTTTTCTTCAAGATTGATTCGTACACACACCCTTGCGAATTCTCTTCGACTCCATTGGAACATGTTTCCATCAATCAGGTATGGAGTGCCCACCATGGAAGCGATTCTATAAACGTTCACCTCATCCCAACAATGAAGAGGGAGATTGGGCATACAAATCCATATAGGAGCAATATGTACTTTAAATCAAGATGGGGAGAAAGCTGCTGTCCATCTATCCATGCCAACAATTTGTCGTTAAAATACTAAGGACCTGATGAAATAATTTCCTCCAAGGCTTCCAGGTCTTCAAAAGCACAAAGAACCCATCCTAAGTCCAATTGAGTTAAATGGAATTTTCCAAAAATTCCCCATTGTCTTCTCAGTTCTAACCTGATGATATGGAACGGAACATTATTACCAAATACTTTAATTACTAAGGTCTTTTTCAGTTTATTGGAGTTATCCATCTCCTTTTTAGAATTCAACTTGATAACACCATCTTTTTCAACAAAATTTGTGCCATAGTCCAAATCTGACACTTTAATATTTGTTTTTATCTTCCAGACATTGGTCCCGATATTTGAACTTCCAATATTGGAAATTATAGCATTCTTGTTGGAATTGCAAGTCCCCAACTCTCCAGTATTACATTCTCTGACAATAAATAGATCAGATTTTGATTTACTTAAATATGTCTTGTTCTGTTCTGACAAAGCCGCAATTGACTCTTCTGTCTCCAGATTTTCAGTAATCAAGATTCTCCCGCTTGAGCTCAGAATTCCTTTAAGTTCCATAACCTCAGTTTTTGTCGCATTACCACAAGAAGGTGGTATGCACATTATTAGACTTATCAAATTAACTGCCTGGGATAACAAATTCGAAGTACGAACTCCTATAGGAAGGAGATTAACGTCATTCTCAGTCAATATGTTTTTACCTTTCCCAACGCAATCTATCTTCTTCTTAACCATCAATCCTCCTTCATTAATTATCAGTGGACATTCTTTAGTGAACCAAATTTTGTAATATTTTTCATTTCAATTTTCTCCAAAAGCTAGTGGTGACAATTTAGAATTGAGATGCGAAATCATCTTGGAAGATGTAAGAGATGATCTGACGTTGGTAGCGTCGCCGGCCAGAGGTGGCCGGCGAACCTCCGATGCCATGGTCAGATTTGTTGAAAACCCGAGATGAAGGAAATTCAAAATCGCCAAGTAACGGAAAAAATGGACTTTCTCTCTCTTCCGGTCGAAAAAAAGTTGTTATTATCGTAATCATCCTTTAACAAGTTAAGAAAAGGAGGAATCTTATTACTACTCAAATCTTCCAATAAAAATCACCAACTAAAGCATGGTTAACACAATAATCGGCTAACTTATTACAATTTATAATTGCAAAATGAAATAAAACTTTATCAAAGCCTTCTAGGAATGAAAAATCCTCCCATTCTTCATTATGTACATTCCAATTTACTTTATCCACAGATTTTTTAAAATAATTGATGATGTTGTGATTATAGCCTTCAATAATAATCCCTTTAGCATCCAACATCCATTTTAGGATTATTTTCTTCAAGGACCAAAATGCAATCAATTCCAATACTCCAATATCCTAATGGATACAATTGAATCCAAAAGCTAGCAAGAATCTACCTTTTGAATCTATAAATACTCCACTGATTCCACCATTGTTTGATCTTGTTAATGAAGCATCAAGGTTTACCTTCATCCATCCTGGGGGTGGAGGGTGCCAATAAGAAGATAGCAGATTCGGCTGGTTAGCACCCCTGTGATTAACAAATCGATTAACATTACAATTGATGCAAAACTAATAGCATTGGAAGCTATAAAGTTTAAACTCAATTCTTGATTACCCTGCTTAACATAGTTTCTACTCTTCCATGAGAAATATACCACTGAATAATATATCTTTTCAATGAATTGGTTATCCATAGTAATCCGTTCCAGGCTGATATTACATTCTTTGATTGAAGAAAAAACTGGAATTGGAAATCCCCATTTCTTTAGCAAATCAATGACTTGAGCTAGCTTCGAACAATTCACCATTACATGCTCTGTATTTTCCACTTTATTACATCCTCTGGGACATAAATTATGTCCCAACAGCCTACGATAAATTAAAAAATCATTTGTTGGAATTGATTAAATAGGCGCCACCAAAAGCATTCCACCCGAGGAGTAAGGTGAAGCTTTTTTTAACCATTTTCCATAGTACAGCACCGTGAAATTATCAAAATTAAAATTAGAAGCCAAAGCTGTGATGACTTATGCCTCATTTCCAAACAATAATCTCTTTAATTTGGAAAATCTTGAATTTGTAGAATAACATTCACAAAGGAATTACCAAAAAAAATTTGGAGAAGTTCCTTATTCCAATTACCCTCAATTATAAAATAATAAAATGAAGGAAAATCATTGTCCAAGACCGCAATAAAATTTTGCCATTTATTTAGACTTTTATCTAAAATCCATACATCTTTCAAGATGTTAATAGATTTACCTAATGCAATCTTCCATTTTGTGATTGGATGAAGGAATTGAACTCCATTAGATAAAATCTTCCAAGTTGTTGATCTGCTACACTTGCTAGAAGCCTCTCATAAATTAGCACCATACTTGCCATTAAAGATTTATTACGCATAGATTATTCTATCCTTAAAAAACTCCATGCAAATTTAGCTCTTAATGGCCCAACCATTGAAACCGCCAAATGAACTCCTTGACCTCCAGCATTCTATAGTTTACACAAATCCTCCCAAGCAATGTAGTGCAAACCATGATTCCCTCCTTTCTTATCCCAAATAAAACTCCTACAAGCCTTGTCAAATTATTTTAGAGTACTCATTGGTATTAAAGAGTGAGAAGCAACGAAAACCAGTAAGGATGCCATGATAGAATTTACCAATACAAATCTTCCAGATAGAGAAATAAAATCGGTTGCCCCATATATTATGTTTACTAGAATCTTTCTCTAAAATACCATTGAAATATGATGAAACCAGCCTTCTCAACGCCATCTTAATCCCAAGATAGTTCAATTTATTTACTTCTTTCTAGCCCCATAAGTTTGATATAGCTTTCCTTCTTTTCTGTTTCACAGTTTTCTCAAAAAAATTATAGATTTCTAGTTATTGA
Source organism: Dendrobium catenatum (assembly GCF_001605985.2). Classification (NCBI taxonomy): domain Eukaryota; kingdom Viridiplantae; phylum Streptophyta; class Magnoliopsida; order Asparagales; family Orchidaceae; genus Dendrobium; species Dendrobium catenatum. The sequence continues at coordinate 2,361,286 of NW_021320019.1, read as the reverse complement.
CACATTGCCCAATCCGGCTACAAAAGCAAGTGTAATTCTTCTAAATTTCTTCATAAACTTCATCTTGGCTTCTAAAAATAAGATAATGTCATCTGCATACAATAAATGAGAGATTCTAGGGGCAGTAGAAGTAATTTTTATCCCCAAAGTCCTTCCTCTAAGACTCAAATCATTGGTCAAAAGTTGAGAGCAAAGGATAAACAAGTAAGAAGATAGAGGGCAACCTTGTCTAAATCCGCTTTTAGCTTTGATCCCCTTTGAAATTCTACCGTTGATCATAATAAAGAATTCCTGATTTTCCACACATTTCTTTAGGAGATTTGAAAATTTTATTGGGAAGCCAAAATAATCCAATACCATTCTCAAAGTTTCCTAAGCCATACTATCATAAGCTTCGTCCATGTCTAATATAATTGACACTAGACCTTTCTTTGATTTAGAAAACTTTAGTTTATTGAAATGTTCTTGAGCTAGTAGTACATGATTTGATAAGGTTCTACCTTTGATGAAATCAGCTTGAACCTCTAAAATTAACCCATTAAAAACCTTCAATTGTTTATTATGCAGCATCTTGTCTATAATTTTATATATATAAGCACATAGACTAATAGAATGAAAATTTGAAGGAGCAACTAGATTTGAAACTTTAGGAATGAGAACCACCAATGATTCTTTCCATTTAGAACAAAGCCTCCCTAACAATAGAAAATGTCGGACTGCAAGCCAAACTTCATTGCCTATTATGTTCCAATAATTAAAAAAAAAAAGAGTAGGTGATGCCATCTAATCCAGGAGAAATGTTATTGCCAAGGTTTTTAATTACAAATTCCACTTCTTGAAATGTAAATTTAGCTTCTAGTTGTTTACACTCTGGTTCAGTTAATGAATTCAAAATCAGATGCCATCCTTCCAAGCAACATTCTCTACTCCTGCATTTTTTGCTGAAGAAATCCATCATAATTTATTCTATTTCTCTCTGCTCCTCTACCAGATTACCTTCATCATTCTTCAGTTGGTGTATTGAGTTTCCAATTCTCCTTCCATTAGCAAAAGAGTTGAAGAACATTGAATTCATGTCATTTTCCTGAATCCACTTTACCTTAGCTCTTTGTCTCCACCATGTGTTTAACCGAGCCATTGTCGCATTGAATTCATGAGTTTTGGAACTCAATAATAGCAGTTTTACACTGGATAAACATTGGCCATTCGACTCTTCAATATGAAGAGTAGAGATATCATTTTTTGGTGAATCTTTTAACTCCATAAAGTTTTTAAGTTTTGCTTTGCTCCAAAAATATAGAGCTCTAAAAACCCTTCTACATTTAAGATTGAGAACATTCATTGCATCACCTCCAGCTGATTTGTTCCAAGTCTTCAGTAAAATTGCCTTTGATGCCGGAAAAGAAGCCCATACATCTTCATATTTAAGGAATCTGTTTTCATGAACTTTATCTTTGAAAATTCTGAGAATTAAAGGGTAATGGCTAGGTAGAATCCTTGCCAAGTGTCTGATCGTAGCATTATGAATCTCATTCAAAGCTTTAGTGTTCAAAAGACATCTATCAAGCGTTTCCAGAATATGAGCATTCTTGGTTTTATTGTTTCATTCCTTCCCATATACAATTTTTTTTTGCCATACACCATTGAAACCATCCAAGTTCCTTTATTGAAAATATTCAACTCCCCAATTACATATTGGAGTGAAGGATCCAATAAAGAGAATGAAGCCAAGTTAGATTTCCATAAGTCCATAACTCCTCCAGAAGAGCCATCAGAAGGATACAAGAAAAAATCCCAATCTTCACCCATGAATTTATTAATCTTATGTCTCTCAAAAGAAGAGATTTTTATCTCCATCACACCAATAAAAAACACATCCCAATCTTTAACAAATTCTTTTAAATAAAGAGAGGCTTCCCTTTTATTTGCCCCCCTATAGTTCCAAAAAGCTATGGAAGTCATTTAGATATAGAGGGGGAAGGACCTCCTCTGCTACCTTTATTCAATCCCTCATATTTCTTATTCTAGATGAATTGCTTAAGGGGCCAAGATGCTTAAGATCTTTCAAAAGTTTCAATTTTTGAGAACCAGAATTAGCATTTTCCAGATTATTATTCCCCATTCTTTAGGAACATCTTCAATCTTGCTATCAATGTATTTTGAAACCAAAGTAACTACATTACTGATTTCATCATATTTGCAAATTTCTCCTTCTTCCAAATAAGGTTCAGCCAAGATAATCATCATAGTTTTTCCTACTAAAATGTCTCCTTTAGCCTCTGCTCTAACAATTTGAATCTATTTTCTTGAATTGGAAAATTCTCAATATTAGAAGAAGAATTCTTACCAATCTCAACTGATGAGCTCCTTGTTATTTCTCCAGAATTCCTAACAGCAAATTCCTTTATATTTATTCCCATTTTAGCATCAGTATTTGCAACTGCAACCTCATCTACATTCCCTCCTTCCAGTTGTAGTCCCATTCTAGTCTCTTATTCTTCTAAATTTACCAAAGTTAAGGTTTGATCAGCAACCAATCTAGCATTTAAACCTTTATTTATCCCCGAACTCTTATTTTGATATATAAAAGTTACCCTCCTTCTTGTCTTATCATTAACATGAACCCATGGTCCATAATTCATTTCTACCTTAAGATTACTAACCATTAGTAATCCTAAACCTTTTTTAATAGAAATAGGAATTATAAAGTTAGTATCTAAACCTTCCTTTGGATTGCAAACATTGCTTAGATGACCACTCCTTCCACAATTGTAGCAAAAGGATGAGATTTTTTCATACTCAATTTTTTTGAAGAATCATCCATCAAGCCCATCCACCCAAACACCTTGTGGAAATTGCTTATCTAACTCCAAACAAATGCAGACTCTTGCAAACTCCCTTCTTCCCCATTGGAACATATCACCATCGATTAACAGAAGAATTCCAATAAATGAAGCAATCCTGGCAACATTAATTTTGTCCCAACAACAAAGTAGAAGATTCAGCATTCTTACCCACACTGGAGATGTTAGACCCTTCAGAGATGTAGTAAAAAATTTGGGATTCCATTTGTCAAGCCCAATTAGGTGCCCATTTACAAACCATGGCCCTCTCGAAATCATCTTTTCCATTTAATCTTATGAGAAGAATGAACACAACACCCAACCTGAGCCAAGAATAGTAACATGAAATTTCCCAAATTGAGGCCATTGACGTGTCAACTCCGCAGCTATTATCTGATTAGGAATACCTTCACCACAGTGGATTTTTGGAGTTTATCAGTATTCTCAATCATCTTTGTTTCATACAGTTTAATTTCCTTGCCATCCTCTAACATGAAAGAATCTCCCTTTGGCATGTTTTACTTGATGTAAGGACATTTTTCCCAAGGATTATTATGTACAATTTTTACTGGATCACCAATCATTTTTTCTTCATTCATTTGGACATTATCACAAACGATAGATGTACAGGCAACCAGATTTTGAACTGAAGGGTCTCCCTTTGATAAACCATTGGATTTGGTAGTATTTCTGAACCTGTTAACAAAGATCTATAGACCAGATGATGATGAGTCGATATCAATTGATTTAAATTTTACAGTCGAATAAGGAGTTCCCACATTTGAATAAGTTGCCACTTGCTTTCCTTTACCAATAATTAGAGACGAACCTTTTGTCAAAACCTCACTTGGTTCTCTGATCACCAAAGGTCCGTTGGATGGAATCTTCAGATTAATCCAGCAATCTGAAATGAATAATTCTTATTGCAATATTGAATTACCACAATTCAGGCTGGCCATTGTTTGGCCACCTGAGTTAGTAGCCGACTGGCCAATCATCCTTGCCGGCGATATTGCCAATCAATCAGGAATTTCAACATTGAAAATTTCTCTCTCTAGAAAATGGCTCTCTCACTCTCTATAAAAAAACCTATTTGTTCTCCATTTATTTTAACATGTTTGTATAGGTTGTTCATAACGCAATTGTCCAAATCTTAACCAAGAGGGGGGTGAATTGGTAATTTAAAAAGTCTCTTGGAAATCATATAGAAAACCATTTTATACTTTTACACAATTAAATTTTTTATCAATCTAAAAACTTTTCATCCACAAAATTTAAAATGTGAAAAAAATAAAAATGCGATAAAATAAAAACATATAAATTTATAATGGTTCGGTCCAAATAGACCTACATCCACTCCCTGAAGACTCCCTCCTCATGTTTTGCATTATTACCAAAGTGACTCTCTTTTTTCTCCCACAGTAAGATAGAGAAGCCTTTCCAAAAAGCCTCTCTTCCATTAATCCTCGATGAAATAGAGTACCATCATCATTTCACACTCTCCAAGTGTCGGAAGAGAACCGTCATCCTTTCACACACCCTGCGTGTTAGCAGAGAACCATCGTTCTTTCACACTCTCCAAGTGTCGGCAAAGAATTGTTATCCTGGTTACGGCAGAGAACCAGATCTTCTCCAAAGATATTCTCTCAAGCAATTTCAAATAAGCAAGGAAGAGATTCGACAAAACTTACAAAGCGATCCTCATCTTTTGGCAACCTTATGAACCATTCATAAATTCCACATCCAAGATCTCTCTCCACACTCTCAAACACTCTCCCTAAGAACTCTCATACTTGCTCTCAAAGAAAAAATGAAGAAGAAGATCTTAATAATAAGTTTTTAGGACTATATATATGAAAGGCATGAAAAACTATCTAGAAACATAAAAATGTTCAATTTGTCCATCCACGATCGTACAGTGCGATCGATGATCTTATGTACAAATAGTTCAAAATTTGCACGTATGATCCAGTATGAAATGATTTCATACTCTAATTGACCTGTGTGTGAACAAACATCGTACATTACGATCAATTCAAAATTGAATAGTTTTTTCCAGTATGATTCAGCACGAAATAATTTCATATACTGGATAATGCACTATATAAAATTTATATCGTATAAAATGATATGTTTTTAATAAAATAATATTTCATTTGGTACAAAATGGATGAGTCCATTTTATACTATGGAAGTTGTGTCTATGATCCTAGGATCGTATAGTACAAACACTTCAAAAAATTCACCTTTTTGTATGGATGAAAAAATACACACCCATTTTGTACTCTGGACGTTGTCTGTATGAACCTAAGATCATATAGTATGAATAGTTCAGAAAAAATTAGAAGTGCATCAGGACAAACATGTACGTATCTATTTTATACTCTGAAAGTCATCTATATGAAGGTAACTCATACAGAATAAATAAGACTTAGAAAATTTTCCTATCATGGTTTGATTAACAACTTTCTGGAGTAATGCTCAAGTGAAATCATCCCGTACAATCCAAAATCCTACAATAAAATTAGTTTTTAAAATTACAATTTTTTACACTCCCCTAGTGTGTGTGTGTGTTTGTACGGTTATCCAATTATAATCACACTCTCTCAAACTCAAGAAAAGTATAAAAAATACGTACTTCAAAAATAATAAACTCAAATCTAATCTGACTTGAAGTCTTCAACTATCTAGAGTATGATTTTCTTGAAATGTTAGTTCACACAAACAACTAAAGTAATACTTCCAATATATGTTAGGAGAAATAGTAGTTAATACAATAATATTTTGGAATTATAAAAAACACACATGATATGAAAACATAGTTATGAAAACTAAGTTGGAACAATCTCCCCCTTTTTTATAATTGCAAAATAATTATTATTTTTGTTCATATTTAAAACAATTTTTCTCCTTAGTGCCCCATAAATGAATGACTAACTAAATAACAAGGGGGTTCCCATGAATATCAAAAATAATAAAACTAAAAATAAAAAAAGAAACAACAAACAATAACTACTCAAATAAAAAACAACTCTAACAAAAACACTTACTCAAATAAAAAAATAACTCGACAAAGACATGAACATGAACAAATACTCAAACATTCAAAAGAAACACACATTCATAATACACGCACAATAAATGTATACATACACACATTACACACATGCATTAATCATCAAATAATATTCAGACTCCCCTTTTGACAATAACGAAAAGGGAAGTACAACTTGAAATGAAAGGTTTATATAAATAAACTGAAAAAGTTGAAGTTGAAAGAGAAATGGATTTTAAACCAATTGCAAATAAAATATTAATTTCGTAATACTAAAAAAAAAATCAAAATTTTAAATTAAAAAACAAATAAGATAAGAAAAGTCAGCCAAGTTCATTATTCATTCTAAACAAATTAAATAAAAATGATTATTGCAAAAATGACAAAATGAAGATTAGTTAATTTTGAATTCAATATTGAATATAATTATTAATTATATAGATTTGGATTATAGATTGAATGATAATGGAAAGAACACAATAAAACTTTTCAATTGGTGACATTGTGCATCTTTTCAAATATTTATGGCACACTTTGTACATCTTTTCTATTTGGGCTAATTTTATGCCTCTTTTCTCTTTACGAACCATTGCGCATCTTTTCTATATTTTCACACTTTATGCATTTCCCCTTTTTGTTACTTTTTGGGTCTTTCCAATATCATTAATCTAAATTCAAATTTCACTAATAAAAAAATAAATATATTAAAATAATAATAATAATAATAATAATAATAAGACATCAATCTTGTAACAATTATCGCTTAGATATGTTTGTTTAAAAGAATATGAAATTGATATGCTTATTTAAATCTAGTTAAAATTTAAATTTAAATTTTTTAAAGATGAAATTTTATAAGGAAATTAATTTATAGAGCAAAGTAATTGATAACCCATTTCAACGATTAACTACAAAAAGTTTTTCTCAATAAAGACATAAACATTTTAAGAATTAGGAATTAATACATGCCAACAAAATATATCACAATTTATTGATATAAATGATCACATATAATCATTTCATTGATACCACAAATAACAATAATCAACAAACATCATCACATAGATACAAAATAATATATAAAACCACTACACTCATAGAATAAAACATCATAATGACAAACACAAAATCTCAGAAGCAAGAATAATAATGAAGTACATCTAGAAATCTAAGGGGCTCAGATCTAGAGGAGAAGGCTAGTTGAACATTAAAAAGTAATTATTCATATAGCTACATTCGTGTTGACCATGTCAAATTGACCACAGATCCAACCCATATTTCCCTGATATCTCGCATCCTTTTGATTTAAGTGATTCTCAATTTGATCAAAGCATGGATCAAAAAGAGTCTCCATTCTATCAAAGTGTTGGACCATTTCATGGTAGAAATTTTGATCAGATCCAAGTACATGTGCTGGAGCAGGAGCTCCTCCTTCTTCCTTAGAAACATTACTCTTTAAACTTTGATCTTGCCCAAAAAGAGTCCGGAAAGAGGTGTTAGTGAAGAAAATAAGAAGTTTTGTGGGAGGATCTGGATGAATCAGATTGTACTTCTATTCAAGGATGTACGCAACTAGATGTCCTAAAGCCACATTTTTGTTTCTTTTATGATGTGGAAGTCTAATTTTAAAAAGATTCTAAATATAGTCCATGATGAGTTGGCTTCATCAAAGGGTTTTTCATTCATAATTAGATATCTAACTGTGGACAAAAGTGGATTCATATTGATGCGATCACCAACTTTAGAAATTATTGACGTTCGCAAAACATACTAGTGACATGAGCATTTTGATGTAGAGTGCGAACCGAGACAAATGACACACTTAGGATACAACTCTAAGAGTTTGATTAATTTTAGTCCAATCAAAATTGGCTTTTGAGGTCAAAGTGTGGGCTCAAATCACTTGGGTTCTTAGACGAAGAAAGTTGCCTAAATCTTCCTTGGTAATATCTACTCATTGTTTCTGAACATAGAAAGTAATCCTATAGTGGTCCTCATTAACTCTCAAGTTGGCCAAGAAGTATTGGAAAGTCACTTTGTGGTAGGCATATATGAGAATAAGAATGAAAGAGGGTTTAGTCAAAACAAATAAGGGCATGATAGAAAAGTGAAGATCACCCTGAATGAGAAGTCTAGAAGGGGTGATTATTGTAGCAGAATACCTAAAGTAGGCATCCTCATTCTCGTTAGATAAAAAATTGTCATCCCTACCACATATAGAAGAAGAACCCTTAGAAAGATGGGGTTCTTTGCTAGAACTTTCCATTCCTAAGACAAGGGCCCTAAAAGATACTGAAATTGATATGAAAGTGAATGAAATTGATTTCAAAGACCCTTCTACTTTAAGGAAAATGACCTATCATACATTACGAAACTTGAATCGTACATATGATTTTAACATCGTATGAGAAAAAAATATTTTCATACGAATCAACAAAAATGGCCAAAAATAAAACGGCTTTCATAAAATGCCATTTCTAAGGCATCCTTTCATACTGGATTTTTGACCATACGATCATACAGAAAAATAGGAGTTCGTCTAGGATGATTAGAATATTAAAGATCATTTAAAGATAATTACGTTTGTCCCCAACAGAAATAGACATTTGGATCATAGAGATGAAATACAATTTAGTATATACGAATAACAATTAATAAATAACTCCAGCTGGCAAATTGTCCCCACAAGTATAGACGAAATTGTACAAATCATATAGTATGATGAAATTATTGTATAGTACAAACCCTATGAAAAACTAAGTTTCATGTGCTCAACTCTGAAACATATCATACACATGCTATAGAATTCATACAAGACAAAAACATTTTGAACATTACGAACATAACACTTAGAGAAAAAGTCGTGATAATCAGAAAATCTTCCCAAAATACATCATTTTTCATCAAGTGATATGCTTCACAGTAAAAGCAAAAACAAAAATAAAAAATACACAACTAAACACATGAAAAATGAATAAAACAAATAAAATGGAAACAAACAAAATAAACACATATTTATAACACATCAAGTTTGAAGAATTTTTAATTTAAGCATTGATATTAATCACACCTAACCTAGTTCTTAAGGTGCCAAAAGTGTCAAAGGCCAATGGTTTTATAAAAATATATGCAAGCAAAATTTTCATAGTAATGTGATTAAATTCAATCTCTTCTTTAGCTATATAATCTTTAATGAAGTGATGCCTTATGTCTATATGCTTAGTTCTATAATGTTGAATATAATTCTTTAAAATGCATACGACATTAGCATTATCACAAAAAAAAATGGAATCGCGTCAATTGAAAATCCTAAATCAATCAATTATTATTTTAACCAAAGAACTTGTGTCACACAACTATCTAAGACAATGCATTCTTCTTCAGTAGTAGGTAGGGCTACTGAATTTTATTTTCTACTGGACTAAGAAACTAAAGACTTTCCTATGAATTGACTAGTTTCAGATGTACTTTTTTGATCAACCCTTCAACCTATAAAATCTAAATTAGAATATCTAATAATTTCAAAAGAAGAGTTGTTCTTAGGGTACAAAATTCTTAGGTTTTGAGTTCCCAAAAGATATATAAGAATTCTTATTTCTCCTATCAAATGTGATTCTTTTAGATTAGATTGAAATCTAGCACTAAACAAATATTTGAACATTATATATGGTCTGCTAGCAGTCAAGTAAAGCAATGATCTAACTATACTTCAAAATTTCTTTTAATAAGTAGATTTTCCCTTAGGGACCTTATCTAATTAAATTGAAAAACTTAAAGGTGTAGTCACTGGTTTACTATTATCTATTTCTTATTTATTGAGGATATCCTTAATATACTTTGACTGACTAAGAAAAGTTTCTTCCTCATTTTGCTTTATGCTAAAACTAAGAAAATAACTCAAATATCCATCAAACTAATTTCAAATTCACTACTCATTATTTTTAAAAAATTATCATAAAGATTATATAGATTCAAATAAGATGCCATTAATATATATTTGAACAATGTGTATATCTTTTCCTATCTTCTTCAAAAAAAAAATGGTCCACACTTCCTTTCATAAAATATCTTTTTAATAGGAATGTGCATAACCTCTCATACCAAGCCCCAGGTGCTTGTTTTAGTATATATAATGCCTTCTCCAATATAAACATATCATTAGGGAATATAGAATTATCAAAATAGGGAGGTAGCTAAACATAAATATCCTCTTGTATCACTCCATTCAAAAAGGCACTCTTGACATTCATTTAATATAATTTAAAACTTTGAAAAAAGTCAAAGGCTAACAAAACCCTAATTACTTCATGTCTTGTTATAGGGGCAAAAGCCTCTTAAAAAATAATCCCTTTGATTATACTCCTTAGTCACAACCTTGCCTTATTTCTGATCACAACACTTTGATACTTTGGCCTTTCAATCAATTCCGAAACATTATTTCTTACAAATTTGGTTCAACTCTTCTTGCATAGACAAATTCTAAAATTCATTGAAAAGTGCTTGAATTATATTTATGGGTTTAATTATCGATATAAAGATAGAAATGGTTCACCTCTTAGCTAAGTCCATGTCTAATCCTAACACCCTCACAAGGTTCACCTAAAATCAATTCCTTAGGGTGACACCTAGAAAAATTCCATTCTATAGGAAAGGGTTTTATTTTTACATATTTTCTTCCAAAAGTATCTTTTCAATTACTTGGGTATTATTTTTCAATATGATCCTCTTCCAACCTTGGCTCTTCCAAAATACCAAATTCATGAAACACAATATGTGTAGTCTCCTCAACTACTAAAGTTTTCTTATTAAAAACTCTATAAGATTTTCCAATACTAGAGTATCCCAAAAAAATTCCTTCATATAATTTTGGATCAAATTTTCGCAAAGGTGTTTTTCCCTTATTATGAATGAACACCTTATATCAAAAATCATGCAAATGTGACAAATTTTAGTATTCTTTCCTTAAGAAGTTCATATGGTATTTTAATAAACTTGGATCTAATGCTCACCCTATTCTGAATGTAACAAGTTATACTAATTGCTTTAGCCCAAAAATATTTATAAGTAAATATTCTGCTAAGATGGCTTTAGTGGCATTAATTAGTATTTTGTTCTTTCTTTTGACTACCCCATTATGCTGAGGGATTCTATGTATTGAAAAATAATGATTAATTCCTTTCTCTTTATAAAAATCTTCAGATTTTTCATTTTCAAATTTACCTCCATGATCACTTTGAATTAATAAAATCTTTAATCCTAGTTTTCTCTAAATCCAAGTTGAAAAATTTTAAATTTCTTCAATGATTCAATCTTATAAAATAAAAATTTAATCCAAGTGAATCTAGAAAAATCATAAATAAATACAAATCCAAATACATTACCTCCTAGACTTACAGTGCTAACCAGTCCAAAAAGATCCATATGAATAATTTCCAATGGCTTGGTAGTTATAAGATCCTTAATGGAATGAATGGAGGACTTCACCTATTTTCCTAATTGACATGCATCACACGAGTGATCCTTAGTAAAGCTTAGTTTTGGTATTTCTCTAATAAGTTTTTTTTGGATAAATTTTCTAAGATTTTTCATGCTAGCATGATAAAGTCTCTAATGTTAATCATGATTCATAAGAAATTGTTTTTATACAAAAAGCATTAAAATATTTAATATAATTCAAAACAAGCATGTAAACATTATTTACCCTAATTCCATTCAAAACATTAATTTCATTTTGGCTTATTATGTAGCTAGTGGAAATATTTTTACACTATAACCCTTATCATACCACTAACTAATAATAAATAGATTATGCTTTAAGTCTTCTCTAAGTAAAACATTCTCAATAAAGAAATTATTCAAGTTTCCAATCATACCTGTGTCAACCACTTATTTAGTGGTATTCTCTCCCAGCACAACCTTACCTCCATTCTTGAGTTCTAGCGATATAAATTGTGAAGTGTCTCCATTCATATGCATCAAACATCCATTATCCAGGTACCAAATACTCTCATGAGGTCTTATATGAGAGCATTTTTATAAGATAATACATTAGTCTTGGGAACCCAAATAAGTTTGGGTTCTCATCTTGGCAAAATTAATCTACATACATGTTTGATATGTTTTTTTTATGCATATTTGGTCTCCACACTAGATATAATTTATTATAAATTATGTAAGTATGAGATATATGACCAATCATTCCACAAGAAAAAATATTTAACTCCAAGAAAAGGATTTATCAATATATGCGAGTAAAACTATCTTTTTCTAGATTTTAAAATTTCATGCTTCTTATCAGGATTAAAAAATTGTCCAGGTGTGGGTGGAACCCTATTTTCCTCAAGTGCTTTCAATTCAGCTTTAAAAAATAAGTTTGTACTTTCTTACACATAATTATCAACTTTCAAATAATGTTCTCTACTATCAAATTCATCCATAAATATTTTAAAATCATTATTCAAGTTTAGTGTAAGATTATTTCAATAGTTCATGCTATTTTTTCAATTCATCAAACTCATACAATAATTTTATGAGGTTGTTATCAATTAGTATGTGATATTTTTTAAGGATTTTATGCTTTTTTTAATAATTCTATGAAATCTAAGTTTAACTTAGCAAGCCTCTTTTTGATTTTTCTATATGCAGTATATATTTTCTCAAAAATTTAAAATAGCTCTTCATAAGTTAAGTCACATACCTCTTAATGATCTGACTGATCTAGCTTGTTGGCCATTAAGCACAAATTTGTGACTTCCTCCTCTACTTCTATTTCTGATGAATCCAAAGCCGAGTCAACCCAAAATACTCTCTATAATCTCCTATTGCCCTTCCTCACATTTGTTTTCTCCTCCACATTCTCCTTGCTATGATTGGATTTAAGATTCGAGCATTCAGATTTGATGTGTCCAAGCTTCCTGCATTCATAAAAAATAACATCATTAGAAGCCTTAGCATTTTTATGAAACTTACCTTTATTCCACTACTAACATCTCCTTTGCTTCCTTTTTAGAAAACTCTTGAATTACCTTAACATCAAGGCAATGTCATCTTCATCTTCAAACTGAGACTGATCACTCTCTGAGTAATCCACTTTCAATGCTATGCTCTTCTCCTTTTGCTTCTCACCTATATTAATCTGTCATTGATTCACTCCTTGCTCGTAAGTAATTAGTGATCTAAGAAGATTTTCCATAGAATAAATATTTAAATCTTTTGATTCTATTATAGCAGTAATCATTCTATCATAAATAATAAGGAAACAACAAAGTGTCCTATTCACGTTTTTAGCATTCATTAGTTCCCTAAAGCATGCAATGGGGTGACTATTTGAGTGAAATGTGTATACATGTTCGTGATTGATTCATTTGATTTCATGAAAAATAATTTATAACCATGTAGCAAAATGTTTAATCTATATTGTTTCACTTCATTAGTCCCTTCATATATGATACAAAATCTATTCCAAATTTCTTTTCGACTTTTACAGGTAGAGACACGCATATAGTCTTAAGACTTAAGTGCACAAAAAAAAACTATTTAAATATTTTGGCATTTAACTAAGCTAAGTCTTTTTCTTCTATAGTCTATTCAGTAAATGATGTTTATATTCTAATACCATCTACAAATCTAGTTGGCCTAGTGTATCCTTCTTGTATTAAAATCCACATGTGATAGTCAAGTGATTGAAGAAAAGTAGACATACATGTTTTCCAAACTCAAAAGGGATGTTATTAAACAATGGGGGTCTAATGATCGAATACCCTTCAGGTGTGTTACAATTCCAAAAGTAGCCATGATCATTTTTAAAAAATTATCTAAATCTTAATTTTTGAAAATAGGCTCTAATACCATTTGAAACTCTATATTGGTTGTTAGAACTAACGTAATTGTCTCAATGCTAACCATGAGGGGGATAAATTGGTAATTTGAAAAATCTCTTGGAAATCATATAGAAAACCATTTTATACTTTTTGCACAATAAATTTTTTTTATCAAACTAAAAACTTTTCAACCACAAAAATTAAAACGTGCCGAAAAATAAAAATGAGGTAAAAAACACATAAATTTATTATGGTTTGGTCCAACTAGATCTACGTCACTCCCTAAAGACTCCCTCTTCAAGTATTGCTCTTTTACTAAAGTGACTCTCCATTTTCTTCCACAAAAAGGTGAAGAAACCTTTACAAAACACCTCTATTCCATATATCCTTGGTGTTATCCTTGGTGTGGCAGAGTATTATTATCCTTTCACATTCTCCAAGTGTTGACGGAGAGTCGTCATCCTTTCAGACTCTCCAAGTTTCAGTAGAGAACTGTCATCCTTTTACACTCTCCAAGTGCCGATAGAGAACTATCATCCTTTCACACCTCCTAGTGTTGGTAGAGAATTTCATCTTCTCCAAAGATGTTCTCTCAAGCAACTTCAAAAAAGCAATAAAGAGATTTGATAAAACTTACAAAGAGATCCTCACCATTGGGCAATCTTGTGAACCCTTCACAAATTAAACTTACAAGATCTCTCTCCACACTCTGAAACCCTCTCCCAAAGAACTCTCACCCTTGCTCTCATAGAAAAAACAAAGAAGAAGATCTCCTCAGTCAATTTTTAGGACTATATATTTGAAAGGCATGAAAAATCGTCCAAAAAATTGAAATTTTCAATTTCACCGCCTAGGATCATACAGCACAATCAATGATCATATGTATGAATATTTCAAAGTTTACTCATACGATCTAGTAAGAACTAATTTTGTACTCTAATTGACCTGTGTACAAACTCACATCATATAGTATGATCAGTTCAAAATTGAATAGTTTTGTCCAATATGATTCAGTACGAACTAGTTTCATACACAGGTAACATATTGTATGAAATTCATAGCATACAATATGATATGTTTTTAATCAAACCATGTTTCATTTGGTACAAAATGGATGAGTCCATTTCATACTCTTGAACTTGTCTGTACAATCCTAGGATCGTACAGTACAAACAGTTCATAAACTTCACCTGTTCTTATAGACGTAAAGATATGCAACCATTTCATACTCTAGACATTATCTGTATAAACATAAGATCATACAATATGAGTAGTTTTGAAAAAATTAGGAGTTCACCAGGTCAAACTTTTACGTATCTATTTTGTACGCTGAAAGTCATTAGTAAGAAGGTAACTTCGTACAGTGCGAACAAGACTTAGAAAGTTTTCCTAGTATGGTTCAATTAACTACTTTCTGGAGGAATGCTCAAGCCAAATGTCCTGTATGATCCAAAAATTTACACTCCTATAATGTGTGTGTGCATGGTTACCCAATTACAATCACACTCTCAGACTTAAGAAAAGTAAAAAAAATACAGACTTCAAAAACAATAAATCCTAATCTAATCTGACTTAAAGTCTTTAACCATCTGGAATACTATTTCCCTTAAATATTAGTACACATAAATAATAAAAAAAATATTTCTAATGTATGTTAGGAGAAATAGTAGTTAATATAATAATATTTTAGAATCATCAAAAACACACATGATATGAAAAATATAGTTATGAAAACTAAGTTGTAATAATTTCCATGATATATATGAAATGTTGAAGGATGAACTTTGATTTTAACTTAAAAAGAAATTTTCCTATAAGGAAATAAAAGGGAAAAACAAACTCATTAATTTTCATCCTTTTAGTTTTAGACAAGTCAACAAATTTTAACTTAAACTTTTAAGTAGGAATAGAGGTAATTTTTATTTCATATAGAAATAGTTACATCATATAATATGAGCTTATTCATTCAGTACGATCTTATTCATATAATATAAGTTCATTCATATAGTACAATCTTATTCATATAGTATAATGTTTTCCTATAAAATAAACAAAAAATCATTGTTGTGTTTGCTCAGGAAAAAATACAACAACAAACTAAAACATAAAAAAAAAAAAAACACAAAAAAAATACTTGAAAGAAAAAAAAATAAACACAAAAAATACAAACGTAAAAAAGTGACACACAAATTCTAATGGATAGGTGGATCCTGATTAGATGGTTGTTGTGGAGGTGGAAATTGTTAGAAGGGCAAGTGAACAGGGGAGTGCTACTACTAAATTGTGTCAAATTTATCCCTGAACCAATTCATTTCATTTTCATATTGGACTTGCTGTTCATTCAAGTGTGTCTCGAGTCTGTCAAACAGCTAAATCATCTCCTCATATGAGTAGTGCTGAGGAGATGGTGTAGGTGTAGGATTACTCACAGGGGCAGCATCTCCTTCTTCATCAAACATTAACTCTATTAGCTCTTATTCCTTATGAAAGAGTATACATAAAGAGACATTTGTAAAGAAGATTTAATTATTATCAATAGGAGTACGATATGTGAGATTATATTTTTTTATCTAGGATGTACCCAATGACATGTCCTAGAGCAATACTTTATTTTTTTATAGTCGATGGGAGTCTAATAGAAGTAAGGTTTTGGATGTAATCGATAAATATTTGGGCTTCATCCATTTGGGTATTTTACTTAATGAAATATGCGATAATTAAAAGTAAAGGGGTAATGTTTACCCGGTCTCTAACTTTAGAGATGATTAAAGTTCTGAGGATGTGTTAGATAATTCTAGAATTTTGATTAAGGGTATGAACTAAGGGTTTATGGTAGTTCACAGCAACATTTCTAAGCATAAGATTTATAGCACTCCAGTCAAAATTAGATCTAGAGGCCATATCAAGTGGTCTATTATTTTTGGTGTTTAATTACAATTGAACCCCTATATATTCTTTGGCTATTTCAACATTTCGATGACACACATAGGAGGACATGATAGTGGCATCCTCAATAATTATAAGATTAACTAGGAACTTATAGAAGATTTTAGAATGAAAAGGGTAGGATAAGGTGAGAAGGAATTGTAGTGTAATAGAGTTGAATAGATTCATTACCCAATAATTTAGTGCATGTTGGTTGAGAAGCCTAAATAGAGTGATTTTGGCTTCTTTGAACTATAGTAGGCTGCTTCATCAGAAGTTATTAAAAACATTCATCAATAGGATGGCAAGAGGAAGAACCACCCTGGGTTTTGTGACTACATTTTTCACCACAAGCCATTTCTCAATATTTGGAAAAAAGAAAGTTTAGAGAGTTTGAGTGAGTGAAGAAAATAGATAAAAACTTTCTAATTTATAGAGTTCAAACTGATCATATAGTATGATTCTATAATCATACGATATGATAATCATACTATATGATCAAAAGCGTTAATTCATCTCGTAGCTTTTTAAGAAATGACAATTTTTAGGAGTCACTTGGTATTAACCTTGACCAAAAAATTCATATAGTATGAACAAATGTCCCGACATTATGATTAATAATAAATATCATACCAACTAAAATGATCTAATCCCAAACTGAGTTGATAAGTGTATCTTCCAGACGAACAGGTTTTTATATAATACAATTATCAATGATACATAAAATCTGGATCATCCATTATGCCAAGGGTTATGATCTGTATAATGTTGTGCATATCATACAATACGATAAGTGTTTATACATTATGATATAATAAAAAAATGATTTTTCATTGAAGTTGTAAGGATCAATGAAGTGTTGTATGAGGTGATCAGAAAGCATCTTTAAAAGATAATGGATAATAAAAAAATTCAAAACTAAATAAAATAGAAAAAAACAAAAAATAACAATAAAAAAAATAAAACAAAAAATATGAAAGGATAAAAATATAAAACAAAAAATAACAATCATATTTCATATTTTCAAGCTTGAATATTTATGACACCTAGTCTGGTTCTTAAGTTACAGAAGGTTTCAAAAGTCAGCTATTTTGTAAAGGTATCTACAAGCTAATTTTTTAGTAGCTATATGATATAGCTCTATGTCTCCCTTGGTAACATGGTCCCTAAAAAAATGATGCCTTATATCCATGTGTTTGGTCTTAAAGTATTGGATTTGATTCTTTGAAATATAGATGGCACTAGTGTTATCACATATGATTGGAATAGGGCCTACAGGTAGTCTTAAAACTAAGATTTGTTACTTTGACATGTGCTACATAATTTCCTAAAGTAATGTATTTAGCATCTATAGTGGACATGGATAATGAGGTTTATTTTCTACTAGACATGGGCTTAATGGTTAATATGGTCAACCATATTAAATTGAAGGTTGGGTTTGAGCTCAACAAGTTTTATTTGATCAATGGAGACCAAAGGGACTAGAAGGGCCATTTCAGTTTAAGAAAATAATTTGGACCCTAAAGGGGCTATTTGGTCAACCAGGCCTGACTTGGTCAAAAAGGTCAAACCAAGTCATGTGTTTTGGTCAAATAGATTTTTTTGATCAATGGAGATTGATTTATGTGGTTTCATGGGATAGAAGGGTCATTTGGGTCAGAATGACCATTTGAACCCTAAAGGGGCGTTTTGGTCAACTAAGGTTGACTTGGTTAATAAGGTTAGACTAGGTCCTCCATTTGATTCTAACAGGTTTGAAATGATATTTTGGACTCAATGGAGGTGTTTCTATGCAATGGTGAAGTCATTTAGATTAAAATGACCATTTAAGCCCTTAAAGAGAAATTGGTTTAAATAAGTTGACTTGGATAACCATGCATGATCAAGGCCTGGATTTGATTCCAACGCACTCCTAATGCTGCTTAGGATGCATTAGAGGTGGTTTCATAGTTTGATTTTGCTGGGCCATGTTAAAGCATGAATGAATCTTAAAATTTTCCCTAAAAGGGGCATTTTGGCCATTTGAACCCTTGGTGAATTGAGGGTCAAATTGGGACAACCAAAATGTAATTTAGTACTCAAAATTTCATAACAAAGGCTATGAACATGAACAAGGTCCTTTGGGAAGGTCCCACGGTTAGAATTTATAAAGTGGCAGGTCAAGTAGCATAGGATGTAAATATTTGAAGGTTTTGTAGCCTTAGGATTTCAATTGCATTTTTGGGGTTATAGACCACTGATTGGGTTCAAATTTAGAGGGTTGAGTTTAGGAGCATTCCTAATCAATATTAAATTAACAGATCTCGAATCAAAGGTCATTTTACTAGGTTTTGAATTTATTAAAAAATCACTCAAAATGGTTTCAATATAAGGGCCTTTAACCTTGAATTTTTGTCTTGAATTATGGATTGAAATTGGGTTCTAGATTTAATTTATTGAGGTTGAATAATCCACATTAATCATAATTATTTAAATTATTTTAATAATTAGATATGATTGAATCTTGATTTGAGGCTAGATTGACTGAAGTTTAAATTGATTTTGAAGTTAGGATTGATTGAAGTTGAGATTAATTCAAGTTGAGATTAATTCAAGTCTAGACTAATTAAAGTCTAGAATGAATTAAGTCTGGATTGATTAAATTCTAAATTGATAGAATTCTAGATTGGTTAAATCTTTATTAATTAAAGACTAGATTGATTAATTAAAAACTAGATTGATTAAAGTCTGGATTCAAGTTGATAGGAGGCTGGTTTGATGTCTAGAATGAATCCAGGATTGAAGTCAAGATGGTTGACACCTGGATAATGAATAACCATTAGATCAATAGATAGAAGTCTAGATGGATCCTAGTGACCTCATACAAAACTGAGGTCAACAATAAACCCCTAATATATGTAGTAGAACAATGTTTTACTGATCAAATATAAATTCCATGAAAGGGAAAGTCCCCACCTTAGAAGATCGAGATTGAATTAATATAAGTGTAGAGCCATAAAGGGTCTATTCTACCACAATTTAATCTAATCTTAAGGAAAGAAATTATGTAGACTCATACTTATCCTTAAGGAAAAAAAAGCTAGATTTTGGAATTAAAATTAAAACAAGGATGGTGCCATAAAAGCCATGCTCCACCACTAATAGATCTAATCTTAAGGTAGGAAGCATGGGTGCTCAAGCAAGACCTTTATAAAAAGAAAACTAGATGATCGTATGGGAAAGAAGTATTGCTTACCATAGATGATCAAATCTTGATTTTGAAATTAAGATAGTGGCATAGAGGGTATACTCCATCACTAATAGATTTTGAAAGTATGAGATGCTCCAAGAAAGTGGTGAATTTGTATATTTAAAAATTAATCCTAAATAGAAATACTAATATTTTTTTGGTTTCAAAAAATACTTAGAAATAAGAAATTTTGACTTTTGAATGCGGATGCTATTTATTGTGAATCTGGTTTTAGGAATTATAATTTTGATGATAGCAAATATTTCTGATATACTTCTATTTTTCTACAACTACCTTGCCTACTAATATTTCAAGTCCACAAGATCATATTGTAAATTAAGCCAGCTCAAGATTGTGTAGACTAGGAGTGAGTCAGTCTGTAAGTTCACGTCAAGAGCTTTTACCTTTTCTTGAATTAATTATAATAAAGTGGGTCCTGATGATAAGTAACTTTGCACGCACACATAGGAAAATTTTTTTTCTGCTTTTAGAGTTTTCTATTTTTGATCACATTATCTAGGATGATTCCAAATCATCTTGGAAAATCAATTAAAAATAAAAACCCTAATTAGGGCATACTGGTTAAGGCAGCACCAATTAAGCATATCGTCCTAGATAATATTATCATCGTCATGGACGATAAGCTCAAATTAGAAAGAATCAGCCAACAGATCTATGTGGGCATGTTTTAATTTTAAAACATTATCTAGGATATCATTCTAAATGATGTAGTGCATTTATGCTAAAAAATAATTTGGTAATAAAGGAAAGCAATTAAGGTTTGATTACTCGATCATATCATCTTAGACGATCACAGGATCATATAGGACTATCCAATTAATAAACCTTAGTTTCTTTCTAGATGACCAAAATAATGTTCTGGATTATGTGTATTACTTTGCATAAATCATCCAAGATTATCCCAAATCATCCTGGATGATCCGTTATTTTTTCATCATCGAGACATGCAACTAGGGTGATGTTCTGGATGATATTGCTCAGTTTGAACTAATTATCCAGGCCAATTGTGTAATCATCCTAAATGATCAGTTTAGTTTTTTATCATTTAGACACACATTCAAGGCAATGTTCTAGATGATACGCAATAATTTAAACTAATCGTATAGGATGATCTATCGATCATCTTGGACGATATTGTCAGTTTGTTACAATTAAGAGCAAATCTGAAGCTCTTCTATTTAAGACCACTTCTTTATCCAATATTGCATCTTTTGCTAATGTCTTGACCTTAGAGAGCCAAGAGGAGAGGGAGAGCAAGGAAGAGAGAGAGAGAGAGGATCTTGTGAGGGGGAGTTTATGAGGGGTTTTACAAAGGTTTCTCCAAGCAAGGATTCGAGTCATCTTCTCCATTCCTCGTGCCTAGTTCCTTGGAGGTTTGAGAGAGGTCTACTTCAGCAGTTAATTAAGGCTCTCTACCTTCTTCAGGAGGA
Organism: Dendrobium catenatum; assembly: GCF_001605985.2. Lineage (NCBI taxonomy): Eukaryota > Viridiplantae > Streptophyta > Magnoliopsida > Asparagales > Orchidaceae > Dendrobium > Dendrobium catenatum. The sequence continues at coordinate 2,339,963 of NW_021320019.1, read as the reverse complement.
AGAAAAATTAGTCAAGGTTCTCTACTTGCTTCAGGAGGTAGCGAAAGGAGTTGGGTTTTCTGCCTACTTTAAGAGGAAGCGAAAGGAGTTGGATTCTCTGCCTGATCAGAGTCAGTGGAAAGGAGGTTTGTATAGGATTTTTTACCTTGTCATGGGAGAAAAAGGAGAGTCACTTACTTTAGTGCAATACCCAGAGGAGAGGATCTAGGGAGTGGATGTAGGTCAAGTTGACCGAACCACTATAAAATTCTGTGTGTTCTTTCTTACTTCTTTTCTGCATTTAATTTTTGCACTTTAATTTTTGTATCGTGATTATTGGTTTGGATTAAGATTATGTTTTTTATTAAGAATTTTTAAAGTACTAATTCAACACCCCCCCCCTTTGGTTAGCCTTGGGCTAGTTCATAAGGGCTTAACATCCCTAACGAACTTTCACTATCAAATTAAATACGCCATGGAAAACACTTATGATGAAATTCTTGTTATCACAATAAAATAATAATTTTTGATTATTCACCAAACATTTATAATAAAAATTAAAATCGAGAAAGTAAAATGTAGAAAATGAAAAAAGCACACCAAAAATTTTATAGTGGTTCGGCCAACCTTGACCTACGTCCACTCCCGATGTCCTCCACTCCGAGAGTTACACTACTTAAAAGGGACTCTCCTTCTGCCCCCATAGCAAAGTGAAAAATCCTTTACAAAACTAACTTTCACCTTATTTGGTGTGGCGGAGTGCCGTATGCTATGTCACCCTCCCGGTGATGAAAGTGGACCTTCTCATTTTTCTCCATCATGGAGAAGGTAAAGAACCTTTTAAGATTTTGACCTAGAAGCCTCTCTTCTTAGAGAGCTCTCCTAAGACTCACCAAGGCCCTAAGAAGAGCAAGCGTATAGCTAGCTCGAAGTAATTGTGTTATCCCCTGATATTACTCCATTATGCTCAAGCTCACCTTGTCCTTCCTCTTACAAGCCCTGAATCTCTTCAAAAGCTCCCTATCTAAAGTTCCTTTGGCTGTCACACTCCTCTCTTATATTTTTTAAAGAAAAAAACATTGTATATATAATAGGCTTCAAGAAACCCTAAAAATTCAAATTATTCATTACTATTCATACAATATGATCCCAAATCATATAATATGATTAACTCAAAATAACTCCCATCCTAGTACGAAGGGAGACAAACAACTCACAATTTTTTAATACAACATACAGTCTAATACGAATATCATCTAGTATAATCTACTTTATTTCTTCAATTTGTATAGGATGAATATTGGGATGATTGAAAATCATCTCTATTGATCATCCCACATTATTTAATCATACAATATGGATAGTTAACTTTATGCAATTCATCCTATATGATGTATTATATGATTAGTTCAAAAAATAAGGTTTTGTCTAGTACGATCTTTGGTATGACCAAATTTCACCTATGCTCATCATACTATATGATCCTATTTGTAAAGTACGATCATCAACTATTAATGAAACTATGGTGTAATTGACTAGATTTTAAATTTTTATGCAGTCTGATTGACATCATATAGTACGATATCTTTAAAATTTTAAATTTTAAATCTTTCTTAAATTAATCTGGCGACTAAGGTTTGAGGTTGAAAATAAATCATGCAGTAAATCAGGATTTTACAGTATGATTAGTTCACATAAATGATTTTTCAAATAGTTGTGAAGCCTTTTTCTAGATAACATATCATATAGTACGATCTAAAATCATACAGTATAATTTATATAAAAATAATTTTGAACCTAAAACAAAACTCTCCCCTTGTGTGTGTACATGGTCACTTAATCTGCATACACTCTTTTGTGGCCATACTCAAGAAATGGAAAAATAAAGAAAATAAAAATTGCATACTCTTTCACATCCTATTCTACCTAGTCTTAAGTCTTCAGTAGTCTTGAGTAGTGTGTACTTTCCTTGAAATGTTTACTCATAGAAAAAAAAACATCTAAAATATTTAATGAAGAATAAAATAATTCAATCAATATTATTTGTCATTATCAAAATCACTTACTAGAGATCCTGGATTGCAATAATCTCCTCCTTTTTTATGATGTCAAATAATATTAGTTGATAGGCAAGATAATCTTTTTTTTTTTAATAAAAAGAAGAACACAAAAAACATGAATAGAACCATTTCATTTTAAACAACATTAATTAAAAAAGAATTAAAAAAAGAAGACATAGAACTAAAGACAGATAACTTCTCTCCTTTTTGACATCACCAAAAAGAATAGTATCTCATAACCAAAGAAATAGAATAGTACATTAAACAAATAAAAAAATACAATAATAAAAAAACAAAATAAATAAAGACTAGTTAAATGATGGATCCTGATTAGAAGGTGGTGGTGGTGGCTAAAAGAACTGATGGATGGTGGAAAACTAATGATTAATTAAGTTAAATTTCTTGCCAAACCATCACATGTCATCCTTGTGCTACAAATGTTGTTGTTGGATATGAGATTCAAGTCGAGTTTCGAGTTGGTCGAGTAATTGAATAATATCATCTTAACAATATTTAAGTGTAGGTACTCCTGCTGGAGCAGACTCCTCTTCATCAAAATCTGGTTCAACATGATCTTTCCCTCCATGAAATAAGATATGAAAGAAGGCATCTATATAGAAGATTTAGATATTATTGAGTTCACCAAGAAAGTTCAGTTAGTACTTGTGGTGAAGAATATATCCTATGAGATGTCCTAAGGCTAGATTTTATTTCCCGTGGGTAGCCATATTCCAAATAAAATCTATAATCATGTCAGCTTCATCAAATTTGTTATTGAGCATAAAAAGGTAAGTGACAATAGAAAAATGTGGGGTCATGCGTATCCTATGTCTGCTTTGGGTATGATTGATGTCCTAAGAATGTATTGGATGATTCAAGCATTTTGTGTTAAGGATTGGACAAGGGGTTAGTGTTTATTTAAAGCAACATTCCTAAGCAGAAAATTAATGGAACTCTAGTTAAAATCATTGGTTATGAAGAAGTGGAAGCTAGGTCCTTCAGTAGAAAGACCAATATGTTCAGCTAAGTCTGCTTTGGTGATTTCGACATTCTGATGGTAGACATACAAAGCAAGGGTAAAGTTTTCTTAGTTGATCCTATATTTTGGAAGGAACTCATAGAGTAGCTCAGAATGAAATGGAAAGGCCAAGGTAAGGACAAATTAAAATGAAGTGGAAGAAAAGAAGCTCATCACCTCGAAGTTAAGTGCAGCTTGATTGAGCATGTAAAAAGGAGTGATTTTGCATGCTTTAAATTTGTGGTAGGCACCTTCATCTTGAGCAGAAAGAAAGTTTTCATTAAAATTATGAGAGGAAGAGGAGCTTCCTAAAACCATTGGTCCAGTTTTACTTCTACCGGACATTGAGTATAGAAAAATTAGAAAGTAGAAGATTAAAGAAAAGTTGAGTGGATTGAGCAGATTATCCATCCTATTTATAGAGTTTGGGACTGTTTAAACAATACGATCCAGTATCGTACAGTACGATCAAGGAGTTAATTTGTCTAGATGACTTGTCGGGGAAAGTTGGTCAAATTCTACAGTACAATCAGGATTGTACTGAATAAAATTAAGGGAAATCATTAGTCTCAAGGGGTTCGTAATACAACCTTTAAAGAAAAGTATCATACAGTACAAACAGGTGTTCATATAGTACTAATGGAAATTATTCTCATATTGGTTGAGTTAAATTCATCCCAATTCATTTTTCCATGTGTATCATATCATACGAAGGTAGATATTGTATAGTATGAATGGAAAAAATGTCATACCAAATGGATTGAATTCCCGAATGATCAGTGACACACGAATCATATAATACAGCTAGTGGTTTATATAGTATGATGTGTGTAGTAGTGACTTAATCTAGATCATTGATTAAATAGAGGGTTGTGATATGTGCATTTATGATGATTGTACAGTATGAATGTGTATCATATAGTGTGATATAGAAAAAAAAGTAGAACATTTTGGTAATTTAGTAAGGTGAGTTTGTAAAGATCATGAAACATATTAAACCAAGTTTTTTTTTTTTTTTTGGGATTAAACATGTATGTCTATAACACCTAATTTTGTCTTCAAGATGTTAAAGGTGTGATAAGCTAGAGGCATCATAAATATATCTGCCAAAATATCTCCCATAGCTATATGGTGCAATTCTATTTCTCCTTTCGCTACATGACCTCTTATGAAGTGATGTCTAAGGTCTATATGTTTTGTGCGGGAGTGTTGAATTGGATTTTTAGACATGTAAATTGCACTAGTATTGTCACATATAATTGGGATGGTTCTTGAAAGAAATCCATGATATAAGAGTTTTTTTTTAACCATAAAATTTACACAACACAACTTCCTACTACTTTATATTATGCATAAGACGTGGAAAGGATGTAACTATTTGGGTGAACCTAGATTGAATGCCCAAAATTTCTCTACCTAATGCATGCAATGATGTCACTATTTTGGTGAACCTAGTGTACATGTGAGATATTGTTTATTTTATGTTTCATACGGAAGAGTTCGTAATCCTACAATAGAATGTTAAATCTAGACTGTTTAACCTCACTAGTTCCTTGGTATGTGATGCACAGTCTATCCCAATCTCCTTACCAGTAGCACAGGTAGATACTCTCATGTAATCCTCATATTTTAATGCACAAAAAAATAGTTTAAGCACTTCGCATTTAATTGCGTCAAATCCCTATCCTTAATGCTCCATTCACCAAAAGGTACTTGAGTTTTCACTCCATTCATAAGTTTAAAAGGTGCACTATAACCTTTTTGAACCAATATCCACATACGATAGTCTATAGATTGTAAAAAAAGTAGACATAATAATTTTTCAAAAATCAAATTGAATATTGTCAAACAGAGGTGGACGGTTTATAGAATAATCCTCTATAGTATTACGATTACCACAATAAGATGATTGATTTTTCAAAGTTTTCTAAAACATTATTTTTGAAACCCTGCTCTGATACTAATTAAAAGCACGACATGCACCAAGAGAGGGGTGAATTAAAAATTTGTTGTAATAAAATGACAAACCTAAATAGCAGTTCTAATTTTTTTATGTTCTTAAATTTTAAACAAGTATATTAAATGATGTGGAAGCGAATGCTTAAAACACAATTACAACACTAAGTAGTGAAAGTTAACTTGCTCAACAAAGAATTACACTATGATTTTCACCAAAAAATTTTAACGAAAGTAAAATGCAAAATGTAAGTAAAGTGCATAAAGGGAAAAATCGCACTGGTTCGGTCACTTGACCAACTTCCACTCCCCGAAGTCCTCCACTATGAGAATTTCACTACTAAACAGTAGTTCTCCTTTTACCCCCACAGCAAGGCTGAGAAGCCTTTACAAACCACGCATTCACCAACCCTTCTTGGAAGAGTGCCAAGCGCTATGTCACCCTCGTGGTGATGGTAGTGAACCTTCTCATTTTTTCCCCCTTGGAGAAGGCAGAGTAATTTAGAGGACACGGATGTAGAAGAATCTCCCCCTTAGAGAGCCTCCCACAATATCTTCTCAGGCCATAGGAGGAGCAACGTACAGTAAGCAAGGAGCAACCGTGTAATCTCCCTCACACTCCTCCCTCATAAAGCCCACCTTCTCCTTCCACTCACAAACCCCAAAATCTTCTCAAGAGCTCTCTCTCAAGGAATCCCACTCTAATCACATTCCTCTCTCATAGATTTATTTCATAAGATAGAAATTTAGATATTTAAATCAGGCTCCAAGAACCCTAAAATTTTTCAATTTAGCTGTTATGATCGTACAGTATGATCCAATATCGTATAGTATGATCAGTTCAAAATAACTTCATTCTGGTAGGAAGGATTACAAATAGGCAATTTTTACTAAACAATATTATACAGTATAATATAATATCGTCTAGTAAGATATATAAATTCCTTATGTTTGTACAAGATGATTGTTGGTATCATGAAAACTTGTCACTATACGTCATATGGTAAGAACCACTTTGTCGTATTATTAGTTCAAAATCAAGGGATTGTCCGATACGATGTACTGGATGATCAAAAATAGCCTCGGTATATCATACAGTATAAACCATGTAGTATAGTATGATAATCAATCTGAAATAAATCCTTGATTTACTGACTAATTGTTGGATTTAATTTAAGTAAGTATTCAAAATATCATACAGAATGATAGGATCGTATAATACAATCAGTTCAAACTTATGATATATGAACTAACTTAAATTAATCTAGCGGCAAGATTTTTTAATTAGAAATACATCATATAGTAAGATACATATCGTATAGTATGATTGGTTCACAGATAGCCATTGAATTAGAGCAGATCGTATAGTACGATTGATCTTCGTATAGTACGATCAATAGAGAAAAAATTTTTCCTTCATTTTAAAACCTCTCCAACTATGTGAGTGCATGGTTTCTTAGTTTTGCATATAATTTGTGGTCAAACTCAAGAAAAGAAAAATTACAATGTTATAGACTCCAAATCCTACTCTACCTAGTCTTAAGTCTTCTTGTTGTCCTAAGTAATTTATGATCTCCATGAAATGTTAGTACTCACAGATAAGAATAGAAATAAAAAATTTTTAATGAATAATAATTTAATCAACAATATTTGTCATCATCAAAATCTCATATTAGCAGTTATGAACTGCAATAATCTTCCCCTTTTTGATGATGTCAAATAATATTGTTTATAAGTAAATTAGCAAGGATTTTTTTTCATTTTTTATCATTTTCACCATTTTTTTAATAAAATAAAACATCATGGATAGAAATAGGATAAATAAAAATGCATTTCATTAGAATTAAAAATAACAAGACATACTAACTAAAGCACACAACAGTCTTCTCCCCTTTTTGATATCACCAAAAAAGTGAGTAACAAATAACATTAAGAAAAAAATACAAATTAGAGACAAGTCAAAAAGTTGGATCCTGATAAGGTGGAGGTGGAGGTGGAGGTGGTTGGAAGTAGTGGTGGATAGACAAAAAATATTAATCAATTGAAGTAAAACATTCTCCAAACCACCGCATGTCCTCCTTATGTTATTGGTGCTATTCTTGAATGTAAGCATCAAGGCAGCTTTGGAGTTAGTCTAATCATTTGACTAGATTATCTTGAGGATAGGCTGGTATAGGTCTTTGGGGTGGAGCATGCCATATTGGTCGAATAGGAGCTCTTGCTGGAGCAGCCTCTCCTTCTTCTTCATCAAAATCTAGTTCATCCGGCTCTTTCCCTCGAAGAAACAAAATATGGGAGGCATCCATATAGAAAATGAGTATATTTTTGGGTTCACCAGGATAGGTTAATTGATATTTGTTTTGAAGAATATAACCTATGAGGTGGCCAAGGGCTAGATTTTGTTTTCTACAGGTGGTAGGGAGGAAAACTACGGTCATGTTTTAGATATAATCAATAATTAAATTAGCCTCATCAAATTTGGCATTTGAAATAATAAGGTAAGTAACAACATATAAGATTGGGGTCATGCATATTCTTTCACCAGCTTTGGGTATGATTGAAGTTTGAAGAACATGTTGAATATTTCTGGCATTTTAGGTTACTAACTGAATGAGTGCTTGGTGTTGGTAAAAAGCTATATTCCTAAGGTCTAGATTTGCGGCACTCCAATCGAATTTATTTGTAAGGAAGGAATGAACTCTAGGGCCTTTAGTAGATAGCCCAATGTATTGGGCGAGGTCTGCCTTAGTGATTTCGACATGTTGTTGGCAGACAAAGGAGGTGAAGGTTAGGTTTTTGATATTCATAGCTAGCTTAGCCATGAATTCAAATAGAATTTCAAAATTATATGGGAAGGCTAGGGTAAGGAGGAATTGCAAATTGGTGGATGTGAATAAGCTCATTACCTCAAAATTTAAGGCAGCTTGATTCAACATTCAGGACTGGGAAATTTTGCATGCCTTGTATTTGTGCTAGGCTTCTTCATCTTTGGCGGTCAGTAAATGGTTGTTCGAATAGCAAGAGGAAGATAGCCTTCCAAGGATGAGATGATCGTGCTTGTTGGAGCTTGCCATTTAGTAAAAATAAGTGTGAGTGAGTGAGCTAGCTAAGGAGTGAGTGAAATGATCTTAGGACTTAGCCATTTTATATAGTCTTTAGAATATCATACAGTACGATTGAGGATCATACATTACGATGTGCAATAACATTGTCTGGATGAATTGTTGGGAAAAGGTGGTCAAATCGTGAATCAGGAATCATGATTTTCAAGCTCAAGTGTCAAAAATATAAAACATTTTCTTAAGCTTTAAGAAGTACAATAAAGATAATCATTACTTTTTGTGGGCTCATTTGATGCCTCTTGTCATGTTTTTGGCACATTTTGTGCATTTAATTTTTGATACACTTTGTGTATCTTTCTCAATTTGGCGTCATTGGCCACTTTTTGTTTATTTGGCATCATTCGTTAATTTTTTTTCAATCAAATATGCTACCTTTCTGAATTTTTTTTAAACTAAAGTAAACCCATACTATTAACTAAAATAAACTACTTGATTAAGAAAATTATAAGGTAGATTCAATAACTTGCAAAATATCCCTATGCGATAGACAAAATGTAGGGAGATTGAAATGTTTAGCTTTAAAATCCAATTTATAATATGATGAAGATTTTGAATCAAAAGTAAAATAACCTCTTTAAGAGAAGAGATAGAGAGACTAAATCATGAGTTTTTTTCCTTTGACTATTTTTAGAGAAGTTAACCATAACTTACATAAGAGTTCAAGAAACAAATGGAGGTAAATTTTTTATTTTTAGAAAAAAAAATGATCTTTAAAAAGGATTTGATTTTCTAAAGTGTATATGAAACACAAAAGGTGATATATGTGTGTTGATCAGAGAAAACTCCATAGAAAAAGAAAAACTAAAGACAAAATTTAAAAATTTAACGAGAAAGAAAAGAAAAAAAAAAGAAAAAGAATAAATCCAAAGAAAAAAATAGAAAATACACAAAAATCAACAAAAGATGCATACACAGAAAAATAAACACACAAATAATGATTTAAACATCTTGCTCTTGGTCTGATGATTTAGAAGCTAGGTCTGCCCAGAATATTTTTTTACTTTTCATTATTTACATTTTTACAATTTGCTTAGCTTTACCCTTTTCTTTTGCAGGAAGAGTTCTCAAATTAGGACACTAATTTTTCATATGTCCAGATTTCTTACATCCAAAGAAAATAATGTCAGAAGTAATATTAACATTCTTATCATTTTTACCTTTTTTCCACTTTTGTTGATGCTTATGTTTTAGTGAGCTTTCCTATTTTGCTTGATAAGTCATCACTTTCATCACCAACTAAGCCACTTTTCTCTGAGTCTTCAGCATTTAGTACTATTATTTCACCTGAATCCAAAAGTCTTTGGCCCTAACTTTACTCGTAGGCAATGTGTGAGCCAATCTAATTATCAATAGAATATTCATTCAAATTTTTTTATTCACAAATAGCAACAAGTTTAACCTCAAATTTATCAAGTAAACAACGTATAATTTTATTAACTTTTTCAAAGTTTGAAAATTCCTTACCTAAAGCATGTAATGATGTCACAATTTGAATAAATCTTGTATACATATCTAAGATTGTCTCAAAAGATTTAATGCAAAAAAGTTTATAATCAAGCATTAAAATATTTAATTTGGATTGCTTGATTTCACTAATGCCTTCGTATATAGTGTGTAATTTATCCCAAATTTTCTTGCTAGTAGAGCACATGGATACAAACAAAAATTCATCATAATTTAAAGCACAAAAATGATAGTTTAATGATTTAGCATTCAATTGAGCATTGATTTGTTCTTCTCTACTCCATTGATTAAATGGAATATCAGTTTTAATTCTATCTATAATAAGTGAAGGTACATAATACAGTTAAAATCATTTGCCACGTTCAAAAATCAATAGATTATAAGAAAGTAGATATACAAATTTTTCAAAAATTAAAAGTAAGATTTTCAAATAAAGAAGGTCTGGTGATTGAATAACCTTCCGCAATATTACGATTACAAAAATTAGCCATGGATCAAAATTCTAAAGTTTTTAAAAACTAAATTTTATGAATCCCACTTTGATACCACTTGAAAGTGCTCTAATGGCACTAGAAAGTTTTTTTAGAGATGTTAAGCCCTTATGAACTTATCCCAAGGCTAACCAAGAGGGGGCTGAATTGGATATTAAAACTTCTTTAACTAAAAATACAATCACATCCAAAACCAATATTCACCACATAAATCAAAGTGTAGAAATTAAATGCAAAAGTAATAAAAAGAATGAAAACACCATATTTATAGTGGTGCAATCAAACCTTGACCTACGTCCACTCCCTAGAGGTGCCCTCCAAATATTGCACTAAACTCAGTGTCTCTCCTTTTGCCCCCGCAGTAAGATGGAGAAGCCCTTATAAAATCACTTCCACCTTTCACAGTGGGCGGAGTAGCCGGGCCTTTTTACACCAAAAATATCTTCTTCTTCCCAAAACTTTCCTCAAGATGAGCCTTAAATTCGATGGTACTAAGGTGTAAGCTCGCCGGAGCAACCGTATGGAACCCCCTTCACACTCCCTTGAAACCCCCTCCAAAGATCTTCTCTCTATCTTAAACTCCACCATTTCATCTCTCCCTTTCAAGCACTCTCTTCAAGTTTCCTCTAGAAGAACGAAGCTTCAATGGCTTCCAAAGAGACATACTAAGTGCCTTGTCAAAGTTTAAATAGAAGAGCTCTAAATAAACTCATTAATTACAACTTGTTGACATTATCTTCCAAGATGATATGAATATGTCCTATAAGATCAGTGCAAAATAAGCTTAATTAGCCAGGATGATTTGGGATGATCAAAAGATTTTTATTCATATCGTCCAGGTCGATAGTATATTATCCTATATGATTTGTTCAAATCAGCACATATCATCCAGAGCATCACCCTGAATAGAAGTTGTCTGATATGTGATCGTCCAGGAACAACTAATATTTTTGAACTAATCATCTCTGCTGATCCTGCGATCATCTAGGATGATGTGATCATATCAATCAAGCCTTACTTTTCTTAAATATCAGATTAATTTAGGCATAATTATGTTGCATCATCCAGGATGATGTCTTGGATGATGTTCAAAAATAAATAATACCAAAATAGATTGGGCATATGATTCTTTCTAATTTGAGCCTATCATCCTAGCTAATATACATATCATATAGGACGATGAGCTTAAAGACAGCTGCCTTAATCAGGATGCCCTAATTAGAGTTTTTATTTTCAGCTGGTCGTCCAGGCTGATGTTTGGATCATCCCGGACGATATGAGAAAAAATAGAGAACTCTAAATTAGATATAAGTGAGCAAGATTACAAGCAAGAGAACACCCTTATAAAAGAAATACATTAATGAAAATTACAAATAGAACATGTTCTGCCAAAACTTGAGCCTTGTAAGGTGTACTATAATCCTGAAATGTTAATAAACACTGAAAGAAAAATATATTGCAAACACAGGTAGACAATAGAAAGTGAGCCATAATATTTGTTATCATTAAAAACATAAACTTATAAGCTTGAGTTGTTGCAAACCTATTTTCATGACCTGTGTTTTGATGATTGACAAACACTATTGATTCTCTTGGACTACTTGTTTCTTCTAACTTTTCAGGAATCGAAGATCGAACAAACTGACGAAGCCAGTTTAGGATTGCGTAGGTTTAGGGTTGAGTCAGTCTGTACTTTTGTTTTTCACTTCTTGAGTCTACTTGTAATTGTCAAAGAGACTGATGCTAAGTAACCCTACACACACACTCTTAATTAAGGCAGCCGTCATTAACATATCTACCTAGACGATACGTGTATCGGCCAGGACGATAAGCTCAAAACAGAAAGAAGTTTCCACCATAGACAATTAAGGTATACTGTATTTTTAAATTATCGACCAGGAAGATCATTGATCAGCCTGGACGAAATTCTCAAATTATGCCTTAATTTATCAGGAAATCAAGGGAGTAATTAAGGATGATTGATACGATCATATCGTCCTGGACGATCACAGGATTGGCCAGGATGATCCATTAAAAAACCTTAAGTTACTTCAGAGTCCAGCTCGTATTCAGGGTGATGCTCTGGACGATTTACCTCTAATTTGAACTAATCGGCCGGGACGATCGTAAGATCGGCCTGGATGATCAAGCCAATTTTAAATCATCCAGTTTGTATTCAGGGCGATGCTCTGGACGATCTTCTGAGATTTGTACTGATCGGCTAGGCCGATGTCCATATCGGCCTGGACGATATTGTTGGCAACTTGAAATTAATGAGCTCCTTTGAAGCTCTTCTATTTAAGAACTCTTGTTCAAC
>NW_021320019.1:2316173-2327456 GCF_001605985.2 Dendrobium catenatum | reverse complement strand
TTGTAAAGGATTCTCTGCCTAGCTGTGGGGACTAAAGGAGAGTCATGTTTGTAGTGCAATACTTGGAGGGCGCGTCCGGGGAGTGGACGTAGGTCGAGTTGACCGAACCACTATAAATTTTTGTGTTCTTGTTTTCTTGCTTCCGCACTTTTATTTCCGTATTTATTTTTGTGGTGTGATTTTGGTTTATGTGATTTTTATTCTTTGTGAAAAGAAAATTTTAAAATACCAATTCACCCCCCCCCTCTTGGTTAGCTTGGGCCAGTTCTATAGGGCTTAACATCCCTAACGAACTTTCATGAGTTGCAATATACCCTATATCTTGTAAAATCAGAATCTGAATACCCTATGATTTTAAAAGGATTGTTGTGCCTAGGATATCATATTCCTAAGTTTGGGGTACCTAGTAGATATCAAAGTATTCTCTTGACCACAGTTAAGTGAGACTCTTTAGGATCAGCTTGAAAACAGACATAGAGGCATCTTGTTTACTAGCTGTCAGGTAGAGGAGAGATTTGATTATTCCTCTATATTTTTTTTGTTTATTGATTTTCCATTTGAGTCTTTATCTAGTTGAATCATAGAGCTCATTTGGTGTTTATAGACTTATCACTATCCATTTTTTAGAATTCATCACATAAATTTTTATCTGATTATTCAAATAGAATGTTATCCACATAAATCAAAACAATGAGAATTTCATCTTTAACCTTTTGTAAAAAGAGTGTGGTATCCACACTACCGTTAACAAATCCTCTATCAAGTAAGAATGAGCTAAGTCTTTCGTACCAGGCTCTAGGTGCTTGCTTTAACCCATATAATATCTTTTTTTTTAATTTGAATACATGGTTTAGAAATTGTGAACATTCAAACCTGGGGGGTTGCTCAACATAAACATTCTCTTTGATTACCCCATTCAGAAAAGTACTATTTATATCCATTTGATATAGTTTAAAACTTTTGAAGCAAGCAAAGTCTAAGAGCATCCTTATGGCTTCTAGTCTAGCTATCGGGGCAAAGGTTTCTTCAAAGTCTATCCCCTCAATTTGGTTATACCCTTAGCTACTAGTCTGGCTTTATTTATTTCTATGGTTTATGAGTCATTCACCTTATTTTTAAAGACCCATTTTGTTCCAACTACACTCTATTCTTTTGGTCTCTTGACTAACTCTCAAACATCATTCCTGGTGAATTGGTTCAATTCTTCTTACATTGCTAGGATCTAGAATTCATCTCCTATAGCTTGATCTATATTTGTGGGTTATATCATGGAGATGAATGTAGAATGACTGACCTCCTTCCTAAGTTTGTGTCTAGTTCTCAAACCTTTCGATGGGTCTCCTAAAAATAATTCTTTAAGATGACTTGAATAGTATCTCCATTCTCTGGGCAAGTCTCTCTGAAGTTCTATCCTTTCTCCTATAGTCATAGTTTCTATTCCCTGAATTGCGTCTACTTCATCTTCTTCAATTTTAGATTTAGAGGGCTTATCTAATTCATCAAATACTATATGGGTGAACTCTTTTAATACTGGGGTTCTCTTGAATATTCTATAGGCCTTACCTACAGATGAATAACCTAAGAAGAAACCCTAATCAGACTTTTGATCAAATTTTCCTAAGGGAAGTTTGTCATTAATTAAGATAAAGCACTTGCAACTAAAAACATGTAAGTGTGAATGATTCTGCTAATATTCACCCTATTTAAAATATAACACATTGTGTTTACCGCTTCTACCTAAAAATATCTTAAAAGGGTGTACTCGGTTAACATTGCCCTAGCAGCTTCTACCAAGATTCTATTCTTTCTTTATTCTATTTCATTTTGTTGAGGAGTTCTAGGGGCTGAAAAATTATGTTCTATTCCTATCTCTTGATAAAATGATTAAGATTTTTTGTTTTGAAACTCTTCACTATGATCACTATGGATTGTTGAGATTTTGTATCCTAATTTTTGTTGAATCCAAGTGGAGAAAGTCTTAAATTCCTCAAACGACTCATTCTTATGTGCTAGGAATCTTACCCAAGTGAAACTAGTGAAGTGGTCTATAATTATAAATCCATAATTTTTCCCACCTGGGCTAGTTATGCTAACATGTCTAAATAAGTCCATGTGAAGGTTCTCTAGTGGCCTAGATATGTTCACATCCTTGATTAAATAAAATGATGATTTTTTTCCTAGTTGGTAGGCATCACATAGATGGTCCTTAGTGATGTCTAACTTAGGTACATCTCTAGCTAGGTCTTTTTGGGTTATATTTCTAAGTGTTTTCATACTAACATGTCTTAGTCTCTTATGTCATAACCATGAGTCACTATTATTATTTTTAAACAAAGTGAAGTTGAATTTTCAATGCAATCAAGATCTAACATGTAAATATTATTCATTCATTTTCCTTCTAAAATAAACTAATCAGGTGTTTGTTGGAAAGAAATTTAATGTCAAAACCTTTGTCACATAATTGACTAATGCTTAATAAATTATTCTTTAAACCATCAACTAATAAAATATTCTTAATTAAAAAATGCTTAGCATAACCAATAATACCTGACCTTACCACTTTCCTAGTGGTGTTATCTCCCAACGTTACTTTGCATCTAGTCCTAGTCTCCAGTATAATGAACTTCTTCATGTCTCTAGTCATATGTCTCGAGCCGCCACTGTCTAGGTACCACATGCCCTCACTAGGTCTTTTATGAGAGAACCCCTACAAAGTCATTCAAGGGTTAGATTTTGGAACTCAAGTGGGTTTGGGTTCCTCCTTATGCTTGCATGAATGTGATATATGCATGCTATATTAAGATAGTTGTTATTTGAATGCTTTACATTTTTGCAACTTATGAAGTTTTGATGATTCCAAACATTATTGTTCAAATGTGTAGTTATCTCCTGACAATTTTGGAAGAATTGTATTTGCTCTTATGTGTACTAACATTTCAGGGAAAACGAACTCCAGATTACGATGACTTCAAATTGAATTTAGAATGAGATACTTTGTAATATTTGAAGCTTGCACTTTTCTTAGAAATAAAAAAATTGAAAGGGAGTGATTGTAACTTGAGTGAATAAAAACATATACACAAACACACGAAGAGATCATATTAAATTTATATTGATCGTACAGGACGATTTCCAGTTCGTACTAGACAATCAGACAGTTATCTCCTATTCGTCCAGGACGAAATAAAATATCGTACAAGACGATTGGTTCACTGGAAAATTTTCGTTCAGACAAAATTACAGTATCATCCGTGGAGACTGGTTCTCTGGAAATATTTCATCCAGACGAAATTAAAAATTGTCCAGGACGATCGGGTCTCTGGAAAATTTTCGTCCCGATGAAATTAAATTATCGCCCGTGGCGATTGGTCCTCAGGAAAATTTTTGTCCAGACGAAGTAAAGAATCGTCCAGGACGATCGGTCCTCTGTAAAAATTTCGTCCAGACGAATAAATTTTCGTCCAAATGATTAACCGACTTAGGACAGTTTTCAGCAGTTTCTAGAACCGACCTTGTAATAACCGTTCGTACTGGACGAACCTAGTTCGTACAGGACGATCAGCTGTACGAAGACATTTCATACACATATTCAAATAGGGTCGTTTCAGATCGTTTAAGTAAAATCGACCAGGATGATCCACGATCGTACGAGACGATCCACTGCGTACAGAATTGAATACTTGCAGTTTTTTGGCGGTTTTTCTTGTCTTTTGTATAAATAGTCCAAATTAGACTACCACCCAATCTTTTTTTCATTTGATCTTTGTGCCTCTTGAGAGAATAGCCAAGGAGAGAGTGGAAGAGAGCATTCAAGGGAGGATTCCTACCACTGGAGCGAGAAGGCTTCACTTGGAGTTCAAAGGTAAGAGTCTCTACTTGTGAATTGGGATTACTTCACTCTTTTCCTTCTTCCTTCTAGATTCTTGTGAGAAGATCTGTCAAGGAGATCCGGTTCTCTGCCGACACTTGGAGAGTGTGAACAGCCGAAGGGTTCTCTTCCCATACTAGGAGAGTGAGAAAGGACGGACGGTTCTCTGCCAACACTGGGGATAGTGTGAAAGGACGGACGGTTCTCTGCCAACACTGGGAATTATGTAAAAGGATGGACGGTTCTCTGCCGCACCGGGGAGTGGTGAAAAGAGTGTGTTGTAAAGGCTTCTCCGCCTTACTGTGGGTGCTAAAGGAGAGTCACTATTGGTATTAGTGCAATACTCAGAGGGTGGCTCTGGGGAGTGGATGTAGGTCTGGTTATAGACCGAACCACTATAAATCTGGTGTCATTTACTTTACTGTTTTTACGTTTCTGCACTTTATATTTCAGTTTTAAAAACTCTATAGTTGAAAAACATTTTTCTACAAAATTTAAAAGAAATTTTATTTCGGTTCAATAATTTTCTAAAAGGGGATTTAAATTTTTTTAAACTACCAATTCACCCCCCTCTTGGTATCCTTGGGACATTCACTTAGGCTTAACAACCTAATTACTAGACTCAACATGCTATGCTGTGATGAATATAATTTTAGTCTTCATACTAGGTGTATCATATGCTAAATCATGTTTGTGCAGGCTACGTGGCCTAGCATGCCACAAGAGAAGCACCTAACACCGAGAAATGGGTTCACTAACCTATGTGGGTGGTGATGCCTCTTTGTAAAGTTGTGTGATGCATGCAATGCCGGGGATTTTTTTGGATGGGCTAATGTGCATGATATCTTATCTTTTTTAAGTACTATGATTTTTTATTTAAATGTGTTATTTTGATATTCCAATCCTTCAACTTCCCATTTTAAAAGATGTTCATTATGATCTAACTCCGATGAAAATTTCTCTAGTTTGTCAAGCACCTTTTCTAATTCAAAATGCATTATTTAAAGGATTCATGTGCATCAATTAATTCAACATGCTTCTTATTTAATGCATCAAACTCATCAACTAGGGACATGTGATATCTATCTAAATCAAATTTTTCTTTAACTAAGTTAGCATGCTCAGTTTATAAAGTACTAAACTCAATATTAAGACTAACATGCATTTTATTTAACTTTCTATACGAGTAAAGAATTTTCTCAAAAATAACCAACAAATCTTCATATGAAAGTTCACATACCTCGTCTTGATCCGATTGATCAAGATTATCATTAGCCATTAAAAATAAATTTGTTACCTCCTCCTATGCTTCTTCTTTTGATAATTCTGAGGTACAGTAGTCCCAAAATATCTTGTGTCTTCATCTTCCCTTTCTTATACTTTGCTTTCTCCCCGCCTTTTTCCTTAGTTGGTTAACTCTTTAATTTGGGGAAATCAGCTCGGAGGTGACATGGTTTCCTGCACTCAAAACAAATCGTGTTAGATGAAACTTTATTAGTTTTTGAGCTTTTACCTTTGTTCCAGTTATTCTGATGACTCCTTTATTTTCTTTTCAAAAAACTCATGAACTATCGAGTCATCAAGGCTAGGTCATCTTCTTCCTTCGCTGTAGAACTTTCACTTTTTGAGTTGTTTTCTTTTAATGCCACTGTCTGCTCCTTCTTTTCTCCTACATCATTTTGCCTTTAACTCACTCCTTTCTCATACGCAAAATGTGACCCAAACAAATGTTTAATAAAATAAATGTTTAAATCTTTGGATTTGGTAATTGCAATAATTTTAGCATCATAGGAACTTGGTAATCATCTAAGAATCTTATTAACTTTTTCGGAGTTAGAAGTTTCTTTACCTAAAGCATGCAAGGATGTCACTATATTGGTGAACCTAGTGTATATGTCGATATTATTTTGTTAGGTTTCATACGGAAGAGTTCGTAATCATGCAATAGAATGTTAATTCTAGACTGTTTAACCTCACTAGTTCCTTCGTACGTGATGCATAGTTTATCCCAAATCACCTTTCCAGTAGCACAGGTAGATATTCTCATGTAGCCCTCAGATTTTAATGCACAAAAGAAATAGTTTAAGCACTTCATATTTAATTAGGCCAAATCTCTATCCTCATTGCTCCATTCACTAAAAGGTACTTAAGTTTTCACTCCATTCACAAGTTTAAAATGTGCACTATAACCTTCTTTAACCAATATCCACATACAATAGTCTATAAACTATAAAAAAGTAGATATTCTAATTTTCAAAAATCAAATATAATATTATCAAATAGAGGTGGACGGGTTATAGAATAACCCTCCATAATATTACGATTATAAAAAATGACACATGATTGATTTTTCAAAGTTTTCTAAAACATTATTTTTGAAACCTCACTCTGATACCAACTAAAAGTATGAGATACACCAAGAAGGGGGTGAATTAAAAAATTGTTGCAATAAAAATACAAACCTAAATATGAGTTCTAATTTTTTTGTGTTTTTAAACTTTAAACAAGAATATTAAATGATGCGGAAGTGAAAGCTTAAAACACAATTGCAACACTAAGTGGTGAAATGTTAACTTGCTCAATAAAGAATTTCACTATGATTTTCACCAAAAAATTTTATTGAAAGTAAAATACAAAATGTAAGTAAAGTGTAGTAAGGGAAAAATCACACCAAAGAATTTATAGTGGTTCGGTCACTTGACCTACATCCACTCCCCAAAGTCCTTCTCTCCGGGAATTTTATTACTAAACAGTAATTCTCCTTTTGCCCTCAACGCAAGGTGGAGAAGCCTTTACAAACCTCACATTCACTAACTCGACATGGTAGAGTGGCAAGTGCTATGTCACCCTCCTGGTGATAGCAGTGAACCTTCTCATTTTTCTCCCTTCTGGAGAAGGCAAAGTACTATAGTGGACATGGATATAGAAGAATCTCCCCCTTAGAGAGTCTCCCATAAGATCTTGTTGGGCCACAGGATGAGCAATGTGCAGCAAGCTGGAAGCAACCATGTGATCTACCTCATACTCCTTCTCCCTCACAAATCCCACCTTCTCCTTCCTCTCACAAACCCCAAAATCTTCTCAAGAGATCTCTCTCAAGGAATCCCCCTTTGATCACATTCCTCTCTCACAGATTTATTTCAAAAGATAAAAATTTAGATATTTCAATCAGGCTCCAAGAACCCTAAAATTTTTTAATTTAGTTGTTTTGATCGTATAGCACGATCCAATATCATACAGTGCGATAAATTTTAAATAGCTTCATCCTGGTATGAAGGATTACGAACAGGCAATTTTTACTAAACAATGTCATACAATACGATATAACATCATCCAGTATGATATGTAAATCCCTTCTATTTGTATAGGATGATTTTTGGGATAATGAAAACTCGTCACTATACGTCGTATGGTATGAACCACTTCGTACAGTATGATTAGTCCAAAATTAAGCGAACGTCTGGTTACTATGTACGGGATGATCAAAAATAGCCTCAGTATATCATATAGTACAAACCATGTCGTATAGTATGATAACCAATAAGAAATTAATCCTTGATTTACTAACTAATCGTGGGGTTTAATTTAAGTAAATATTTAAAATATCATATAGTACGATAGGATCATACAATACGATCAGTTTAAATTTACCAATTAAGAACTTACTTAAATTAATCTGGAGGCTAGGTTTTTAATTAGAAACACATCATACAGTATGATACGTATCATACAGTGTGATTTATTCACAGATACTCATTGAGTTAGAGCGGATCATACAGTACGATTGAAACTTATACAGTACAATCGACAGAGAAAATTTTTCCTTCATTTTAAAACCTCTCCCCCTGTGTGTGTGCATGATTGCTCAGTTTTACATATAATTTGTGGCCAGATGCAAGAAAAGAAAAATAATAATAAAAGAAAAATTACAAGGTTATAGACTCCAAAGCCTACTCTACCAAGTCTTGAGTCTTCTTATTATCCTGGGTAATTTTTAATCTCCCTGAAATATTAATACTCACAGACAAGAGCAAAAATAAAAAATATTCAATGAATAATATTTCAATCGACATTATTTGTCATCATCAAAATCTCAGACTAGGGGTCATAGACTGCAATAATATTTAGATTCAAATGTCATATCTTATTCATCAAATACTACATGGTTAGATTATTCTACTACCATGGTCCTCTTATTAAAGATTCTATAGGCCTTACATACAGATGAATAACCTAAAAAGACACCTTCGTCAATTTTGGGATCAAATTTTCATAAGAGAGATTTCCCATTGATTAAGATAAAATATTTACAACCAAATGCATGTAAGTGGGAAAGATTGGGTGTTCGAACCTTAAGAAGTTTATAGGGTGTTTTATCCAACTTAGATCTAATACTTACCCTGTTTAAAATATAACAAGCATTATTTACTACTTCTTTACAAAAGTATATAAGAAGAGTGTATTCATCTAGCATTGCCCTAGTAGTTTCTACCAAGGTTCTATTCTTTCTCTCAACTATCCCATTTTGCTGAGGAGTCCTAGGGGCAAAGAAGTTATGCTCTATTCCTATCTCTTAACAGAAAGATTCAAACTTTTCATTTTTAAACTCTCCACCATGATAATTATGGATAGTTAGTAGGCATCACATAGATGGTCCTTAGTGAAATCTAACTTAGATTTACCTCTAACCAATTTTTTCAAAGTGATATTCCTAAGTGTTTTCATGTTATCATGGCATAGTCTCTTATGCCATAGCCAAGAGTAATCTCTTATTATTTTTAAAAATAAAGAATTAGAATTTTCAATGCATTTAAGACCTAACATGTAGACAATGTTTATCTATTTTCCTTTTAGCATAAGTTTGTCATTTAAGCTAATTATGTATTTATTAGAAAGAAACTTTATGTCAAATCTTTTGTCACATAGTTAAATAATACTTAATAGATTCTATTTTAAACCATCAACTAATAAAATATTTTCAATTACATAATTTTGAGAATTTCTAATGATATTTGAGCGCACCACTTTCCTGTTGGTGTTATTTCCTAAAGTCGCCTTGCCTCGTGCCCTGGCTTCCAATATAATGATTTGGATCATGTTTCCAATCATATGTCTTGAGTAGCCATTGTCCAGGTACCCCATGCTCTCACTAGGTCTTTTATGAGAGCACCTCTATAATGTTATTCAAATATTATATTTGGGAACCCAAGTGAGTTTGGGTTCCTTGTTATGTTTGAGTGAATGATATGTGTGTATGCTATACTATGATGAAAGAAATTTAAGTCTCCACACGAAATGTGTCCTACAGTGAATCATGCAAGTGCGAGCTATGTAACCTAGCATGACATAAGAGAAACACCTAACATCGAGAAATGTGTTCACTTTCAATATAGGTTATGATGCCTCTTCATATGGTTTTGTGATGCATGTAATACTGAGGGGTTGAACCATTGAGCTAATGAGGGTGATTATTATTGACCTATTTTTTCCCCCATACTAGGTTAAAGAGTTGAGCCAAGTCTGTTGAGCCCCGACCTAGGTCCTGGGTCAACCTAGTTGACTAGGTCAACTAGGGTTGACCCTAATTGACCCAAACTCCTTCTAATTGATTTCTAATCAATTTCAAACCTCCTTGGCTCAATTTTTCCCCTCCACTAGACTCAGTGGGTCAGATTGAGCCCATTGGGCCCAGTCCTGTGCCCTAGGTCAACCCGGTTGACCGCAACCCCAGGATTGACACAATAAGCTCAAATGGGTCTATTGAGGACCAAATCAAATTTATATCAAATCCAATATTCCTTGGACTCAAATATTCATGCCATTTGATCTATTTGACTGGGTTGACCAAGTCAAACCATGACTGGATCAACCCAAGTCTTTAATAGGTCAAAATATCCTATTAAGAGCCATTGATTGCAATTAAAGGCCCTATTAATGATTTAAAATTCAAACCACAACCTAAATATCCTATTTTCCCTCCTATTTAACTGGAGATCTCATCCCAACCATCCATGAGGAGTCTAGGAGTTTAAATAGAAGAAATTAGGGTTGATTTAGGAGCTTTTTCTCTCTTGCTCTCTCTAGACCTTCTCGAGCCTTGAGATTTGGTGTGAGAATTCCCACGACCTTTCCCTACCTTTTCCAACCAAAACCCAGCCTTTCTAAGTCTCTGGCGGTGAGATTCTGATGAGACCGAAGGCTAACCCTTCCTAAATGAATTCCCTTCAATCCAAGATGAATCAAGGCTCGAGTTCAACTAGGAAAATGTACGAGGACAGTCTACAAGCTCAACCGTATGAAGATCTACCGAATCCACCATGTGAATTGAGGTATATCACTAACCCTAGTTAAAAAAACTCAGAATAATATAACTTTTCATTCAGAGCATTTTAGATCTCGAGAATAGGCCCCCATTAATACTCTTCATATTCTTTACATATGTTTCAAATTTTATTAAAATCCATAGAGCCAATCTCGAGAATGAAGCGGTTTTCATTTTAGGGTTTTTGGATCCAGGCCTGTACCTATGGAATGGGCCTCGAATCATTAATCATGTGATCAACAGCCTCGATATCATCACATCTTCTCCCAGATCTGCTTCTTCGTTCAATCTCCCACGGGTTGATTCGTCCGGCTAGATCATGGACATTCATTTTAAACACCGGGAGATCTGACGTCCCACAGTTCTGCTGACTCAATTAAGTAGAAATGACATGGGTCCCACCATTGATTTAGCCGTCTTCTCAATCATTGCTAATCATCCCAAGGTTTTGGGACCCAATCGGCAGCTGTTGCATGTCCCGCCGCATTTGTGTTTTAACCCCGCCAACCCCAAGCTGCCGCGTGGCCTACCACCGCCGCCGCTGCCATTTTTTTAATTTAAAATACATTTTTTAAAATTAATTTAAAATCCTTTTTTTTAGCTAATTTCTTCCTAAAATCATAGAAATCCCATTTTTGAGCCGAAAAATACGACCAATATACCAAATCGTTTGTATTTTTATTCCCTTTCATTTAAAATTAAACTTATTTCAATATTATGTCTATATTTTGAATTATTATAAAAATAGTGATTTGAACTTTTTTTTTAATTTATAATTTTTATTTTAAATTATATTTATTTTGATTATTAAAAACATGTTTGATTATTTTCATGCCTAATTAGTTGTGTTACTATTATTATTATTATTATTATTATTATTATTATTATTATTATTATTATTATTATTATTATTATTATTATTATTATTATTATTATTATTATTATTATTATTATTATTATTATTATTATTATTATTATTATTATTATTATTATTATTATTATTATTATTATTATTATTATTATTATTATTATTATTATTATTATTATTATTATTATTATTATTATTATTATTATTATTATTATTATTATATTA
>NW_021320019.1:2279152-2316163 GCF_001605985.2 Dendrobium catenatum | reverse complement strand
TTTTAAAAATTATCATTTTTACTATTATTAAATTATCTTACTTATCATTATGATTATTTTAAAGCTATGGTTATTTTCAGTATTGTCATTATTATTATTATTATTTTAAAATATTACCATTATTTATTTTAATAACTAACATTAGATTTCAAAAACTTTGTTACTTTAATTTAACTTTATTTAATAATTATTTTTAAGCATGTATTATTTTTAATTATTCTTTAATTAGTTTTTAATTATTAATATTTTATAATTCAAAACAAATTCATTTTAAATTATATTTTTGTGTATATTACCTTGAATTTTTCAGAAAAAATTGTATTTTCACTTAAAATTATTTTTAGAAAAAATTTTTATTATATTTGGCATATTTATATATTATGTGATTATTTAATTATTTAAATGGTTTTTAAATAATTATTATAATAATTATTTTAAAACTAAAAGTTATTTTCAAACCTTTTTGAAACATCGTTTGGGTGACCAGTGAATTTCTCCTATATTTATTTATTATAAATTGATATATTTTTAATTATCTTATTTTCCAAAATCTATATATATTTATAAGGATTTTAAAATTATTTTAAAATTACTTATACTTTAAATCCTAATTTTGGTATATCCACTCCAATAAAATTTTAAGCACTAGGCTATACATATGAAGAGAAATCATGGGGGAGTGGATTAGTGAATGGTTGAGTACCAATAATTAACTAATCATTTCGTTAAGCGCATTTACTTCCCTTTTATCATAGTTTGCATGTGTAGGTGTAGGGGCACTTAGTTTAGGCTATACTAGATCTAAGGATATGGCGTGTTTACTGCTTTTGTGTACTCCATGCATTGTTACCTTGAGGGTTAGTCCAGAACTTTATTTTAAATCTATATAACGTAGTGACACCCTAAGGATAATAATTAAAGACCCATCTAGCAAACTTAGAAAAATTTTAGGAGCTAGGATAGGTCCCTAGCTAATTAACATGAAAACTTTAACATTTAAATTTAGTGACATCTTGAATACCCCAAAATTTTTTAGGAATTTTTTTAGGGCTCTGTAGACCCCTTAATTAACAAACCCTAATCTACCCATTAAATAGGGCCCGATAATTTCTAAAAATTATAATAAATACATTTTAACTCAAAAAAATACCCATAATAGTTCAAATTGTTCAAAATTTAGTTCTTAACTTTACATAAATTGGAATCCTCAGTTGGACCTCAACTTGACCCTTAATTTAACTTTATATGAAAATTATTGTTTTACCCTTTTTTAGATAATTCAAAATTATTAAAAATTCCAATTTTTCCTTAAACATTTGGGAACACTTTCTTAGGTCATTCCTGACCTTTGGGGGTGATTCCAATTAGTTTGGAGCTGATTTAGAGCAAAACCATAAAATCACCCTTAATTAAGTAGTTTTAATAATTCCCTTAATTGCCCAAAACTTCTAAAATTCATAGCTTCCAAATCCAGCAAACTCAAAGCCTAACTACTCATCATAAGATCTGTTAATGACTTAAAATTATTTACTTAAAATATTAGGAGCCCCAAACCTAACCTATTTTCCATAGTGACCTTTTGGACCCCCTAAGCCAAGCACGTAGGAGGACCCAGGACTTTCCAAAATTTTCAAATACAATTTAAACTTCAAATATCACTTCCTTAAATATTTAAAATGAACCAACAAACTAAAATAACTAAAATGGATCCTAATTCACTAATATTTAAACTTTAAATAAAAATTTCCTTTTCTGAACTTCAACAAACCTGAACTCTAGGAAAAGGTTCCCAACTTATGACCTATTCTAACTACACAAGCCTTACTCACACATACAATTATTTGCTAGGGCGCCACTTCTAGACTTAGGCTAGGCTAGTGTTTCCTTTTCTGCTGTGTGTCGGGTTTTCTGATGATTTCATTGCATGTTGTGAAAATTTGTTGATGTGTTTGCTTACTTTTACTGTATCATGGATTGATGTGATATGCGTTAACCCTTAACCCTTCCTAAATGAATTCCCTAGGTTAGGGATGATATATATTACTTTTCTTATAGATGGCCATGCTCATACAGAGCTAAATAAAAGGGGGGAAAATGTCATAATTTCTAATTATATTTTATGCAGATGCTTCAGAATTGCTCAGCCCCTCCACTAATAAAATGAGTGATAAAAA
Organism: Dendrobium catenatum; assembly: GCF_001605985.2. Lineage (NCBI taxonomy): Eukaryota > Viridiplantae > Streptophyta > Magnoliopsida > Asparagales > Orchidaceae > Dendrobium > Dendrobium catenatum. The sequence goes on along the minus strand of NW_021320019.1, from coordinate 2,313,989 downwards.
TTATAAAATAATAACTGCTACAGGTGCTCCAGAGAGTGCTTAGCCCTCAATAATTAAGAGCCTGGACAAGTGTGTGGCTGTGATGTGTATTTTCATTCCTATATAGACTTCTTAAGATTATAAAATGTTTGGGATTTTTATTTAGATAACCTTGCAGGTGAGTCTAGATTTACTACTTTCAATTAATGTAATTTAGGAGAGAGTTGTGAAAGTGTCTTTGAGTTGGGATATCTTTATCCAACTCAAATTCCAAAAGAAGAAGACATCCTCAAAGGGGAGAGTCTTCTTCCATTTGGAAGATTGAGTTTGGATGACTTTAGATATCTAAAGAGAAAAGGCAATACCCCCTACAAGGGGGAATTATCTCTTCGTTTGGATATTCAAGTCATGACGAATCCAAGGAGTCCAAGGAGGAGAGATCTAAGGAGTCCAAGGAGGAGAGTTCCAAGGAGTCTAAGGAAGAGAGTTCCAAGAAATTCAAGAAGAAGAAATCCAAAGAAGACTAAAGACCTAATATCCCACTCAAAGTCATTTGCATCAGTCATAGGCTTATAAATCCAGATTGTTGGCAGTGGTGCCCGGTCACTTTATTTTCTACAAACTCTAGGTTGTAATTAAAGGGCAATTGGCCTATGGACATTTACTTGATTAGTTTGATTATATTGATGTATTTGGTTTATATTGATTGCCTCTAGGGTTGCCTATTTTTACTAGTTTGTTGGCGAATAGCATGTCATTTTTATTTTAGCCTAGATTTTGTTAGGCTCTTTAAGGACTATAAAACTTTTTCTACTCATAATTAATACTAAAATTTTAACATTTAAATAACATAGAAACTTAACGAATCTAGGAAATTGTCGGAATTGTCCGGGGTTGCATGCATATTATTATATTTCTTCTTCTCACTTGCTTTGAGACACTTCCCAGCCTGCAGGTAGAGTCCGAATAATTTGGCCTATGAAGATGAGGTGCCAGACTTGGGAAATTCTAGTCTCCTTCTAAAAATTATTTTATAATAAGCCTATTTTTAAAATCCAATGAATACTTGATTTAGAAACTTTAAGCAGTATGCATTGCATTAGAAACTAACTTAATCAAAATTTTAATTGTATTAGTTATGGGCATTTACCCAACATAAGTGCAAGGAAAATTAGGAAACCTTCTAGATGTCAGTCTTAGCTTCCAAAAACTGCACCACCAACCCATCTTTCATGAAAATGACTAGACCACATAATTTTAAATCGCTTAGCTAGTTAGCTGGCTCCCCAATCCAGGCCGAGGTAAGTCCAAGTTTTGCACTGCATTAGTTAGGACACGGGTCTTAGTGTTGTTCATAGAACACTAAACCCAATCTAAATTTAGGATTCAAGGCTACTAGATGCGGTCTCGTAGTATGCTTAAATAGTGGGTAGGTTCCTTCTTTTCAGGGACTATAAATCTTGCTTATCTGCATCACATGGATGACACCACTTTCATCTTTCTCTAACGCATGTGTCGAGTGATTGACTTTATTTTCTCCAGTTTCTTCTCACTACCTTAGTCCCTCTGAATGCTGGTATAAACCCCGCATGCTGACTAAGCCATTTGAGACCTTTCTTCCCCTTGAGTAGGACATCTTAGTCTGTACTGCTGACTAAGCCATTTGAGACCTTTCTTCCCCTTGAGTAGGACATCTTAGTCTGTACCCTTGTGTTATTCCCATTTTGGAAAGGATAATATATGATCCTTAATCGAGAGTCTTCTTGAGCTTCAGCCTGATATGTAATTAATCACGAGGGCTTGTGCCCATGGGAAACTAAATTTCACATCTACTAAACCCCATTTGAGCTGATGTATCGGGTGGGGGAAACCCGTGACTGTGATCAGACCATTCATATTATTACCCATCGAGGTGCATAGGAGAAAGCCACTATCATCCATGGTTAATTGTTTGTATGGTCCAATCTATCCCTTCTACTTTGCCCATTTATGAGGAGCGCGGAGGCCTGCCATCGTCTCTACCCCTCAGGGTAGGTGCGATCGTATACCTCTCTGTAATCCTGCAGCTGTAGCGGTGCTCTTTTGGAGGTCCACAATTATTTATTATTTTCAAGTGCTACAATTTTTTCTTGTAGAACTTTATTTTCTCATTCATAGCTTGCCACTTCCACTTTTAATGCATGCTCACTTCTATCTAGTTGACATGCAAGTTCATTTAATTTCTTAAATTCTTTTTCTATCTGAATATACGATGTTTTTATGGAATTATGAGCATTAGATAACTCAATATGCTTCTTATTTTATGTATCAAATTCATCAAGGAGGGGCATGTGATCTCTAAGTCAAAATGTTCTTTAACTAAATAGAATGCTCTATTTGTAAAGTACAAAATTTAATGTTAAGGTTAGCATGCGTTTTCTTTAATTTTCTATATGATTCGTGAATTTTTTCAAAAATAATAAACAATTCTTCATAAGAAAGTTAAGATATCTCACCTTGATCTGATTGATCAAGATTATCTTTATCCATTAGACACAAATTTGTTACCTCTTCTACTTCTTCTTCTAACAATTCTAAGGCATAGTCAGCCTAAAAGTCTTTATGTGCCTTTTGTTTGACATTCTTGTACTTTGGCTTCTCCTCATCCTTCTCCTTAGTTAGGTCAGTCTTCACATTAGGGCAATCAACTCGGAGGTGACCTAGTTTTTTGTACTCAAAAACAAATTTTATCAGATGTAACTTTAATGTTCTTTGAGCTTTTACCTTTATTCTTGTTGTTTTGATGATGCATTTAATTTCTCTTTAAAAAATTCTTGAATTGACAGGTCATGAAGGCTATGTCGTCATCTTCCTCTGCTGTAGAACTATAATTTCTTCAATTATTTTCTTTTAGAGCCACAGATTTCTCCTTCTTCTTTTCTCTTACATCATTTTCCCTTTGACTCACTCCTTACTCGTAATCAATTAGTGACCCAAGAAAATTATTAATGGAATAAATGTTTAAATCTTTGGACTCAGTGATTGTAGTTATTTTTGCATCGTAAGAACTCGATAAGCATCTTAAAATTTTATTGACTTTTTCAGAATTAGATATCTCTCTACCTAGTGTATGCAAGGATGTCACTATCAGGGTGAACCTAGTATACATTTTAGATATAGTCTCATTAGGTTTCATATGAAAGAATTCATAGTCATGTAGTAAGATGTTTAATCTGAACTATTTTACCTAACTAATTCCTTTGTATGTGATACAGAACCTATCCCATATCTCCTTACTAGTAACATAAGTGGACTCTATCATATTTTATTTTATTTTCAACACAGAAAAGAAATAATTCAAGTATTTCGTATTTAACTACGTAAGTTCTCTATCCTTATTACTCCATTCATTAAACAATAATTTAGTCTTAACATCATTTAAAAGTTGAAATGTTGCAGTGTAACCTTCTTGTGTAAGCATCTACATGCGATAGTTTATAGATTGTAAAAATTTAGACATTCAAATTTGGGACACCGCTCTGATGAAAGTTTGTTAGGGATGTTAGGCCCTATGAACTAGTCCCGAGGCTAACCAAGAGGGGGGGTGAATTGGTATTTTTAAAAAATTCTTTAAAATCAAGAACAAATATCACAAACCAAAGTCACCACGGAAAAACAAGTACGAAAAATTAAAGTGCGGAAGCAATAAAAAGAATATAAGGGTTTATAGTGGTTCGGTCAACTTGACCTACGTCCACTCCCCGGAGGTGCCCTCCGAGCATTGCACTACCAATGTGACTCTCCTTTAGCCCCCACAGCTAGGCGGAGAAGCCCTTACAAAACACCTCCTTTTTTCCACACCCGACAAGGCAGAGAACCCAACTCCTTTTGCTTCATCCTGAAGCAAGAAGAGAACCTCGATCGATCGCTGAAGCTTACCTCTCCCAACCCTTCCAAGGACAAGAGACACTAGGGAAGAAGAAGTGGAATAATGCATGGAGCAACCCTTGTAAACTCCCTCACAAGCTCTTCCTCATAAGATCCTCTCTTTCTCTCTCTCTCTCTCTCTCTCTCTCTCTCTCTCTCTCCTTTAGGTTTTCTCAGGTCAAGAAAGTAGCCAAAGATCTTCAAAAATGTTGAACAAGAGCTCTTAAATAGAAGAGATTCGGAGGAGCTCAATAATTACAAGTTGTCGACTTTATCATCCTGGACAATAATAATATCGTCCTGTACGATCAGTTTAAAATACAGATGATCATCCAAACCATCGCCCTGAAGAGGATCTGGATGATTGAAAATTGGCTTGATCGTCTAGGCTGATCTCACGATCGTCCTAACCAATTTTTTCAAATCAGAGGAGTAAAAACACAAATTCTAAATCTCTCAAGTGTGTGTGTGTAGGGTTACTTAACATCAGTCACTTCAAACATTTATAATTGACTCAAGAGAGGGAAAAAAGAAAATTACAGATTGACTCAACCCTAATCTACCCAGTCTTGAGCTGATTCTGATTTTTGTGCTGATTCCGATTTTCGTCCGATCTTTGAGTCCTAAAAAGTCGGTAGAGAAAAGGCAGTCGTATTGTTTGCTATCATCAAAACCATAATTCATGAAACCAAATCTGCAACATTTGATACCACTTGAAAGTAAGAGATGCGCCAAAAGGGGGGGAGAATTGGTAGATTTAAAATTAATCCTAAATAGGAATAAATTTTTTGGGTTTTTTAAAATACTTATAAATAAGCAATTTTCATTTTTGAATGTGGAAGCTATCAAATTAAATATGACTTCAAAAACATTGATGATGAAATTCTAGTTGTCACAACAAAAAAATAATTTTTGATTTTTCACCATGCAGTTATAATGAAAATTAAAAGCGATAAAGTAAAATGTAAAAAATAGAAAAAGCGCACCATAAATTTTATAGAGTTCGGTCAACCTTCACCTATGTCCACTCCCCCTAGTCCTCAACTCTGAGAGTTGCACTACTCAAAAGGAACTCTCCTTCTGCTCACACAGCAAGGTGAATAAGCCTTTATAAAACTCACTTTCACCTTCCCCAAAGTGGCAGACTGTAAGGCGATATGTCACCCTCCTTGTGATGGAAGTGGACCTTCTCATTTTTCTCCCTCCTGGAGAAGGCAGAGAACCTTCGTGGACTTTGACCTAGAAGCCTCTCTCCCTAAAGATCTCTCACAAGACTCACCAAGGACAGAGGAGGAGCAAGCATGCAGCTAGCTTGGAGCAACTGTATGATCCCCTCACTCTACTTCTCCCTCATGTTCAAGCTCACATTTTCCTTCCTCTCACAAGACTTGAATCTCTTCAAAAGCCCCCTCTCTAGCATTCCTTCAGCTGTCATGTTCCTCTCTTGTATTTTTTAATAAATAAAAGCATTGTATATATATAATAAGCTTCAAGAAACCCTAAAAATTCAAATTAGTTGTTACTGTTCATACAATACGATCCCAAATTATGCAGTACGCTCAATTCAAAATAACTCCCATCCTAGTACGAAACACGACAAATAGGTTAAAATTTTCAATACGTTGTATAGTATAATACAAATATTATTCAATACAATGTACTTTATTTATTCTATTTGTTCTGGATGAATGCTAAGATAACCAAAAATCATTTTTGTTTATCATCCCTCACTGTTTAATCATACAGTATGGATAGTTGAGTCTATTCAATTTATTATACCATCATACAATATGATTAGTTCAAAAATTAAGGTTTCGTTTGGTATGATCTTTAATATAACCAAATTTTGCCTCTCTTCATTATATGGTATGATCATATTTGTTCATTATGACCATCAATCATTTATGAAACCACAACTTAGTTGATTAATCATGTGGTTAATTTTAGTAAGATTTCAAACTTTGTGCAATATGATTGACATTGTAAGTACAATGTCTTCAAATTTTCAAATGTAAAATCGTACTTAAATTATTCAAGTGGCTAGGGTTTAAGGTTGAAAACAAATCGTACAGTACGATCAGGATCATGTCTTCCTACTGAGTAGTGCAACTGAGAGTCAATTCAGATTTCGAGTCGGTTAAGTCATTGAATAATATCATCTTGAGGATTGGCAGGCGCATGTCCTCCTACAGGAGCAGCCTCCTTTATTTATCTAAATATGGTTTAGCATGATCTTTCCCCTAATGAAATAAGATACATATGAGGCATTTGTATATAAGATATTGACATTATCGGGTTCACCAAGAAAGGTCAATTGGTATTTATGGTGAATAATATATCCTATGAGATGTCCTAAGGCCATATTTTGTTTCCTGTGAGTAGTCATATTCTGGATATAATCTATAATCATGTTAGCTTCATCAAATTTGGTATTAGACATAAATATGTAAGAGATGACTGGCAAAAGTGGGGTCATGCGTATACTATCTCCAGTTTTGGGTATGATTGATGTCCTATGAATGTGTTGGATGATGCAAGCATTTTGTGATAAGGAATGGACAAAGGGTTGATGTTGGTTTAAAGAAACATTCCTAAGTGGCAAATTAATGGAACTCCAGTCAAAATCATTAGTTATGAAGTAGTGGGAACGAGGACCTTTAGAAGAAAGATCAATATATTCAACAAAGTCTGCTTTGGTGATTTTGACATTCCAAGGGCAAACATATGAAGTCAGGGTCAAGTTTTCTAATTTGATCCTAAGGTTTGCAAGGAACTCATAGAGTAGGTCAGAACAAAATAGAAAGACCGTGGTAAGGAGAAATTGAAGTGAAGTGGAAGTAAAGATGCTCATCACCTTAAAGTTAAGTGCGGCTTTATTGAGCATGCGAAGAGTGATTTTGCATGCTTTAAATTTATGGTAGGTGTCTACATCTTAAGCGAAAAGGAAGGGTCATTAAAACAACGAGAGGAAGAAAATCCTCCTGGAACCATTCATCCAGGTTTACTTCCATCGGCCATTGAGTTGAGAAAAATTAGAAATTAGAAGATTGAAGAAAAGTTGAGTGGATATAACAGATTAACCATCCTATTTATAGAGTTTTAGATTGTTCGTACAGTACGATCTAGTATCATATAGTATGATCAAGTATTTAATTTATTTGGATGACTTGTCACAGAAAGTTAGTCAAATTGTACAGCAAAATTAGGATTATACTGGATGATATTAAGAAAATTGTTCATCTCAAGGGGTTAGCAATACGACCTTTGATGAAAAGTATCATACAATATGAATGAGTGTTCATATAGTATGCATGGTAATTATTATCATACTAATTGAGCTAAATATATCCCAATCCATTTTACCACATGTATCATACCGTATGAAGGTAGATATTATACAATATGAATGGAAATAATGTTGTACCAAACATATTGAATGCCTTGATGATTAGTGACACATGGATCGTACAGTATAGCTAGTGGTTTGTATAGTACAATGTGTATATCAGTGACATAATCTTAACCATTAATTAAATATAGGGCTGTGATATATGTATTTGTAATGAAATTGTACAGCATGATATAGACAGAAAGTTGAACATTTTGGTAATTTAGTGAGATGAGTGTGTGAAGATCAGGAAACGACTTAAACCATGTTTTTTTTTTTGGATCAAGCATGTATGACTATAACACATAGTTTTGTCCTCAAGGAACTAAAGGTTTCATATGCTAGTGGTTTTATTAATATGTCAACCAATTTATCTCATGTAGCTATATAGTGCAATTCTATATCTCCATTGGCTACATGATCTCTTATGAAGTGATGTGTAATGTCTATATGTTTTATTCGGGAGTGTAGAAATGGATTTTTAGACATGCAAATTACACTAGTGTTATTACACATAATTGCGATGGTTCCTACAAATAATTAAAAATCTAAGAGTAGTTGTTTCAACCATATAATTTGTTCAACACAACTTCCTACTGCTATTTATTCTGCCTCAGCCATGGAAAGGGCTATTGAATTTTTCTTTCTATTGGACCAGAAAACTAATGATTATCCTATGAATTGATTGGTTTCAGAGATACTTTTTCTATCTATCCTACATCCTACAAAATAAGAATTTGAGTACCCTAAAATTTCAAAAGAGGTGTTGTGTCTAGGATACCAAATTTCTAGGTTTGGGGTGCCTAGTAAGATATCTAAGGATTCTCTTGACAGCAGTTAAGTGGGAATCTTTTGGGTCAGCTTAGAATTTGGTACATGGCACACACTAAGCATTATATCTGATCTAATGACATTTAAATAGAGGAGTGATCCAATTATTCTCCTATATTTTTTTTGGTCTACTGACTTTCCATTTGGGTCTTTGTCAATTGAATGGTTGAACTCATGGGAGTGTTCATGGCCTTAGCATTGTCCATTTTATATTTTTTCAGAATATCCTTGATGAATTTAGTTTGTCTAAGGAATATTCCATCCACCCTTCATTTTACACTAAATACAAAAAAGTAACTTATCTCTCCCATCATGCTCATTTTAAACTCGTTACTCATTATTTTTGAGAATTCATCACATAAGGTTTTATATGAAGATCCAAACAAGATGTCATCTACATAAATCTTACTAAGGAGAATTTCATCTTCTACCCTTTGTAAGAAGAGGGTGGTGTCTACACTACCCTTAACAAATCCTCTATATAGTAAGAATGAACTAAGTCTTTCATACCAGCATCTAGGTGTTTGCTTTAACCTATACAATGCCTTTTTCAATTTGAATACATGGTTTAGAAATTGTGAGTTTTCAAATCTAGGGGATTGCTCAACATAAACATTCTCATTGATTACCCTATTTAGGAAAGCACTCTTAACATCCATTTGATACAATTTAAAACCCTTGAAACAAGTAAAGGCTAAGAGCACCCTTATGGCTTCTAGTCTAACTACTGGGGTAAAGGATTCCTTGAAGTTCATGCCCTCAATTTGGTTATACCTCTTAGCTACTAGTCTGGCCTTATTTCTCACTATGATTCTTGAGTTATTCACCTTATTTTTAAAGATCCGCTTTGTTCCAACCACACTCTACTCTTTATATATCTTGACTAATTCCCAAATATATTTCCTAATAAATTTGTTCAGCTCTTTTCATATTACTGGATCTAAAATTCATACCCTAAAACTTGATCTATACTTGTGGGTCTATCATAGAGATAAATACGGAATGACTAACCTTTTTCCTAAGTTTGTTTCTAGTTCTCACACCTTGAAATGAGTCTCCTAAGATTAATTCTATTAGATGACTAGAAAAATATTTCCAATCTCTAGGTAGTGGTTCCTAAGGTTCTACTCTATCTCCAATGGTAATATTTTACACCCCCTGAATGACCTCTACCTCTTCTTCTTCAAATTTAGGTTTAAAGAACACATCTAATTCATCAAATACTACATCGGTAGATTCTTCTATTATAAGGGTCCTCTTATTGAATATTCTATAGGCCTTACATACATATAAATAACTTAAGAAGACACCTTCGTTGGTCTTGGGATCAAATTTTCCCAAGGAAGATTTCTCATTGATTAAGATAAAACATTTGCAACCAAAGACATACAAGTGGGAAAGATTGGTTCTCCGAACCTTAAGGAGTTAATAAGGTGTTTTATCCTACCTAGATCTAATGTTCATCCTATTTAAAACATAACAACCAGTGTTCACTATTTCTGCCCAAAATTGTCTTTGAAGAGTGTATTCTGCTATAATTACCCTAGCAACTTTTACCAAGGTTCTATTCTTTCTCTCAGGTATCCAATTTTGCTGAGGGGTCCTAGGGGTAGAGAAGTTATGCTCTATTCCTATCTCTTAATAGAAATATTCAAACTTTTCATTTTCAAACTGTCCACCATGATCACTATGGATTGTTGAGATTTCACATCCTAATTTGCTTTGAGTCCAAGTGAAGAAGGTTCTAAATTCCTCGAACGACTCACTCTTATGTGCTAGGAATCTTACCCAAGTAAATCTAGAGAAGTCATCTACAATTATAAATCCATAATTCTTTCCCCCTAGCCTAGTTATGCTAACATATCCAAATAGGTCCATGTGAAGGATTTTTGGTGGAATAGATGTGTTCACATCCTTGATTGAATGAAACCATAATTTACTTATTTTCTTAGTTGGCAGGCATCACATAAAAGGTCCTTAGTGAAATCTAACTTAGGTATGCCTCTAACCAGATTTTTTTATTTATATTTCAATGTGTTTTCATGCTAGCATGATATAGTCTCCTATACCATAGCTAAGAGTCATCCATTATTATTTTTAAACATAAGGAATTTGAATTTTCAATGTAGTTAAAATCTAATATATAGACATTATTTATCCATTTTTTTTAACACAAGTTTATCATTTAAGATAATCATGCATTTGTTGGAAAGAAACTCTATGTCAAATCCTTTATCACATAGATGACTAATACTTAAGAGATTGTGCTTTAAACCATCAACTAATACAACATTTTCAATTACAAAATTTTTAGAATTTCCAATTATACATAAGCCCACCACTTTCCTAGTGGTGTTGTCTCCTAAAGTCACCATACCTCCAGTCATGGCTTATAGTGTAACGAACTGCTTCATATCACTAGTCATATGTCTTGTGTAGCCATTGTCTAGGTACCACATGCTCTTACTAGGTCATTTGTGAGAGTAACCCTACAATGTCATTCAAAGATTAGATTTGGGAACCCAAGTGAGTTTTGGTTCCTCCTTATGCTTGAGTGAATGAGATGTATGTATGCTATGTTGTGTGAAAGAATTCTTTATCTCCACACGAGATGTGTCCTATGGGGAATCATATAAGTGTGGGCTATATGACCTAGCATGCCACAAGAGAAACACCTAACACTAGGATATGGATTCACTTACCTGTGTGGGTGATGGTGCCTCTTCCTAAGGTTATGTGATGCATACAATGCTGAGGGGTTATAACATTAAGCTAATGTGGGTGATGGTTTATTATTTTCAAGTGCTATAATTTTTGCTTGCAGAACTTTATTTGCATATTCATAGATTGCCACTTCTACTTTTAATGCATACCCATTGCTATCTAATTGACATGCAAGTTCATCAAATTCCTTAAATTCTTTTTCTAGCTCAATATGCAATATTTTCAAGGAGTTATGTGCATCAGATAACTCAATATGCTTCTTATTTAATGTATTAAATTCATCAAGCAATAACACGTGATCTCTAACTAAGTCATAATATTCTTTAACTAAATTGACAAGCTCTTTTTGTGAAGTACTAAATTCGATGTTAAGGTTAGCATGCATTTTCTTTAATTTTGTTAAGGCTTTTAAAATTGGACCAGAACTACCGGTTCAACTGGTTGAACCGGGAACCGGCCAGTCGGTCAGTTATAGTTCGATATATAACCGTATTCACAAAAAATTGGCTTCGAACAGCTTGAACTAGCGGTCTGACCGTCGAACTGTCAAACTGATTCTGATTTGCTTTAATCGGACGGTTCACTAAAAAGGAAATCGGATGGCTCAGATGCCATCTGAGCAGACTACAAGCGGAGGTATTCAAAGTCACGATGCAAAAAAAAAAACCTATTGGACTATTAGTATCGCCTGCTTTCTCGCGGCTCTGCCTTGGCGTCATCTTCTCCGCCTCTGGCATCTTCTTCTTCACTTCCAGTGTCTTTTCTAATTCAAGAAATAAAATCTCCTGTGTGCTCGTGGCCCTCACCCTCATTTTCTTCTCTCTATTGCATTGGGGTCGCTAGGACGTGAATCCATCGCGGTGAGTATGCATTATCAATTTTTGTGAGATTGAATGGTTGCAAATGGTTCAATGGTTGCATTATCAAGTTTTTCTATGTGTATTGTTTAGATTTACTTAAAGTTTGAATGGTTGCATTTTTTGTTAGAACATTTTTTGCATAGAAGGGAGAAAACAAGCAGAGTATGCATTTTTTGTGAATTAATATATAATTGCTTACACTTTTGACCAATTAATATATAAAATAATTTAGAGAGGTGCCCCATTGAGTTGGTTCTCTTAAAAGATAATATATTGTAAATTGATGCAGATCATTCATCATCTACTTTGCTCTGGTTGATTCTCTTATAAGATAATATATTATAAATTAATTGAGAGAGGTGTCCCTTTTTATTAAAGTGTTGTCCTCATTGATGCAGATAAAAATTTTTAATATGCCCATATGAATGAATAATCTACTTTGCTAATAGATTTCTTCATGATCTTCAAGCCATGAAAAAGACAACTTTGGTATAGATAGTCGTGCATTGTTCTCTACATAGTATTTGATTTATTTAATATAAGTCATCATATAAAATAGAGAAATGATATTCATATATAATGATTGGGTTTTTCATGGGCTACATGTTTGGATTTATTTGACTAACATTACTCTATTAGATAAGTAAAACTATCTAACTAAACTGCTTTTATGCAAATATTCATTCATCATCTGATTTGATGGTATGGTAATAGAGTTTATTTATAAGGTAGTTTTGTATTTATGAATTTATTATTTATATTATGAAGGTTTATGGGATGTGATTAGAGGTGAAAACTTGTATTAAGACTAGGGTTCCCTGCCTCAAAATTTTGTTACCACAACTGGGGCGCTCCAATAACTCGAAAAAGAAAAAAAATGGATAATTTATATGATTATTTTTTCTCTTATATTTCACTTGTTGACCTTATGTTGCTTGCACATAGATAAAGTCTCCCATCTCATACTGATTTCAATATGCAAAGAGTTCAAGCTTAAGAGTCAAATAATAATCATGGTTTGAATGATGCTCATTATTTCTTTTTTTTTGTGTTAATGTTGGGATATGTAGAGCATAACTTATAGGATAAAGTAAACAACTTAGTATTACAGTTAGTCAAAATCAGATGCTTTTTTTACTAACATTTCCTATGGATGATACTTTTGTCTTTCTTAGTATTATAGTTAAAATGAATATTCCATTTGAAATCATCCTAAATCTATTCCAGGTTTTGAACGTGCTTTCTTTGTGGAATTCATCAATACTTTTTTAAAGGTTGGAGACTTTAGTATGTGGTGGAAGTTCAAGTGATATAAAATTTTAGCTCTTTGAGGTATTCATTGTGTGTCATTTTAGCTTTGTGTCTTTTTAAATTGCATAGTTTTCTACCTTGCAAAGTTTTCTCTAGTTATAGTTATCTATGTTATAGTTTTCTTATTTGTAGTTTTCAACTTTGTAGTTTTCTACCTTGTATGGTTTTAATTTATTTGTATGTAATTTAATTTAGTAAATCAAATTAGAATGGAAGCACCTAGTAATCGGACTTTAGGTTCAACTTATATTGTGCGTGAGAAAGTGGACATTGCTTGGAATCATTTTGCTGAAGTTAAAGGAGCTGATGGGAAGAAACAATTTAAATATTTACATTGTGGTATTTCATACAAGGGAGGAGGAATTAATAGAATGAATAGGTTTCTCACGGCAATGAACCTCCGCTTCAGATTTTCTCAGTTAAATGTCTTTTGAAGGTAAAAGATTAATTTTTGATGTTGACTATTTATAATCTTCCTTACAAATATCATAGTAAAACACCCTGTAATTTTCTATTACTCTTTGTTTAATTCAACTTTTTCAATTCTAACATATATCTATTGTAACATTTTCATTTTTTATCACACTCAACTCTTCTGTCAGTGAGTTTTATCACCTCACTCTTAGTTTTATAAAATTGTTCCTCATTTTGATGTTCTTCTCTAGTATTCTTGATATTTTCTATGTTAATTGCTCAACTTTAATTCTCAAAATTAAAATTTTTATTTATGTTCTATTTCTTCTAGATACAAACATGCTTGATCCCAGCACATCAATTTTTTTTAACAAAATCATATCAATATATTAATTGATCTTCACAACAAAAATAGTAACATTAAAGCTTTGTTTGGGATGGCTTTTTGTTGCTTTTTAAAGCAGCTTTTTAGTATAAAAATTAAAACATTTGTACTAGAAAGCTACTTTAAGAAGCAACAAGAAAGCCGTCCCAAACAAAGCCTAAGCCTTTTTCCCACTGCGTGGAGTCAGCTACATGAATCATTTTTCTTTATTATCTGATGTTAAGAGTATAATTATTTACATATTAACTAAATACAAATATAATTAGTCAAAAAGATTGGATCTATAAATATATTCAAATGAAAGCATATCTATTAGTGTCAAGTGCATAACCATCACTCAGTTGTTTGCACTCGGATGCAGAAAAAGCTATAAGGATGCCTGTAGGAATGATCAGAAGGATGGATAAAAACTTCACCAAAGAAGAAATGTGAATGATATTTACTCTGCCAATTGTGATATTTGATCAAGAGTGAGCTATTTCTATTGTTGTTTAGCTTGTTGTCTTCCTCAAATTTCACTTCAGGTATTTGCTACCACAGCAGTTATTGAGTTCAATGATAATATTTGCTAAGTTCATTTAGTTTATTGTCAATAGACTTTGATTGTTTTTTTTTTTTTTTTGCATGCATTTAAAGTGAATACCTCTCTCTCTCTCTCATATATATATATATATATATAATGAGATTTTTGCAACACTTATTAGTGTCAGTTTAGTAATTTATGAAAGTTCGTTAGGGATGTTAAGCCCCTAAGAACTAGCCCGAGGCTAACCAAGAGGGGGGTGAATTGGTATTTTAAAATTTTTTCTTTAGGTAAAGCATAAAATTAAAACCAAAATCATCACAGAAATCAGAGTGCAAAAAATAAATAAATGCAGAAGCAAAACAAAGACAGATTACACTAGATTTATAGTGGTTCAGTCAATCCTTGACTTACATCCACTCCTCAGAAGCACCCTCCAAGTATTGCACTAACTAAGGGTCTCTCCTTTAGCTCCAACAGCTAGGCAGTGAAGTCTTTACAATAGACTTCCTTTCACCAACCCCTGTGCGGCAGAGAATTAACTCCCTTTGCTTCCTCCTAAAGCGGGCAGAGAACCTAGACCTTTTGCTGAAGTAGACCTCCCAAGAACCTCCCAAGGATGAAGGATGAAGAAAGGAGATGATGACTTGGAACCTTGCTTGGAGCAACCTTTGTGAACCCTCTCATGAACTCCCCCTCAAAATCTCCTCTCTCTCTCTCTCTCTCCCTCTCCCAAGGCTCTCTCAAGTCAAGACAGTAGCACTCAAGGTCTTTAGCATGAGAAAATTTGGGTCCTTTAAATAGAATTTCAAGAACCAACTTTATCATCCAAGATGATAGGAATATCATCCTGGCCGATCAGTACAAAATAAGCTCAATCAGTCGGGACGATTTGGGACGATCAGAAGAAAATTGGTTACATCGTCCAGGCCGATACAATATCGTCCTGGCCGATTAGTTCAAATTCAAATATAATTATCCTAAACATCGCCTGAAATAGATGCTTGGCGATGTCAATCGTCCAGGACATCATCCCAGTCGATTCTGAAATCGGCCCAGCCAATGTGATCGTATCAATCAGCCTTAATTAATTTTTATAATTGCCATATTAATTTAGGCATAATTGTGTTGTATTGTCCAGGCCGATATAGAGATCGTCCTGGTCGATAATTTAAAATAAAGAATACCTAAATTGATCATGGCAGCTGATTCTTTCTGATTTGAGCCTATCGTCCTGGCCGATATAAGTATCATCCAGGATGATTTGCTTAATGACGGCTGCTTAACTAGAATGCCCTAATTAGGGTTTTGTTTTTAGTTGTATCGTCCTGGTCGATATGAACATCATCCAGACCGATGTGCTCAAAATAGAAAAACTTAGAAAAACCCCCTTAAGTGTGTGTGTGCAAGGTTACTTAGCATCAGGAACCATTTTTACAATTGACTCAAGAAAGGAAAAAATATAGACTTGACTCAACCTAAATCTACCCGATCTTAAGCTGGCTTGAGTTACATTCGATCTTGTGGACCTGTAAAGTTAGTAGGCAAGGTAGTCGTAGGAAATCATGAATATTTGCTATCATCAAAAGTCTAATCCATAAACTCAGATTTGCAATAGTTTATGAACTTGGAATTGATTACTCAAGCAATGTTTTAGAGAGGAATTCTCAATTTCATTCGAGAATCATCATTTTGAGACTTAAGAGATGAAATGCGTTGAGGATTTCTAGTGCCATTTTTCTTTCCTAATTTTAAATAAACAATATGGCGTGGCCATCAAGGGTGAGCCCTTAATGGTTTGTTGTTTTTGTCTTGGGAGGGTTATAAAATGTTTATGGAATGATATGTATGTCGTGGGAAGGGTTGGAATGGAGTGATGTTTAAGTTTCATGTAATGAGAAAGTGATGTATGGTTGTTGGAAATTTGGCTGAATTTTGATAAGTTGGGTTTAGACTTTTTGGGATTCAATTGGTGGCCTTTTCTTGACTTGAAAAATATGTCGAGAGGGAAGAGTAGTGTCTTAAAAATAATTTTGGAGATTTTCAGCAAATATTAATGAGTTTTGATGGGTTAAAGGGTGGCTAGTATCCAATTAGATTTTATTCAACCTAGTTTTTGTTGACAATTTTATGAAGGATTTTGGAAGAGATTTTGTGTGGTGAATGTTGGGAAATAAATATGGAAGGGTGAAAGGATGACTATAGAATCCACTAACCTAATTCTAACTCGACTAAAAAAATTTGGGTTTGAGTTTACCAGTTTAATAAACCGGTCGGGTTCGGTTTGGATTTTTTTAACTTGTATATTAAAAGAGTGGGGGCTTGGTTGACCAACAAACTTGCTTTTGACTAAAAGATGACCTATTTAATATATTTCTTTTCAATTTTTTTTCAATTTTTTTAATATATTCTTCTTATTTTTTATCAAATATTTTAAATTTTATAGTTAATAAGTAAAAAAATTTTAAATCAAAAGGGTGAGCTAGTTGGATTAGAGTCATTGAGATTCTTAGGGGTTAGGTTTTAGTTGGTCTTTTTGGTCTATTTATTAAAAAAGTCAAATTCAGGTTGATTGGATTCAAATCAAACTCAAACCCGATCTCTCAAGCCATTTTAACACCCCTAAGAATAGCAAAATTGAAGAGAAAATCAAACATTATGAGGGCAAGCCACCAAGACTTATCTTCTTGCATGGAACTTTGATATTGAAAAACAAAATAACAGGCCTCTTCTTTTTCATTTCATTGTGCTTAAATAGTTAAACATTATATATGAATTGCACATTTAGGAAAAATGGAGAGGGAGGGATTGGCCTCTATAGTGTAAGAGAGAGTGTAGCTATCTATAACTATCCCCTCTATCTTGTTTTGATTAGCTAATCAAGCAAGGACGTATGTTTAAATTGAGTTTATTAATTCAATTAAATATGTTAAGTTAATAAATTAATCATTTTTTCAAATAACTTGGAATTAATAATTCAAATTTTTTTAATTGATATTTTTACTTCCACTTTGTTAACCTCTGCATTTCGAAGCCGTCCAGGAGATATTCTTCTCCATTTTGATTCTTCCATGAACTGTCGGGCCTCCCTCCCCAGACCTTCACATCCTGCAATTGACCCCATCGAGCCTCACCTCCTTTGACGCTTCCCTTCCTGTAGTTCCAAACTCGCGCCTCAGACTGATTAACCTATATTCTTGACTCCAGGCAACCTTCCTACCTAATTGCACCACATAACCACATTCGCAGCTCCTCTGACTTCCGTTGCTTGCATCTGAATCCCAATCATTGCCTCGCCTGCAATCGATCACCTTCTGCCACAACCTTCTATCGGAATCCATGAATGTCCCGTCAATCTGCACACCGATCTTGACTTTCGATATCTACTCCAGTCCGAACAAGGTCTGATTCCCTTTCCTATTCCTTGTTCAGGTCTGCCTCCATCCAGCTACCGAGCTTCTTCAGTCTCTAACCAACTTCACATCCCTGCGACCAAGTTTGACTCCAATCGACCAGACTTCTCACATGTGACTCCGTCGCCCCTCATGATCAGCCCTCTCTATTCAAACTCCAATCCACCCTTGCGGTAAAATCCATGAACCCCTGTTAAATACGAATCTCCCCACTAAGTCGTACTTCCCTGTGTCGATCTCTTGCTCAATCTCCCACAACAAACCAGTGCATCCACTTGCCTACCATAGCCTCCCATTTCTCACCTCTGTTTATAACGACCGAACTCTGAAGCTCAATTTAAATAGTATGTATAATCTTAACATAAAGTTATTTATTCATTTTTTAGGTTTCAATTTTAAAAAAAATATATTATGATTCACTGGACTATACTTGGGTTGAAATGGTTGATTTTTTTATACTTAAAGATAAAATAACTCCATAACTTGACTTACAGGATTTGGAAAATGAAATATACAAAGAGTATGCAATGCCAATTATTGAAGAACAAAATATATCATTTAATCAGTCAGGACATTATAAGTTGATAATGAAATTTGAGTATATCATTTAAATGAAAACAAAAATAATATCTTATTTTATATTTCTTATTTATTGGTGAATGAGACTTAGAGAATGAAGGAGATGTAGGCAATATAATTAGGCTTGATCAATCGGATGCATTTGAGTTTGAACATTTTGGTGAAGCGAAACTTTGAGACTCAACTTATGTGAATAGATTTAATGATGCTAATTTAGGAGGTCTTTAATTTTCTTCTTGTGAAGTTATTGAAAGTTTGAAACTATTAAAATGAGAAAGTGAATATGTTTTCTTTTTGTTATCAGTTGATATAAAGTTTTTTTGCATCTTTTTATGATTAGTTGTGTTTTCACGTAAAAAATACTACTATGTTTTTCTTATTTGCTATATATATTATTTTATTTTTTATACTTCATATTATAGTTTTGTTCAATTTTTGCTATATATTTATAAATAGTGAATATGTTTTCTTTAAGAAATAGTATGAAAACCTTCTCAAATAAAACCTTAATCTATTATAAATCTTGTGTCATATGAAGCACAATTTAACACTTTATGCTACTCCAAGTCTTATAAGCACCCATGGATTTA
The DNA here is from genome assembly GCF_001605985.2 of Dendrobium catenatum. Taxonomy (NCBI): domain Eukaryota; kingdom Viridiplantae; phylum Streptophyta; class Magnoliopsida; order Asparagales; family Orchidaceae; genus Dendrobium; species Dendrobium catenatum. The sequence continues at coordinate 2,295,086 of NW_021320019.1, read as the reverse complement.
TCAAATTTACATTATAAGATTATTGAGCAAACTTATATTCTTTCCATTAAGGTGAGAATTTTGTATGAAATGATGATAGGTTGTCTTGTCCAAGGACAAATGGTGTCATTTTACATTAGAAATGATTGCCCATTTGAAAAATGGCTAGCAATTGCTCCAAATGTGGGCCATCCTATAATTGCTGATGGTGGATTTTTGCTCCCTTCTAGTGAGACTAAGAGGATCCAAGCCCCTACACAAAGGAATGGGAGCTTCTGGGCAAGAACGGGATGTGATTTCTCATCAATCTTAAAGCCTGCTTGCCAAATTGGTAATTGCCAAGGTTTGCTATCATGCAATGGAACAATTGGTTTACCTCCTGCCACATTAATAGAGATAATTAGTTCTCTTATGCTTCATTTGGGATGGCTTTCTTACTGGTTCTTAAAGTAGATTTATTGTTTGTACTAGAAAGCTGCTTTAAGCAGCTGCATGAAAGCTGTCCCAAATGAAGCCTGGCATAGCTTTCTTATAGCTTTTTAAATTTATTTTTTATACTTCATATTATAATTTTGTTCAATTTTTGTTTTATATTTATAAATAGTTATGTCATTATTATAATATTTAAATATAATAAATATTTATTATGTCATCCGATTCGACCCTGGTTGAACCATCAAACCTCTAACCTCTCCTTCTTACGGTTCATTGTCCAATCCGGTTTTAAAATCCTTGAATGTTTTATACAAATCATAATTCTTTCAAAAATAACTAACAATTCTTCATAAGAAAGTTGGCAAGCCTCGTCTTGATCTGATTGATCAAGATTATCATTAGCCATTAGACGCAAATTTGTTACCTCTTCCTCTGCTTCTTCTTCTGATGATTCTGAGGCACAGTGGGCCAAAAAGGCTTTTTATTTTTTTAGCTTTCCCTTCTTGTACTTTGGCTTCTCCTCGTCCTTCTTCTTGGTTGGTTTGAGTCTTCATATTAAGGTAATCAGCTCGGAGGTGACCTAGTTTTCTGCACTCAAAGCAAATTGTGTCAAATGTAACTTTACTATTCTTTGAGTATTACCTTTATTCTAGTTATTTTGAATATACCTTTATTTTCTCTTCAAAAAATTCTTGAATTGATTGGTCATCAAGGCTATGTCGTCATCTTCCTCCATTTTTGAATTGTCACTTTCTGAACTATTTGCTTTTATAGCTGTAGTTCGCTTCTTTTCTCGTGCATTATTTTGCTTATGACTCACTCCTTGCTCATAAGCAATGAGTGACCCAAGCAAATTTTAAATGGAATAATATTTAAATCTTTGGATTCAGTCATTACAGTTATTTTTACATCATAAGAACTTGGTAAGCATTTTAAAAAATTTATTGACTTTTTTAGAATTAGATATCTCTCTACCTAGTGTGCATACAAGGATGTCACTATCTTGGTGATCCTAGTGTACATTTCAGCTATAATCTCGCTAGATTTCATTCGAAAGAGTACATAGTCATGTAGTAAGATGTTTAATATAGACTATTTAACCTCAGTAGTTCCTTCATATATGATACACAACCTATCCAAAATCTCCTTACCAATAGCATAAATGGACACTCTCAAATAGTCTTTTAATTTCAATGCATGAAAGAAATAATTCAAGCATTTTGGATTTAACTATGCAAGTTCCCTATCCTTATTGCTCTATTCATTAAATGATAATTTAGTCTTAACATCATTCAAAAGCTAAAAAGGTGTAGTGTAACTTTCTTGTGCCAACATCCACATGTCATAGTCTAATCTATGACCCAGTATAAGATGCAATTTTATGAAGTGGATTCTAAAGAAAATGGTGCCTATATGCAAGGGCTTATACACATCCCTCAAGAATGAGATTTGAATTCTTATAAGGAGCAGAAGATTCATTATTTTATAGGAAATTTTTCCTCTTAAAAATTTAGATTTTGTAAGAATGATAAATGAGAACAAATTCAAAAGTACACTGAGAAGTAGGTTGACTCCATCTAACCCAAAAAGGGTTAAGAATTTAGATTTTTTACCCATACCAGGTTTCATAGAAACTAAACTAGGATGCTCTCTTATAATTTTTATTTAAGTAAAATCAATTTTAAAAGATTTAAGTTGGAAAAGAGAAATTAAAACTTTTTAATTCTCTTACATGACATTTTTTTCTAATATACGATCCATTCATGGTGAAGAATATGGATTCAAGAATTTTCAAAGTTAAGAATTAAAGGTGATTGAGTTTTATGAGATTTAATGAATAAATGGTAAAGGAATCTTCTTTCTTAGCTTTATGGAGCACATTGCACAGAGGAGAAACCAATTATGAAGAAGGGCAAGAAGAAATTTCAAAGAGTTTTTTGAGCAAACTCAGCTTCAGACTCATCAAAGACTGAAAAGGAAGAGGAAGTCACCAATCTGTGCTGGATGGCCGATAATCTTGATCAGTTAGATCAAGAAGAGGTATGTGACTTGACTTACAATGAACTTTTAGAAGTCTTTAAATGCATACATGATGCATATTGGAAGTTAAAGAAAATACATGCTAGCCTGAACTTAGAGTTACAAGAATTGTAGAGAGAATATGAAATCCTTAGCAAAGATAATACATTAATTGATAACAATCATATGAAATTACTTGTTGAGCTCGATGATTTGAATAAGACTAATGAAGATTTAAAATCATCCTATACAAAATAAGAAAAAGAGTTTAAAGATTTTAAGGATGAATCAGAAAGCAGAAAATATCGAATGAATTATACAAATAGTATATTCGAAGATATGAATACTTTTTTCAAATTGAAGATAAAATCTCTCGAGAAAAATAGGATACCCCCAAGACTTGAAGATTTCACTAATCCTATTTTGTATCCAAAATTTATATAATCCAGGAATAGACAGAATAATTATAGAAGATTAAGAAATCCATTTTCTGAAGTCAAATGCTATAATTATTAATTGTTTGGACATATAGCACACATTTGTATATTGAATAGAAAAACCTATTTGGTATGGAAACTTAAGATGTATAAACCTAGACATATAATAGATGCATCTGTTTTAAAATTGTCAAAAGGGGAACCCAAACTTATTTGGATTCCCAGGTCTAACATTTGATGATTTTGTAGGATCGCTCTTACACAAGACCTCGTGAAAGAATATGGTACCTGGATAGCGGTTGCTCATAGCATACTACTAGAGATACTGTATAATTCATATCGCTAGAAGCCAGGAGTGGAGGCAGGGTTACACTTGGAGATAACACCACAAAGAAGGTGGTAGGATCAGGTATGATAGGGAACTTGAAAAAAAAAATTATAGAAAATGTTTTGTTAGTAGAAGGCTTAAAGCATAATCTTCTGAGTATTATACAGCTATGTTATAAAGGATATTATATTAAATTTTTTCCCACTAGCTGCATATTAAATTGAATGGTAATGATATTTTGCATGATATACGGGTAAATAATATTTATATGCTAGATTTGAATTGTATCAAAACTCCTACAGCTTTTTCTTTAAAAACTATTTCTAATGAGTCATGGCTATGGCATAGGAGACTTGGTCACTCTAGCATGAAAAACCTTAGGAGGATTACCCAAAAGAACTTAGTGAGAGGTATACCAAAACTAGACTTTATTAAGGATCACCTTTACGATGCATGTCAATTAGGAAAACATGTGAAGTCCTTTTTTTAGTCTAATAAGGATCTTAGAACTAGTAAACCATTGGAGATTTTATATATGGATCACTTTTGACCAGTTAAAATTGTAAGTCTAGGAGAGAAGGTATATAGATTTATGATTGTTGATGATTTCTCTAGATTCATATGGGTTAGATTTCTATATCATAAGAGTGAATTATTTGAGAAATTTAGAATTTTTTCAACTTCAATTCAGAGGAAACTAGGATGTGAGATTTTTATAATTCAAAGTGAACATGAAGGAGAATTTCAAAATGAAAATTTTGATGATTTTTGAAAGGAGAAATGGATTGATCATAAATTTTCAGCACCTAGAACCCCTCAGCAGAATGGGGTTGTCGAATGGGAAAATAGAACATTAATAAAAGCCGCTCAAGCCATATTAGCAGAATATTCACTTTGTAGATAATTTTGGGCTGAGGCGGTTAACACAGCATGTTATGTTCTGAATAGGGTGAATGTTAGATCAAACTTAAATAAAACCCCCTATGAGTTATTTAAGGGAAGAACACCTAATTTATCATATTTACATGTTTTTGGATATATGGTGTTCAAACATAATAATGAAAAATTTGATCCAAAATCTGATGAAGGAATTTTTTTAGGATATAGTGTTGGAAAATCTTATAGAGTATTCAATAAAAGAACTTTGATAATTGAGGAGACCAAACATATTATATTTGATGAATCTTGAATTTTAGAACAGCCGATTATTTATGAGGATAAGATAGAGATTGACTCCCAAAAGATTGAGAAAAAATTTTGGATGAAAATTTGAAGATAGAAAACCCATTGCCTACATATTTGAGATTTTCTAAAAACCATCCAAAAGAATTGATTATAGGTGAACCTAGTGAGGATGTTAGGACTATGCGTGGACTGAATAAAGAAATCAATCATTCAGCCCTTATTTAAATGATAGAATCCATAAATATTAATCAAGTACTTTCAGATGAATTTTGGATATTGGCTATACAAGAAGAATTAAATCAACATATAAGAAATGAAATTTGGGAATTAACTTCAAGGCTAAAGGATCAAAGTATAGTAGGAACTAAGTGGGTATTCAAGAATAAAATGAATGACTCTGGAGTAGTCATTAAAAATAAGGCTAGATTGGTGGCTAAGGGATATAATCAGATTAAAGGAATTGATTTTGAGGAGACTTTTGCCCCTATAGCTAGACTTGAAGTAATTATGGTTTTATTACTCTTTGCCTATTTTAGAGGATTTAAATTGTATCAAATGGATGTTAAAAGTGCCTTTTTAAATGGAGTGATTCAATATGATGTTTATTTGGAATAATCTCCAAGCTTTGAAAATTCTAAACATCCAAATTTTGTTTTTAAATTGAAAAAGGTATTACATGGATTGAAATAGACACCTAGAGCTTAGTATGAGAGGTTGAGCACCTTCCTACTTGAGAGATGTTTTGAGAAAGGAAGTGTGGACACAACTCTCTTTTTGAAGAAATTGGGAGAAGATATACTCATTGTACAAATTTATGTTGATGATATCATCTTTGGATCCACAAATAAAAATCTTTATGATAATGTTTCTAAAATAATGAGTAGTAAATTTGAGATGAGCCAAATGGGAGATTTGAGTTACTTTCTAGGCTTTAGCATTAAGTAATTTTAAGAAGGGTACATTTCTTAGTCAGTCAAAGTATGTTAAGGACATCCTCAAAAAGTATAAAATGGAAAATACTAAACCGATTAGTACACCTATGAGTTCCTCAGTTCAATTGGATAAGAATATTAAGGGAAAATTTATTGATCAAAAGAAATTTAAGGAAATTATTGGATCTTCTCTTTACTTGACAGCTAGCAGGCCTGATATTATGTTTAGTGATTATTTGTGTGCTAAATTTCAATTGGATCCAAAAGAATCACATTTGACTACGGTGAAAAGGATTTGGACATATCTCTTGGGAACTCAGAACTTAGGAATTTGGTATCCTAAGTTTAGCTCTTCATTTGAAATAATTGGATATTCAGATTCAGACTTCACAGGTTGTAGGGTTGATAGAAAAAGTACTTCTGAAACATATCATTTTATTTGAAATTCTTTAGTCTCTTAGTCCAGTATAAAATTAAATTATGTAGCCCTAACTACTGCTAAAGCTGAATACATTGCCTTAGGAAGTTTTGTAGCACAAGTACTTTGGTTGAAACAACAGTTAATTGATTTAGGATTAATAATAGGAACTATTCCTATTTATTGTGATAACACTAGTGCCATTTGTATTTCTGAAAATCCTATTCAATATTTAAGAACCAAACATATAGACATTATGCATCATTTCATAAGGGATAATGTATCCAATGGAGAAATTTAACTCAATCATGTTTCAACTGAAAATCAACATGCTGATATTTTTATAAAACCACTAGCCTTTGATACTTTCAGTACATTAAGAACAAGGCTTGGTGTGATTGATTTGAATGCTTAAATAAAGGTTTATACAACATTGATATGTGTTTTGTAAGTGTGCTTTTTGGTTTTGTGATTTTCCTTGTGTGTTTATTAGTTTTTTTATGCATGTTTGTTTTTGTTATTTTTGTCCATTTGTTTGGTGTGTTTTCAAAAATATTTTCACATTCAAAATTCATGTTTTAGAGCAATCATATAAAAGTTTCTATGTGTGACATTCGTCTGTATGAAATATTTTTGTACTAGACAAATCTTGTAGCATATCAATCGTTGAGTTGAACAGTTTGGATATAGATTTTTAATTTTTTATTACCATTCATCTGTATGATTCCCAGATTGTCCAGATGATGTGTATTCATTTGTATGTACGCATGTAGACAGTTATATGGTTAGAACAGTTTCTTTATTTCTGATTGTACGTATGAACCTTAAGTTCGTACATACAAACATGTGGCATTTCTGAGTGGGGGCATTTCAAACCATCATAAAAATGAACTTACATAACTGATCAACCTGGACGAACACCTGTTCATCTGTACGATCATTTGGTCAAAAGTCTGTATGAAAGGATGCCTCGTAACTTGCATGTTTACGAAAAGCCATTTCATTTTGGACACATTTATTCGTACATACGAAATTTTATTTCATACGTATGAACCCTATATCGTACAAGATGAAACCATTTTCATACGTACATAAGTTCATTTTTTCTTTAAATAGAAGGGTTTAGAACTCTATTTTCATACACTTCAAAAACCTTTCAAATTCTCTCATCTTTCCAAATCTGTCAAATGGCAAGCTAAAGAAAAAGGACAAGAGTGGCTAAGGAACTAACAAGGGGACCTTCCTCTAGAAATGCTGAAGACAAATTCCTGTCCAAAGAAAATGAAGAGTCTTTTTGTAGGTTCATTTCCTCTAAAATCACCCCTCTAGAGTCCTTCTCCAGGAGCAACTTACCTTTAAAGTACTACACCTTTTTGCTTCTACCCAATTTGCTTTTATTCTGACCCTAATCCACTTTTACAACAAGAAAACATTCCACTACTTCCTTACAAACATGACTTTTAATACTGACTAGAGTGTGATTAGATCCTATGTTTTGAAAAAGAAGGTAGAAATAACCAAGGAGGATTTGTGGATATTTTAAATTTAAGGACTCAAGGGATTAGAACCCATACCTTAACCTCTTCCTATAACTTTGACTAGACTACAATAAATTAAGTTATTAGAAGGATTAGAGAGGTAGGTCATATGCCTAAGGTGTCAACTCTTAACTAAAATGCTCGAATCATTAAGCATGTTCTTTGTACTTTCATTATTCCTAAAGCTGGTGATCAAGTAAATATTACTCCTCTTCTTTCCACTATAACATATCTGATTATAACTAGCCAAACAATAGATGAATCCCAACTAATTATTGACTACATGTATGGACTTTTTGAGTTTGGCCATGTCCCCATAAGAGAAAGAAGAATATAGCCTTAAGATATCTTATGACCTACATTTTGGAAAAGAAGTATGAACTAGTTCATCTTGTTCAAAATCTAGAGGAGCCTATCTATTATAATGATGGATCATTCTGAGCATTTGTTAATAAAGACATACATTTAGAAAGTAGTGACTTTGAGGAGGAATGGAGAAGACCTCCACCTGCACCTGCTGGTAGATCAAACTTTCAGGAGATGGTCCAGCACTTTGATCAACTTGAGAGCCACTTTGATTAACATTTTGATCAAATTGAAACTCATCTTCAGCAGCATGACTTTTAATATCAGCAGGATATGGGCTGGGTAAGAGGTCAATTTGAATCAATCAACATGAATAAAGCTATGATGAATAGCTATTTTAATTTATTCAACCAACCACCTCCTCCAAATTAGGGCCCCTCAGAATGATGACTATACTATTTTTATGATTCTCTATACTAGGAGTGATGTAATATGATGTGATGTGTTATTTATTTTTATGACTTTATGTTTTATGTTTTTATGAAGTCTGTGTATTGATATCTATCTTGCTCAATGTATTATCATTCACCATGATATCAATAAAAATTATCCTATCTTGTTTTAGTTGATTTTTATCTGTTTTAGAAATATTTGTTAGCCTATATAATTATCCTGACAAATTGAACTAACAAGTGATATATTTTGAAATGCAATACAAAACTAAATTCATTAGAAAATCTAATTTTTCAAAAATTTAAGTTATGTTATAACTTGATCAAGTTAAGGCTATCAAACTCATGACTCATGTTAGACTAACATAATTTTAATATTATTATTGCAATTTTGATGTTTTCTTATTTTTATTTCTCTTTTTAATATAAATATCTTTGTACTTAAAGAAATTTAAGATTTTAGATTATCGATTTTGAAAAGATCAATTAAAAACCTAAAAATGTACAAATGTACAAAAATTAAAAGAATGTGTAATAGTTCACAAATTGAAAAACAGGCACAAAATTAGCCCACAAATATAAAATATGCACAAAGTGTGCCATAAATATTGAAAAAGATACACAAAGCGCCACAAGTATATGTTCTTTCCCCTATCTTTTAATCTTTAAATTCAAATGAATCTTCTGTTTAATTTTATTTTTTTATTGAAATTTGAAATATATAAATTTTCATTACATCTACTTTGCAATAATTTTTCTTATCTTATTGTCTAAACTGATTCATGATCTTGATATTTTTTCTTATCTATGTTATATCTATACTTAAATCATATGAACTCTTCTTTTTCTCTAATGACATTTTTTTATTGCAAATATAACTCAATCTCTTTCAGGATCAATTATCAAATGCCACTCATATGACTTATTTCATCTATTTGTTTGTTCATTTCTTCTTCTCTTTTTGCTATTGTTAAAAAGGGGGAGAAATATTATTTGACATTTTATTGTCTTGTTCGTGTCTCTGTATGTTTTGTTCATGACTTTAAAAAAAAAATGGTATTTGTTTTGACGTTTAAGTGTCATTTTTTTTTTTTGTTATTTTTGTATGTTGAAAAGCTTTAAAATTAAAGTTTTGATTTATTCAAAAAAATACCCATTATTCTCACATGCTTATTCATTCAGGGAGAGTTTAGAAGAAACTTAGGACTTTCAAATTTACACAAATAATAATTATTTTTCTATCATCGAAAAGGGAGAGATTATTGAGAGAGTTGCTACTTAACTTTGCATGTTTTACACTCTTTCAACTCGTATATTTTTTATGATTTCAAATATTATTATTTTCTCCTAACACATTTTAGAATATTTATTTTTGCTCTTGTGTATACTAACATTTCAAGAAAATCATACTCCACATTATTGAAGATTTTAAATCAAGATCTGCTTAGAATATTTTGTAACATTGGAGTCTGTATTTTTTTATTTTATTTATGTCTGAAAGAGTGTGATTGTAATTGAGTAACTTAGCACACACACTGAGGGAGAGCCTTAAAATTCATAATTTTTAAAACTTTTCGTACAGTACAAATAATGTTCATACATGACGATCTGGTCAGTTATACTCCTAAACGAGCAATAGAATGAACATAGATGAAAAAAAAAAACTTTTTTTAAGTATAGATCATCCACACAATTTTACCCATTCATCCAAGGATGATATCCTCATGATTTATCATTTGATCTATTCATCCAGATGATTTTACCCATTCGTCTCAGGAATCTCTCCTCTGGATTTGTCATGCAATCTATTCATCTAGACAATTTTACCCATTCATCTCATGATGATGTCCTATGGATTTTTCATTTGATCTGTTCATCCAGATGATTTTACCCATTCATCTCAGGATGATCTCCTCTGCATTTATCATTTGAACTATTCATCCAGATGATTTTTACCCATTCATCCCAGGACGATCTCCTCTATTCTATAATCTTATAATCCATCCTACATTTTCGTACCAACAACCCTTTAGAATAACTATTCGTTCCGGACGAACCATGTTCGTACGGGATGATGATCAGGTACAAAGGCAGTTCATACGCAATATTTTTATATTGTTCGTACGTACAAAATTTGATCATACGGGACAATCGTGGATGTTCAAAAATTGAAAATTGTAGTTTTTGGACAGTTTTTCATGTCTTTTCTATAAAAGGTCCACTTAAGACTGTCATGCAATCTTTTTATCATTTGGTCTTCGTGCATACTAAGAGAATTTGAATGAGAGAGTGAGAGAGAATGTTTGAAGGAGATTTCTTACTATTGGAGCACGAAGGGTTCACTTGGTTACGCAAACGTAAGGATCTCAATTTGTAATTTGTGATTACTTCACTCTTTTTCTTATATTTCTAGATTTCTCATGAGAGGATCTTTTAAAAAGATCTAGTTCTCTGCCGACACTCAAGGCATGTGAATAGCCGAAGGTTCTCTGCCTTCCGAAGAGTGTGAACAGCTGGAGGTTCTCTGCCTACACTTGGAGGGTGTAAAAGGACGACGGTTCTCTATCGCACCGGGTAGTGGTGAAAGAGAGTTTTTGTGAAGGCTTCTCCGCCTTGTTTTGGGGGAAAAAGGAGAGACACTAGTGGTAATAGTGCAATACCTAAAGTGGGAGACTTCAGGGAGTTGATGTAGGTCGTGTTTGACCGAACCACTATAAATCTTGTGTCTTTAATTTTCCGCTGCTTTTTATTTTTCTAACTTGCTATTATCTGTGGATGAAAAATAGTTTTTAAAATTACAAAAAAAAAATTCATCGATTTTAAACTTTCAAATTTAAATTAAGAGGAGAATTTTTTAAAATTACCAATTCAACCCCCCTCTTGATTAGCCGTTGGGATAAAAATTTAGGTCTAATAATCTAACTCATATTTAATGAGTTTCAATATGTTCACCTGCTATAGCCTAACTTTCTCGAATCTGTATGTACTCCTATGAAAGTTAATAAAAATTTAAGCATTTTATATATGACCTCACAAAAATGAAACTTACATACTTACATAAGCTTTCCTCGCTCGCTTGTCAACTCATTGCTGCTCCTCCTACCGCTTGTGGGTATGACTATGCAATTCAACATGAGTAGGTTATCTACCCAACACCTTTTTCTATGGAAAACATATGTTAGTATTCTAATTAAAATAAATTAATAAATATTTTAAATTTCCTTACCAAGCATCTTCTATGCTCAGTATGAGGAACAAAACCCTCTGTATGAAGGGAACTACCCAATCCCCCAACATCAGAAGCTCTGTTCTGTTTATTCTGATCCCTCCTCCTGATATAATCTGGACTACCCCAAGCACTGCTCAACTCTGCCCATATACCCTCACAAATTCAGAGTGGTCGCTGGCTTGACTTTCTAATATCAGTAAACATGTCTCGCATGTGAGTTGAGTCACACTTCTCAAAATTCTTTCCGATTTTATCATTATGTTGTGGCAGCTAATAAAAATCTTTCTGCATCTAAACACATACAATAAAGAATAAATAACTTTGTTAGCTTATATAAATTACATATGATACAAAAAAATTTGCATTTTAATAAACCTCAAACTCTCTAAACCACATGTTCCGTACTTCTTTCGAGACTTCTTCCAAGAAATATAAGGAGCGTCGTATCTGCTCTGATTATGTCCCGTATTTTATGCATTGGGTCCTTTAACAGATGAAACCTGAAATAAATATATTAGTTGTCAGTAAAATTATTTCAATTTTATTTACATGACTGAAATAAAATTAGTACTTACATATCACCGTCAAGTTCAATCAACATGCGACCATTTGTCGCCTGCTCTACTGCAACTGGTAGGAAGGTCCACCTGTAGTCGGTTGAGGTGGTGTTGTAGTGGGCTGATGTGGTGTTGTAGTGGGCTGAGCTGATGGTAGGACATATAGCAGATATAGATATGGATATGTAGGATGGACACCATGAGAAGGTGGTGGTGGGAAGTAGGGGTAGAAAGGAGTAGTATGCATAAGGTCCGGTGAAGGTAAGTGTGGGTCTGGTGAGTAGAACTATGGGCTAGTGGCTGTAGGAGCAAGTAAAGGAGGACTAGGCTGACTCTGAGTAGCAGGCTGAGATGAAGAGGTGCCCTCAATACATACAGACCTATTGGATGAGCTAACAGTAATCTTCTTGCTGCGCCTACAAAATATATTCTTTATTAATCCTCTTTGACAATCATCACCTGAAGCCATCTGCATAAAAATTTAAAAAATATTAGTAACATGAATTAAAACAAAAAAAGAATATAAAATAGCACATCAATTAAAATAATGCAAGTAGAAAAAAAATTAAATATATAATAATACAGCAATTAAAAAATTTAATTATTTGTCAAATTTCAATTACCTTATTTTGATTCACTTTTATACGATGAAACTTCTGCACCACTATCAGACTCATCATGAATCTTCTCTATGTTTAAATCCACTTCTTCTAACTCCAACTCACTCTCAGTAGTTGTAATTTGATCGTCCACATCGTTAGTAACATTTTTATGTTTTACATAAACTCTTCTTAATGTGCTGGTGGTATTTAAGTAGTCTTCTCAATAACTCCACTGGGTTTGGTCTTCATAACTATGAGCCAATCTTGCTTGTCTCATACTCTACTCGGGTAATTAGCAAAATAGACTTGACTTGCCTGACTAGCAATGATGAATAGGTCAAACATTAAATATTTCCTACCTCGCTTAACTTCTATAATATCGTACAACGAATGCTTTCTTGTACCTCTATTATGTACTGGATCAAACCACTCAGAATTGAATTGATAAACATTGTTTCCAACACCAGGATATTCCAACTTTAATATTTTTTATAATACCCCATAATACTCAAAATCATCATCTGTATAGGTATTCCCTCTGACACAAACACCAGCATTATCTATTTTTCTATCTTCACACCAAGAATTTTTTTGGAATTTGTAACCATTAACTAAAAAATTTTGATAACACTTCACAGCTCTATTAGGACTCCAAGCTAGATCAACTAGCCAATAATATTGCAAATTACGTCCTTAAGTGTGAACCTATAGTTAGTATGTAAAATATGTCAGTAGCATACTTAATAAGTAGTTAAAAACATATTAATTGATATGAATAGCCATTTTTGTACCGTATTTTTAAACCAAAATGGGAATTCTATTTCCACTATCTTTTGGACTTCTACTTCGTCTGTTATATTCAATCCATCAATAAAACTCCTGTAAACATTAAGGTTTAGATTGAATTTAAGTATGAGTAATAAATTTAAGAGCAAGCTTATTCATACTTACTCGAGATATGGCTCAACTTCTGTTGCGAATCTAAGATTATGGATTAGACTTTTGTTGATAGCAAACATTCATGGTTTTCTACGGCTGCCTTGCCTACTAACTTTTCAGGTCCACATGATCGAATGCAGCTAAAGCCAGCTCAAGATTGGGTAGATTTAAGTTGTGTCAAATTTGTAATTTTTCCTTTCTAGATTCAATTGTAATAGTGGTTCCTGATGCTAAGTAACATTGCACACACACACTTTAGAGATTTTCTATATTTTTCTATTTTGAGTACATTGGCCTGGATGATGTTCATATCGTCCAGGACGAATCGACCAAAAATAGAAACCCTAATTAGGCCATCCTGGTTTAGCAGTCGTCATTAAGCACATTGTCATGGATGATACTTATATCAGCCAGGACGATAGGCTCAAATCAAAAACTATCAGCCACCATGATTAATTTAGGTATTATTTATTTCAGGACATCAGCTAGGACGATCTATACATCAGCCTGGATGATGCAGCACAATTATGCCTAAAAAATCTGGTAATTATAGCAAGCAATTAAGGCTGATTGATATGATCACATCAGCCGGGCCGATCGCAGGATCGGGCGGGTTTGAACTAATCGGCCAGGACAATATTTTATCATCCCAAATCATCCCGGCTGATTGAGCTTCTTTTATACTGATCGGCCAGGACGATATTCCTATCATCCTAAATGATATTATCGATTCTTGAAATTCTAATTAAAGGACCTAAATTATCTCATGCAAAGAGACCTTTACCTGATGTCTTAACTTGAGAGAGCCAAGAGGAGAGTGCGGAAGAGGGAAAGAGAGGGAGGAACTTATGAGGGGAAGTTTGTGAGAAGGATTCACAAAGGTTGCTCCAAGCAAGGTTCCAAGGCATCTCCTCCAATCTTCATCCTTCATCCTTGGGGCTTAAAGGGTTGTAAGCTTCAGTAATTGGTCGAGGTTCTCTGCCTGCTTTAGGAGAAAGCAAAATGAGTCAAGGTTCTCAGCCTAATTCAAGAGGAAGCGAAAGGAGTTGGGTTCTCCGCCTGCTTCAGGAGGAAGCAAAAGGAGTTGGGTTCTCTGCCTAGCTAGGGTTGGTATAAATGAGTTTTTGTGAGGGCTTCTCCGCCTTACTGTGGGAGCACAAGGAGAGTCACTTTTGTAATGCAATACTCAGAGGGTGCCTCCGGGTAGTGGAAGTAGGTCGAGTTGACTGAACCACTATAAATCCGGTGTGAACATTCTTTATTTTGATTTCCGCATTTATTTTTCTGTACTCTAATTTTTGTGGGGATTTTGGTCTATGATTATGGTTTGAGTGTAAGAAGATTTTTTAAAATGCCAATTCACCACCCCTCTTGGTTAGCCTCGGGCTAGTTCTTAAGGGCTTAACACCCCTAATGAACTTTTAAGTGGTATCAGAGCGGGATTTATAAAAATTAAGTTTAAAAACTTTTTAAATTTTGATCCATGGTTATCAACAGTAATAGTAATGCAACGGAAGGATATTCTATAACACGACCACCATTATTTGATAATCTTCCTTTTGATTTTTAGAAAACTCGCATGTCTAGTTTTTTACAATCGATTGACTATCATGTGTGGAAGCTTATTCAAGAAGGATATTCTCCACCTTCTCGTGAAGTTAATGGAATTAAAACTGAAATATCTTTTATTGAATGGACTTTTGATGAAAGAGATTTAGTACAACTTAATACAAAGTATTTGAACTATTCTTTTTGTACTTTAAAATCAGAATATTACATGCATATTTCAACTTGCACTACTGGTAAAGAAATTTAGGATAAATTGTGTATCACCTATAAAGGCACTAATGAAGTTAAGCAATCTCGTTTGAATATTTTATTACATGAATATGAACTTTTTCGTATTAAACCTAATGAAATGATTTCTAAAATGTATATAAGGTTTACTCAGATTGTTACTTCATTGCATGCGTTAGGAAGAGAACTTACTAACTATAAAAAAGTGAATAAAATTTTAAGATATTTTCCATCCTCTTTTGATGCTAAAATCACTGCAATTACTGAATCCAAAGATTTAAATACCTATTCGATTGATAACTTACTTAGTTCACTTATTACTTACGAGCAAGGGGTGAACTAAAGAAATCTTGATGCAGGTGAGAGAAAGAAGGAGAAAATGGTGGAACTTAAGGCGAACAACTCAGACACTGACTCATCCGAGTCTGAAAATGATAATATTGCCTGAATCACGAGGAAATTTAAGAGCTTTCTAAGGAAGAAGCACAAGAATCATCAAAAGTGGAAGAAAGGTAAGGGTAATAAAAATTTCAAAAATTCTAATTATATAATTTGTTTTGAATGTAGGAAGCCAGGACATGTTAAAAGTGATTGCCCTACACTCAAGTCTCACCCAAGCAAGGAAAAGGGTGAGGAGAAACCCAAGTCCAAGAAGGATAAGAAGAGATTCCAAATGGCGTTCTGGGCGAATTCTGCAACAGACTCCTCTAAGACAGAACCTAAAGAGGAGACAACGAACTTGTGCTTAATGGCAGATAATAATCTTGGTCAACAAACAAAA
>NW_021320019.1:2243833-2279052 GCF_001605985.2 Dendrobium catenatum | reverse complement strand
TTATGTTATTATTTTATCTATCTTAGATTTGAATGATTCTAACACACATAAATAAAAGTTATAGGAGACACCAAAATTTTTTACTTGAGAACCATATGAAGGAAAAAATTATGAAGTTATAAACTGCTATATAATTGTAGATATAGGAATGGTTCGAATTGATCTCTCTGATCATATGTTATTATTCAGCATTAAAATGCTTAAAAGATGTCAAAATTTGATAATATTGGGCTCCTTGGATTCATCTTATCGAGCCACTCGATTTGACTATAAACACACAAGATTATGTGCATCTTATATAAGCATAAACTGACATACGTTTAGTCCCACATATACCTACTGTTTTATCTCTCTCACCGTTACTTATATATACACCTGTAATACACTCTTATTTGTCAATAATAATAATATCTTCTTTCCTTTCTTCCTATCTGTTCATCGTGGCTTTGTCTATCTTTCTTCGCTACTCTCACATCTTAATTATTTGCCGGTGATCTTAGGAGCCTTAGAATATCTTTTTGATTAAAAACTTTATATAATAATGAGATATGATACTATATATTAATTAAAACTTAAGAATTTTATATTTAAAGTGTAAGAAAAATAATTATAATTGAAGGATATTTCCTCCTAAATATAAAATAACATAATTGTATCTTAGAACAAAATATAAATTTTATTTTTTTACTGATGTTTACAGAAAATGAGGTTGTTATGGCAAATACATGAGATTCATCATTAAAAAAAAAAAAGAGTTTCATCATAAAATTTGACAGAATTTTAATTTTTTCTTACTTCTCAGTTTCAAAATAATTGCATAATAATTATAACTATTAAAATTTCATTAGGTTAGTCATCATATTTTTTAAAAAGAAAATTCTACATAATCAGATAATCGCATGCAATGATGCTTGTATAGGCAAGCCTTTTGAATAATAAAATTTATGCCGTGAATGATATGCAAGATGATTATTCTGTTGATAAAAGAAATTAAAAAAAAAGATTTTTTTTATATTATTAATTTATAAACAAATAATGCTACATTATTTAACTCCTAGCCTTCTAAAAAAATAATTTTCTAAAACAGATTTATCAATAAATTTAGTATTAAAAGCAATAAATCAATATTTTTATTGTTAATAATAATCTATTTCCATAAATAAATATTTGTGCTTATCTAGTTTTATGATATTACCTTTTTTTGTTAAAATTTATTGAGAATATATATATTGGCAGTTTCTTTAGCCGAAGATTTTTTTCTTAAAGTTTTCTACAGAATTATTATTTTCCATCTTTGTTTTAAGGTTCAAAAATATTAAATGCTTCATATATTTCCCTGCCTTCTTTTTTCCTTCTTTGACTTCAATATCTACACAAAAATTTAGCCTCTAATAATCGTTAAAAGAAATAATAAAACCCTATAAATTGACATCGAATCTTTCAAAAAACAGAACTAAACTCAAGAAATCAACCGATCTCTTTTAGCCACAATGAAGAAATTCACTGCAACTTGTTGTGGCAGCTCCGACGTCAATGTACAGCGGCCGCGTCGTTCGGTGAAGCATTCGAAGAAGACTACAGAGCGCTCTTCAGGAGAGACTTCGAACAAGTTGAATGAGCAGGTCTTGTGGGCCAAGAAGTACCCTAACTCTTACTCCGTCTCAGATGCCCGATTCTTGACTGATGGAGACCCCCATAGCATTGTAATAAGCTTCGAAGGAGAGGGACGAACGCAGATGAAGTTGACGATAGATGACGAGATGGTTTACGAGGTGGAGACGAAGGAGGCACGTCGAGGAAAGTTAGAGCTCCACACGAGCGAAGGGATGGCGGTTGATTTCTTTTGGGATCTCGTTGCGGTCCCGAAGAAGTTTTCATTCTATACGAGGGAGTTCTCATCCAATACGAGGACCGTCGCCGGCAGTTTCAGCCGTGGAAGCCTCGAGGAAGAAATTGCTTACTATGTAGACCCATGGCAGTTCTCCTACAACCACATTCATGCGCTTGAAATCTTGGGAATTTGAGAATATATAATAGCTTTTTGACTTATAAGTTTTGGGTTTAGTGATGAATTATGAGATTATATAATAATATTTTGAGGTATTATTATTTTATGTTGGAAATGTGAGACAAATAAAAGTAATTGAAGGATATTTGATCTTAGAATAAAAAATAAATTTTATTGGGCAAATATCCTTCTATTTTGATCATTTAACTGGTAGTTTTCACATCAAATTACATTATTTTCTGTTAGATTAAGTGAATATTTGGAGGGTTTTAGTTATATGAGTTTCTAGAATTGAGTGCTTCTTTGGTAGTCATAATTGTAATTTTTTTATTTTGATGATAAATTTTAAGGAAATATTGACTAATTTTTTGGATTGATGATTACTACTGTTATTTAAGTGTTTTTTTATTTTTTATTTTGTGTATGTTATAAGAAAATAATTTTATGAAATACATTTGAGAATTCAAAAAAAAAAACTATGATCAGCAATGTTATACTACCAAAAAATTATTTTAGAAAATTTTTATTAAAAATAATATTGTCAAAATGGTCATTCAATTTTTCACGCCAATGATGTAGATAATAATAAGGTTTTAAAGATAATTTCTTTTAAAAAAAAAAATTTTCATCAAAAATTCATTTGGAAAGCCAAATAAAAAAAATATGTTGGAAAATTCATCAGAAAATTTTTGTCGGTGATCCGCCGGAATTCATTATGTGTTTATTTCCATCAGAAATGAATTGTTTTCATGTAGTGACTAAAGAAAAAAGATTTGAGCTTAATAATGATCATTGATGTAATCCAACTAAAATAGGAAAATATATACTTGGTCAAAACCACTTTGTGTTTGAACGCAAGTAACAGCTCGTGCATAGATATCTGTAATGATATGAATATAAGCATTATTTACCCCCTTTTTTCTATAACCCTTCTTAGCACTTCTCTTGAAACTTTATCATATGCTTTCTCTAAATTAGTAAATGTCATAAGTAGATCCTCCTTATTCTCTCTATACTCTCTATATATTTCTCCATCAAAATAGTTGAATTATACATAATTACAAAATCTTCTTATTTTATGGTTCATTTGGAAATCGAGAAATGAATACAGGCACTGTGATATTAAGATGGAGACTACTATTATTATATCTAATATTAATCATAAAATTTTGCATCTTTTTTCCTGCAACTTCATTTCGATTAGGAACTGTAAAAATGTCTGGAAATTAGCTGATCTTCTTGGTATACATTTGGGTAATAATGTTAATAGAAGCTTTACCATATTTGTTATTTGGAGGAAGCTGTATGTTCCTTATGTTAATTGAATTCGGATGGCTCAGTGAGAAACTCTTTAGCTGGTGCTGGTGGCATCATACGGGACCACGAGGGTAAGGTATTAGCTGCTTTTGCTTGCCCTTTACATTCTTGTTCTGTTATTAATGCTGAACTTACTGGATT
This sequence comes from Dendrobium catenatum, assembly GCF_001605985.2. Taxonomy (NCBI): domain Eukaryota; kingdom Viridiplantae; phylum Streptophyta; class Magnoliopsida; order Asparagales; family Orchidaceae; genus Dendrobium; species Dendrobium catenatum. Next base: position 2,275,586 of record NW_021320019.1, on the reverse strand, counting down.
AGCTATTGGTATTGATAATTGTATTAATTTGGGGTATTATTATGTCTGGATTGGGGTGGATGCTGAGCTTGTGGTTCAAATTATTAAAAATCATGTTCAGGGAAATCCTCAAAATTTTTATCTGATTAGGAGAATCAAAAAGTCTTTTTCTTCTATTAACTTTAATATCTCTCACATTTACCGTGAAGCTAATGTCTGTGCCGACTGGTTGGCTAACTTCGGTTGTCAGCTTGATAGTTATCAAGATCTTTGCATTACTAATCTTAATCCAATCTTGAAAGGTATGATAACCTTGGATAAATCTGTTCTTCCTTATATTAGACATGGTTAATATTTTTGTTCTTTCGGCCTTTGTTCGCTTTTACTTGAAGGTATTTATTTACTGGGTTGCTGCTGGTGAATTTTGGAGCCCCATTATTATTGTTATTCCCCATTTGGATTGTTATTCTTGCGGATGGCTGGTCAGCTACTTAAACTACTCTTACCGTGTTTTGATTAATATTGCTTCATTGAACTATTGTTGGAATTCTTGTGGTATCCATCATTACAGGATGGCTGATATTAATTTTTATCAAGTTTTTAAAGATAGGTTGTCTTACTCTACTATTCTGGTCAATTTGTTACCTAGTACTTACGGTTCCTGCTGTTTATTGGTGCCTGATGTGCTCTATCAATTTTCTCTCTGCAGGTTTTGGATGGCTAACCTGATGGTTGCTAGTTTGGATGCTATGGTTGTTTGTATCCTCATGGTTTTTCTTCTTATATGGGGTTACCCTCTTGGGATCTTATGGTCTTGCTCTGCTTTGCTCACTCCACTATGGTCTTACAGGTTCATTTAATCGAGTTTAGGAATACCTTCCTGGGGAATGTGAGGATTTTTGGGGCTACGGATGATTTTCTAATGTTATATCTGGATTGGTATTTGTATTTATTCTTGCCTTTTATGATTGTTTTTGTTTTATATGGGTTGGGTAGGTTTTTAAGCTGGCTGTACCTATTTAAGTTAATGTCTTTGAGGAAGATGGTTAACCAGTGCCTGGATGGTAATAGTATTCTGAAAGCCAGCTAAAGGTTATTTGGAGGAAGCTGTATGTTTCTTACTATATTCATTTCTTCGCTTTTAATGCTTCTTTTTGGAGAGTTTCTTGCAGGATATTCATCATCTGTTGTTTTGGAAGCTATAACGAATGCAAGGTTTTCTTCTTTTCCTTCTCGCATTTCCATTCCTTTTTCTTTTTGTTCTTTTGCAGGAAGTTTGAGCTGAATGAGACAAATTGGATCTTCCTTTTTTAGGTGCTGTATACTTATAGCCCGTATTTCTATTCTTGTTATTTCTGTAATCATAGGATAAGGAACTACCGGCTCTTAGGTTTTTTTATCTGTTTTTTTATTGTAGCTTTTCGGAGCAGTAGCGAGCTAGTGGGTCCTTTTAATGACTTTGTAACCGAATTTTGAAATTAACATGTAGACCCCTCCGTGGGTTTAACCTAAAAAAAATACATAATTACAAAATCACATGTTTTTTTTTTCTTTTTTGGTTAAAACCCTCAGAGGGGCCTATGCATTAATGTCAAAAATCGGTTACAAGGTCCTTAAAAAGATTCTCCAGCTCACTACTGCTCATAAGAGCTACAGGCAAAAAAGAATCAAAAAAACCTAAGAGCCGGAGGTTCCTTATCCTACGAGGACAAGAAAAACTCAAATAAAGACAAGGGCTGTGAGTAAGCGGCACCCAAAAAAGGAAGGGCAGATAGATCCCATTCAACTCGAACTTCCTGCAAAAATATTGATAGACTATGATAGAGAAAAAAGGAATAATAGCAACTAATACCTTGAAGTCAATTGAGCTCCCTAAACTAGATGATAAAGTATCCCTGTAAGAATTACTCCAAAAAGAGGAATTAGTATAGCAGAAGATGACAGAAAAAAGAAACCCAGATAAATCCTTACTTAACCAAAACTGAATATTAATGAAAAAAGCCACCATTATGCCGGCCAGAAACCCAAAAATGCCAATACTCCAGCAAAACCTCCAGGCCATCAAATAACCAGAATTACTCCAGAGAACCCCAAAACAATTCTCGGCCACAGAAAAAACACAGAGAGGTAAAAACCCCCCAGTGAAACAAAAAACCTGAAGCAAACACCTCCCGGCCACAACCTGAAGCAGACAACCACCACAAACCAAACAATGAAATCAAGATACCAGTTCAACAGCCACCAATAAACCTCCTCGCAGAACAGCCCCAGCCCAAACATGACAGGAAACACAACAACCTCCAAAGCAGAAAACCACCTCTCCAGAAACCTGGGAGGAGCAGCCAAAGACCACACAGGAAGCACAAAACCCCCCAGGTTACTGAAACCGAAAAACTCCCCACCAAAATTAATGACACACATAAGGGTAACCACTTTGATCTAAATTAATGAGGCCCTGAATATGAACGAGCAACTGAGCAAAGGTAAAAACATTAAAATTCTTAAGCATAGTGCCCAAAATAGCCATATTATGAGCAACAGCATTACCATCCACCGCAATAAGGGAAAAAGAATAAAAGAAAGATCTCAACTTATCTTTGATCATTCTCCGGATATAAAACTGAGAAGGCACACCCGTATTCTCATCTTTTTGCAAACATAAAAGGCTGTCGTAAAAACCATCCACCTCCAAAACAATGTTCTTCAAATTCAAATTGAGGCAAAGATTTAACCCATGCAAAATACCCATAAACAAAGCATTGTGACTATCCTGAGCAATATCCGGCCCAGCAAAAATAGAAATACAATTACCAACATGATTTCTGATAATACCACCATAACCATAAATATCATTAACTTTGGCCCAAGCCACATTGATTTTAAAGCAATTCGGAATAGGTTTCCACCACTTACAATAAGAAGTTTTAACATTCCTGCAAACCTCCTTCCCATTAATACCAAAAAAAGAGAGGGTAAAATAATAATTCCTGAAACTATTTACCACAATTAAATTGGATGAATATAAAGCAAGAATCTTGTCTTTAATTTTTAAAATAATGCTCTGGTGATTCATCGGACTCCCAATAAACCGAGAGTTTTTCCTATCCAACCAAATATACCAACAAAAGAGGGAATAAATCACATTCCTAATATGACCCTTAGATCTAACAAACCAACGGTCCAACAATTGATTAATGCCATACGAACTATCATATAAATTCAAATGAAATAAATCTTCAAAAAACGTCCAAACTTTGACCGCAATAGGGCTAGAAATAAAAACATGATGCATATTATCAACATGGAAACAACATTGACATTTAGGAATGTAGTTATGAAGGATTCTCCACATAAAAACAGAAACAGTAAAGGGGATAGAATTATGCCAAATTCTGTTAAACAACTTAGAAGGCACCTTCTTACACTACAGGAAAATCACTTATTACCGGCGGCTTTCCGGCTGCCAGTTTTCCGGTGGCTTTCCGGCGAATTTCCGGCGGTTTTTGACGGCTTATTCCCTACAAAATTTTCCGGCGGCTTTCCGACGGCTTACCGGCGGCTTTCCGACGGCCAGTTTTCCCCGCAAAATTTTGCGACGGCCTAGCTCACCCGCGCGGACCGGCGCACTCGGGCTCGGTCTGGTCCTGCGCGACCCGCGGTCTGGCGCGACAGCCGGAGCGCGTGCGCTTGCGTGCCGACGGGCGAGTTGGCGCACTCGGTCTGGTCCGCCTGATTTTTTTTTTTAATTCAACCGGCGGTTTGTGTCCGCCGGCAAGCCGCCGGCATCATTTGCCGCCGGAAAAAGCCGTCGGAAATTATTTTCCTACGCCGTTTTTACCGGCGGCAAGAAAGCCGCCGGAAAATCGCCGAAAAATTAAAAAACCGCCAGAAACTGCTCAAATTCCGCCGGAAAAAGCCGCCAGAAATGTGTGATTTTCCTGTAGTGTTACGACGAAAAGAATGCCAAGCCTACTTGATATTGAAAGACCCATCCTTAGAACCCGAAAAGAGTAACACATCCTTCACATTAATATTAATAGGAACTTGTAAAATAAGTTGAATAATACCATCCGGTAAAACAGTAGCCAATTTCTCCACATCCCAACCATTGACATTAAAGAGATAATTAACCTTCAATTGAGAAATAGAAGCAGTATTAAGTAAATGGTCAATAGACTCCCCATTAATACAAAATCATATGTATTAATGCACATATAGACATGCAGGCATTTTTGAATGACAAAATTTATACGTGAAATGCATATGAGGTGATTTTTTTGTTCATAGAAGAATAAAAAATAAGTGAGTTTTATTGAAAATTACTTCATAAACAATTAGTGCTACACAATTTTATTTTTCAGCTTTTAAATAAATCTTAATGTATAATGAACGCCCTAATATGCTGGTACAAGCAAATCATATGGATCAGTTAGGCTTACTTAAGAGGATCTCAGCTAAGAGGTGTACTTGTCCAAGATATGACATGTGACCTATAAGCAAAGATAACAAGCATATAAGTGCATACATACATTAGCAAGCATCGATGACAACATATGAACTGTAAATGCAACAAATCGCCCTATAACAAATGTCGATTGTCTTGGGGATGCACATGATAATCCTCACAAGCACTGAAAGATGCAAGTAAATGCGGCAGCTCACCAACCAATATGCATACGGAGATTAATGACAAATGCAACTCACTTTGCAACCTACATTAACAAGCAAATAAAGGGAGATGACATATCTGCCAGCAAAGGAAAAAGTTGTGAATGAGATGACCCTTTTTACTATATGTATCAATTAACCTGTTATTTTTTTGTTAATATGATAAACCTGCAAGCAAACATGCTAACATGCCTGTAGATGATAGTGTTGGGTTGTCATCCTACAAATATATGGTAGAAGGTTGTGAAGGGTGCATGCAACGAAACGATTGTGAGTAAAGTATGGGAGATGCACAATGAGTGTAGTGATACCCCTATTGTTGATGTTGGGAAATATGCAAGCATTTGCACTAATCTCTTGTAAATGCAAGAAACAAATACATAAGAGAACATGGAAATTTGCCAACTAGTGTACATAAGGAATTAATAATTAAGTAACCCGGCCAACAGTCAACAACAAAACATAAATGAATGCACTAGCTTGTATGTGAATGATAGTGCTAGATATATGGGTATGGCAGTACTTACCCACAAACATATTTAAGAGGATCACAAGAACATCTTATTGTCAATATCAATAAACAAACTAGCACATTAAACACTATAAACAATGAAGGTCCTGCAGTATGTGATCAATACAAATAATTGCCATGAATGACAAAGGATTTTCTATACACACAGTATGCCTATGAGTGCTAATCAACAATAGGTAGTTGATGTTACGGTACCCATACAGTTAAGGAGCATGCAATGACATGCAAATGTATTGGTCATCTATAGGCTAAAGTAGATGACATGTGGCAAATATAAATACATACAGGAACTTATCGAAGACCCGCAATATACTTAACAAGCTACCTTTAAGAGGATATATATTAAAAAAATGCAACAAATGCAAGCGTTTGCAGTCACAATAGGAGATTAGTTAGTGCATAGCAATCTATCTATGGAAAGCAACAAGTAGAGCACGACAACATACCTGTAAGAAATGAGCAAATGACCATAATAAGATGCCATGCCACTGAATCTGCAATATATATATATATATATATATATATATGTGTATATATACACACACACACACACACACACACAAGCAGATAGAAGGTGTGTACAAGCTCCCAAATCAAACACTGTATTCAAATGATGGTTATCAGCACAACTAATCAACATTAAATATTTTAAAATGTCCCCACACATGTATTGCAACATGTATGCACACAAATACATAAGTGCATGCTTAATACACAGTTATGGCATCGTAGATAAATGGTTATGACCATGACCCTCTAAACCGGGTAGTTTTCCGCCAAATGACACCACTAAATTACGATCAAGACTAGAGCCCATTAGATTCCTAATGGAACTAAATCCTTGAGATATGAATCAATAGGATAATATCGATAGCGTAAATCAACTTTCTAGTACAAAAATTTAATTTTTATACTAAAAAGCTATTTTAAGAAGCAATAAGAAAGCTATCACAAACGAATCATTAGTCTTGTTGTTGGGAGATTTGTTCCCAAATCACCTGGTTATAGATTCAAGAGGCCTAGTATATTCGATGCATGCATGAGCTCACAATTAAATTTTTTTAATGTTCAAAAAGAAAATTAAATCACTCCTAGCTTTAAATCTATTCATTCTACAATGGACCTAGACAAATTTCTCAATATGTTTATTATTAAAAGAAAATTCTATGTATTTATTATCATTAATAATTTAATTTCCTTAAATAAATATTAGTACTGCTTATTTAATTATATGAGATTATGTTTTATTAATATCTATTGATATTATATTGGCAGGTCCTTTGGCTGGAGGTTCTCAGATAAGGAAATCTGCAGGTTGGAATGCGGCTCCAACAGGAATGCTTTTGGTGAGATTAAATGGGTTCATTTCTTGGAGTTCAGGCGTTAGCTTTCTATAGATCGAAATATTTCTTTTCCATCTTTGTTTTATCAACGACAACTCAGTTTCCATTCACAGCTCATTAAGTGCTTTGAATCTATCAATATTAAGAAAAATAAAATGATTCTGCAACAACTCTATAAATAGATATCTAATCTTCTCTCTCAGTGTGCATGCAAAGGCAATAACAAAAGAATTAAGCTCTCTCTTTAGATCGCAATGAAGAGATTCACCGGCATTTGCGGCAGTTGCTTCAACGTTAATGGCTACCAGCCATTAGCTTCGCATTCGGAACAGCCTTTACAGCCTCCTTCAGGACAACACATGGATTATCAACTGGAGTCACCTACGAAGGCTCCTTTGGAACCACCCGATTCGCAATCGTATTTGTCAGATCAATCGGATGATCATGAAGTGTTGCATGTAATAAAGCGCAACAATGCCTTCTCCGTTAGAGAAGCCCGCTTCTTTCCTGATGGTAACTTATATAGCCTTGTGATAAGTTTCGACAGTAAGAAAGGAACGAAGATGAAGTTGACGATAGAGAACAAGAAATTTTATGAGGTGGATACTAAGTGGCAACTTCGAGGGAATGCTGTGCTTAGCATTGATGGATTGGTGGTTGACTTCTTGTGGGATCTCATCCGACAACCGGTAAAATTTTCATTCCGAACAAGAGCATTTCCGTTGGATGGAAAAGCAGCTGGAAGTAGTGGTGGTGGCAATGGCAACGATGATGGTGAGTTTGACAGTGATGCCGAGCAGTGGGAGGACTACGAGGATATTTATTTGCTAGAGATCTTGGGGATCGAAGAGTAGCTCTATGGTTTATAAGTTTATCTAGTTATGCACCATGAGATTTGCTGGAACGCTTTGGAAATCAAATTCTGTAACTATTTAAGGAGCAGTACTGGCTAAAATTTAGATAAAATCATGAATGCTGCTACGAAGTAGCAATTAATAGCGATTGTAACCACTACAAATATCAATAGCAGCAGAACATTTGGAAGAAAATTCTATAATTTTTATACGAAAATATGCAAAGAAATGAATATAAATGCATTTTTGTTGTTGGCCAACAGGAAATAATTCATCTGAAGGACACTGTGCTTAACATAAAGAAGGATTAATAAAAAAAAATAAGAAAACTGATTAGAATAATCAAGTCAAATTCATGCTAAAAAACCAGCTGTAGAATATTATTAGTCTATAAGTATATCTAAATTATTTCTTAAACGGAACAAATATGGAGTTTTGGTTTCATTTGGGCTTGTATGGTTTCTTGATGATCATCACTTTTATCTTCGAGATGTAGCTAAAAAGCTTGATTAGGAGAGGAGTAAAAAAGAAGATTCAAAATATAATACCATATTATTAAGTCAAGGTAGAGAGTTATTACAGTATATCCTTGATAATATTACTACGTCACTTAAGGAAATCTAAATATTTGCGACTAGATGCTGTGATCGGCCGCAAAAGAGCTAATAAATTAACTATTTGTGCCCGAGGACCCTATTTGTCATCATTTTTTTTCCTCTTCTTCTCTCTCTCTTCCAGCAGCGCCTATGATAGCCTTAGCCTCGACCATCGCTTCATCCACAGGCACTTCTCAGCTCACATTTCCTTCAGCCCCTCTTCATCCCACTCAATAGCTTCTAGCCACCACATCTCATCTCGTCCACATCAACTACAGTGTCCAACATCTGTTCGCCCAACTCATCTACTTTGCCCTTTTATGGTGTTCGGACATCAGACCGAGATCCGTCCGGATTTCTCTTTGTTTACAGTAAAACATAATCAAAGCATTACTACTACAGTGACTATGCTTGGGCTGCGCTAATCCGGACGGTTCTCTCACCTCCAGCATACACAATAATCTCAACCTTTGCCCTCTCTTTAAAATTTTAAAGAAAAAAAGAGAATTTTTATTAATTTAAATAATGATCACATTATATTTAGGTTAGCATTAAATTAGAAAAAAAAATTATTTGAATGAAATTTTATTTTCTTATTTTTTATTTTTATTTTATTTGAATGAAATTTTAACATCGAAATTAGGTTAGATTAGGTTATTGAATATTATGTTATATACTATTTTAGCACAATTTTAACCTTAGCTCTAAGACAGATTTATGCTAACATAAATTAATTTCTAGATTTATTGAATCTATCAAACAATCCTCCATAGATCACAGAAAGGATCACTTTATTTCTTTGACGGTCTCAGCGACTTTATTCCATGGTAATATAAATTTAATTACAAATATGCTATGACAGTCTAGCAGTCACAAATTTATTGTTACGATGAAATTTTAGCCTAAATGCAACCATATTGATTGTCTCAGAAAAAATAAATTCCTTCGCAAGATGAGCACCAAGTTAAAATAAGATATTTAAGTTATAAATATAATTTTATTTAAATTATTTTTTTAGATAAGATTAGGTTCAAATGTTTGTTATAAAGTTTGTTATCATAAATCAGCTTTATATTAAAATTTGATCCATATTATTTTGAATTATCAACTCCTTAAGTCCTTATGATAATTATATGAAAAGTAAAAGAGATAGGACTTGTGATTTTTTTTTTTTTGGTTAAAACCCATAAATGGGGCTACGTGTTAATATCAAAAAAATTGGTTACAGAGTTCTTAAGATGCTCCTCCAGCTCGCTAATGCTCGAAAGAGCTACAATCCAAAAAGAAAATAAAACACCTAAGAGCCGGTGGATCCTTAAACTAAGATTACAAAAATAACCTAAGAAATAGCTCGGGCTGTGTGGCGACAGCACCCAAAAAAGGAAGAGCAGTAAAATCCCCTTCAGCACATTCTTCCTGCAAAATAACTGAAAATGACAGGTATAGAGAAACGAAAAACAAACTAAGAATACCTTGCGGTCCATGAAGCTCATTCGGTGATCTTGAGCTCGTTAAATTTGTATCATCGAGCCACACGATTCGACTATAATCATGTTATGTTTGGAAAATATTTGATAATCCAAATTGGTTTGAACCTTCCAACAGCACTTCGGGTCCTTGATACGGACCCATTTGGGTTCGGATTAAGTCAAATTTAGTGTCGTTGGGTTCGTATTTCTGAGACATTCAGTTTGACTATAAGTTTGCTAAAAATAGAGTTCAGATGATCCCAATTTAATTTCAGAAGTTTCCAACTTTATTTTGCCTCGAAATTCATGCCCGATCAAGATAATTTTTTGTTGATGTATCATATATATAGAGAGAGAGAGAGTGTGTGTGTGAGAGAGAGAGAGATTATAATTTAATAGGATTTTATTATTTAAAAATTTTAAAAAAAAAAATCTTTTAAAGTTTATACCCTCACTTAAAACGTCAAATTTAATGAAATAATCCATGAAGAAGAGAAACAAATTTATGGAGGTTGATTCGGTGGAGGTGTTTGTTTCATTTCTGTTTGTGTTGGCATTCATTGTATAAGGCCTATGTTAATTTATTTTGGGGTTTCAACACTCATGAGATTGATAATCTAGAATGTTTTGCTGCACCTGTGTTAGTTTATTTTGATTTTACATGGTGGTGCCTTTGTGGTCATAAGTGGAAGTTTAATTTTGTTGTTGGTTGGGGCTTACATATTTAGCTTTTTACTAAGATATTGGTGAGCTATGTTATTTTATGTTGGAGCTAGGCTTAATATTGTGGGCTTATTAACCTAAAGTTTTTTTATGCTCCGGGTTTAGTTTTTTATGTGATTAGGTGGTGGTGCCTTTGTGATCATAACTGGAAGGTTATTTTTGCTGTTGGTTGGGGTTATGATTATAAGTTTTTGATTGAGTTGATGTAAGTGTTTGAGCGCACTATGTTGAACTACTTTCTCTTTTTAATGTATTTTCCTCCTAACATCCATGACCTGTTGGGGAGTTTATTGTGTTATAATTCAGAGAGAAAGCTATTTTTGTTGTTGAATGTCCAGACTATTGTTGATCATAAGGTTTCTGATGGTTGCTTGGTTATTGGGGGTTAATGGCATCTTTTGGTTTTATTTTAACTGCAATCTGACTCTTTTGGTATGTAGGTTTTTCTTATGTAGGTATGTTGTGTAGATTTTTACTTATGCTGACTCGTCGGACGCACAAGCCAATTTTGTTATCTACGGCTCGGTCCACATTTTTTGCAGGAAGTTCGTGCTGAATGTTGATCCTTTGTTCTTTCTTTTTTGGGTGCTGTCTCCTTGCAGCCCTAGTATGTTCTTAGGTATTTTTTTTGTAACTATTAGTATAAGTAACCACCGGCTATTAAGATTTATTTAGCTTTATTTTGTAGCTCCTTTGAGCATTAGTGAGCTGGAGGTTCATTTTCCTTTTTTATATTAACGCGTAGGCCCCTCCGTGGGTTTTAATAGAAAAATAATAATAATAAACAAATTTATTATCAATATATTCCAATCATTCTATAAATATATTTATCCATAAATTTTGTATTAAAAGCAATGTATCAATAAAATTAATAATAATTCTTATAATAATTTATTTTCTTAAATAAATGATATTACTTTTTTTCTTAATATTTATTGAGAATATATTGGCAGGCTGCTGGGGCTCGCTTCCCTTTGGTCTGCTAGTGGCAACCATTGGTTCAGTCGCTGTTTCCTTTTGGATGGTCCGTGCCAGATTTCTGGGCTGCTGGAAGCCTCGGCATCGGCATTTCATTTACTGAGCCCTGTATTGGCTGCCTTTGCCTTTTCTTACTCTGTTTGTGTTGTTTGCTTTTATTGTGTCTGTAATCGTGACCTTTTATTAATATATGTTGTTTTCTAATATATATATATATATATATATATATATATATATATATATATATATATATTGGTAGACTCTTTGGCACTCTGGTTGAAGATTTTTTCGGAGAAGGAAAGTCACAAGATAGATCATTGGGGCTTCAATAGTATTATTTTTGGCTTATAGTTTTCTACAGAAATAATTTTTTTCCATCTTTGTTTTTTGATTTTGTCAAAGCCACCACCACAATGCGATTTCCTTTGTAAGGTCATTTCCAAAAAAAAAACTCATTTTCTACTACAAATAACTGTAACTCATCTCCAATATAACACTATATCTTAACATCAAAAAATGATATTCTGTGTGTATTCTTTTTCAAACCAATTTTTTGATTAAAAAAATACATCGGTGAACAGTGCGATCCTAATATTCATGATGTCACAATTTACTTTACAAATTTTGGTGTTAAGATATAATAAGGTTTTGAGGTATTATTTTATGATTAAAATGTTCGACAAATGATTGTAATTAAAGGATATTTGATCTTAGAATAAAAAAATAAATTTTATTGGGCAAATATCCTTCTATTTTAATCATTTTTCTTATATTTTTCACATCAAATTTTATTGTTTTTATGTTAGATTAAGTGAAAATTTGCTGGATAAAAATAAATAAAAAAGTGAAAATTTGCAGGATTTTAGTTATATGAGTTTCTATTTTCTAGTATTCAGTGCTTCTTTATTAGTCATTGTTCTAATTGTTTCTTTCGATAATAAATTTTAAAAAATATATTGATTAATTTTTTGATTGATGATTAATTGGCTTTCTAAATCCGTTACTACTGTTATTTAAGTGGAATTTTTTTTAATTTTGTACTGTATTTTATAAGAAAATAATTTTATGCAATACATTTGAGAATTTAAAAGGAAACCTAAAATCAGCAGTGCTATATATACTTCCCAAAATTATTTTTGAAAAATTTTAATTAACAAATAATATTAGTCTAAATTATCAATTAGTTTTCCAGGCTATTGATGCAGATAATAACATATAGTGATTAGTGTATAAACATGCAGGTCTTTTTGAATGACAAAAGGCATATAAGTTGATTGTTTTGTTAATAAAAGAATAAAATAAATTAAAAATAGGTGAGTTTTACTTTGAAATATTACTTTATAAACAATAAATACTACACAATCTTTTTTGTATCCTTTAAATAAATTCTTATGTATAATGTGTACCCTAATATGTCGTTATAAGCAACTCGCAAGGATCAGTTGGGCTCGCGCTAATGGAGCTCAGCTAAGTGGTGCACTCATCAATATCATGCCCCACTTATTGGAACTTTTATTAGGTCCGGTGTAAGGACGTAGAGGAACGTCCGGTCGAAAGCAAAAATATTCCGCCAAAAAACTCAGTATTTGCTCGGTATTGCTATGTATTATTTGATAATAACAAGGAATACCGCTCTATGAAGACCAATACTGAGTTATACCGAGCAATACCGAGTTGTACCGAGTTTTTCTAGGAAAAACTCGGTACAACTCGGTATTGCTCGGTATAGCTCCGTATAACTCGGTATTGGGTCTTCACGTGATGGTACTCCTCGTTATTGTTTGGTATTGCTCGGTATTTCTCATTTTTTGGCGCGATTTGGCCTCCGACCGGACGTTCCTCTACATCCGGTCGGAGGACGTAATAATTATTCCTTCTTCCCACACTCAAAATGGACGGAGATGGAGAAAGTTCTCATATTTTAAGAATTCTAGCACAATATCACTTGATTTACATTGAGCATCAACCACCGTCATCATTCGTTCACTATGGATCATCATCAACAACCGTCAGTATTCTCTTTTGTCAGACTAAAAAATGTCAATATTTTTCACGGCCGTATTATGGTGAAACTACCTTTGCCGGCCATCAACCAACAATAATGTTCATCACTCTTTATTGTTATTTTTACATTTATCACTACTCTCATATGAAATCAGAACAATAGTTTATAATTTATAAGCTCATCTTTTTTAAGCGATGAGAAGGACAAAATTTGTAAAATCAAATTATATAGAGAACTATTTTAGCTAGGTCAAGCCGTAAAATTTTTATCTATCATACACCATTTGTGAGACCTATTTATTTATGTATGTGCATAACATGTGTAACACTAAGGTAAAGAATTAATACTTCACATTTTTAATTTTTTTAGCATGTAACAATCACGATGGTAGAGTATGATACTTTATAATTATTGAAATTTGAAATGGGATTCTACATAAAATAGAAAAAACAAATATAATAAAAAGAGACAAGGTTTTTATAATAATAATAATAATTGTTGCGGTCTGAAAGATTTGTGGCGGTAGAGTGAGTAAACTTTTTGTCTTAGCGATGCACGAATATCCAACACACGAACAGAAAGAGAGAAGTAGAACACCGAATCTTTTTTACGTGGAAAGCCCGAAGAGGGAAGAACCACGGGGCCTTGCCCAGGTGAAAATAAATAAACATCTAAATATTTATTATTATTATTATTATATATTTATTTCTTTAAATAAATATGTGAGATTATTCTTTTTTATATATCTGTTGAGAACATTGATGTAGGTAAACCTTTAAAAATATATTACATTCATCGATTCTTTACCTTGATCAACACAATAGGAATGCTTTTGCTGAGATTAAATGGGCTCATTTGTAAGATTTCAGGAGTTAATTTTCTTTAGAATTTTTCTTTTCCATCTTTGTTTTGTCAAAGCCAACCCAATTTCCATTCACAGCTCATTCAGTGCTTTGAATATATATATAGTTCTATTTGAATGTTGTAATTTCTCCCAGATATTCATTTCACCTCGACATTCTATCAAAATTATTAAAAATTAAATGATTCTGCTACAACTCTATAAATAGATATCCAAACTTCTCCCTTAGCATGCATGCAAAGGAATAAACATATTAAGCTCTCTCTCTCTCTCTCTAAAAAATGAGGAAATCATTCGCCAGACTTAGTTGCTCTGATGATACTAAGAAGGAGCATCCTTTAGTAGTTCCACATTCTGGACAACCTTCTCAGCCTCCTTCAGAACAACATGTGGATTATCAAGCGGAGCCGCCTGTGGCTGTGGAGAAGGCTCCTTCGAAATCGGATTCGGAGCAACCTTTAGTAGTTCCACATTCTGGACAACCTTCTCAGCCTCCTTCAGAACAACATGTGGATTATCAATCGGAGCCGCCTGTGGCCGTGGAGAAGGCTCCTTCAAAATCGGATTCGAAGCATCCTTTCGTAGTTCCACATTCTGGACAACCTTCTCAGCCTCCTTCAGAACAACACGTGGATTATCAATCGGAGTCGTCTGTGGAGGAGGCCGTGGAGGAATCTGTTGAGGAATCTGAGGAGGAGGTTTTGGAGTTTGTGGGGGAGACTTCTTCGGAACAGGATTCACAATCGTCCTCATTCGAGGAATATTATCCTGGAGTATTTCAAGTCAGAATGTTCAACAATGAATTCTCCATTCCGAATGTCCGCTTCATAGGTGATGGTGACGCACACCACATTGTGATAAGTTTCGACAATTGGAGACAAAGGTTCATGGAGTTGACTATAGATAACGAGATAATTTATGAGGTGGATACTAGTTCACAAATTATAGGGTATACTAAGCTCAACATTGAAGAAATGGCAGTTTACTTTGAGTGGGATCTCATTGTACAACCGATGAAATTTAAATTTCGTACAAGAGGATTTTACTTCAATGGCAGCAGCGATGAAGATAATTCGGAGGACGGTGAGGTTTTTAATTTGATAGAGATCGAGGTGACCGAATAGTAGCTTTATAGTTTCTAAGTTTATCTAGTTATGCACTTTGAGATTATGTAATAAGATCTTAAAGGTATTTGGACCTTAGGAATATATGACAAATTGTTAAAAATGAAGAATATATGATCATAAATATTAAATAATCTAATTTTATCGTGGAACAAAAATAAATTAGTATTGATCAAATATCTTTCTGTTTTAATAATTTATCTTATATTTTATAAATAAAATTATATTTTTGATTCTTTTCTTTTATATAATTAAGTGTATAATTCATTGTTTTAAAAAAGATGTTTCTATGAATATTCCTAAGTCAGTGATTGTTGTTGATAAGGAAACCAATAGGTTAGCTCCACATGTTATTTTTGATGTTGTTGTTGAGGAAATTGTGGTTACGACTTTTAATACTATGACTATTAATCCTATTTTAATTGGCTTTTTTTGTTGATACTTCTAATAATCTTCAAGCTTTAAAGAATTAAGTCGATGATAACATGTTAATTGTCTTCTAGTTTCAATCCTGAATAGTAGACACATGGTATGCTTGTTCATGTGGATCGATGTTCCTGATGGCATGGATATTTTTAATAGGGTGCCAATAATTAATATATCTTGCTCTCTAGTCTCTAATTTCTGATGAAGTGTTATTAAACTTGGGCATGAGGAAACATCATTTAGTGTTGCATTTTAATGAGAATCGCGTGTTGATCATTCTAACAGGTTGATCCCCTGTGATTCTTCGGCTAACTGGGATTTTAGGAAGGTTAACGATGGTCCTGGCAATGGCTCTAAGGAGGTTTATGATTTGAATGTGGTGCAAGTTAGTAATGATCGATGATTTCTCTAATATTATGGGTAAGAAAAAAAAATTGTTTCAGACATCCAAGTACTCTGAAGGTAGACCTACTAGATCTTAAGATTCAAACATTTAGTTCTGTTTGTGTTGGGTTCTTTTTTTGTTGGGATTTTTGCTCGATACTATATGGCTTTTAGTTGTTGTTGATTGGTTTAGTTCTAATTGCATGGGTTCTTTGGTCTATGTATGGTTTTAAAAATCGAATCGGACTGGCCAGTTCGATCGATTCAATCGTGAACCAGTCCTATTGACAGTTTGGTCCTCTTGAAAAATCGACCTAACATCAAATCAATGAGAACCGGTTTGAACTTCATGTTCAACCCGCCAACCGGCCGTTGAACCAATTCGGTTGGTTTAGCTCTAGTTGCATGGGTTCTTTGTTCTATGCATGATTTTAAAAGTTGGACCGGACCGATCGGTTCAACCATGAAACAATCCTATGACCTATTCATTCCTCTTGAAAAATCGCTCTCGCATGTGAACTAGTTTGAACCGCCAATTCAACCGGCCAAACAAGAACCGGCTGACTAAATTCATAATATATTTAAATAATTAAATTTAATATAAAATATTTTATTAAATATTAAATTACTTTAAATATTTTTTATTTAATAATAGAATTTTAAAATTTTTATAATATTATGTATTAAACACTAGTTATTCATACTCGCATAATTCCATCATCCAATGTGAGCTCTTGAAATATTTATTCATGAATTATAAGATATTGCAAGAAACAAGAGTGAAATAAATTTATATAATTGTGAACTATTTTTCAAATTTCTTTCAATTGCTTGTCAAATATTTGATGGAATAAAATATTTAGTTATAAAAAATGCTTAATATCATCAAATTTATGATAATTAAATAATAAAAATAACCCATTATTATTATTATTATTTTTTGTCAAATGTTAAATTATCATCATTATTATGCAAAATATATTAATTTTTAATAATATTATTATTTATTATATCATCCAAACTGTAAACCTCTCCTTCTAGTTCATTGTCCTGTCAAATTTTCACAACCTTGGATCTATGTGCCTTATCTAGGCCCTCTAGTTGTTGTGGTTTTCTGATTCCGTTTTTAATTGGGTTTGTTGTTGCTAGTTGTTGTTTTCGGGGTTGGCAAGTTGGATGTTTTGCTTTTGATTCTTGGTGTTGTTTTATGCATTCGAGTTGTGTTTGGATGCTTTTGCAGCCTTGTTGTTTGGGGTTGGGTGGTTCTTCGACTATTGGTGTTCATTTTGGTGGTATTTCTATTACTTTCTTCTTGTTATGCTTATATGATTTTCTTTGGAGTTTTGTCTTTTCCTGCCTGTGTGGAACTAGGATCTTGACTTTGGTGTTGGATAGCGTGGTTGCTATTGTTCTAGTGCTGTCGATAGTGCTTGATGATTCAAATGTTCTCCTTATGCAGTTGTCTTTTGTAGTTGTTGGTGTTCTCTTACGCATCCTTCCCCCTTGGTATTTTATTTTTCTTGTTTCTATGGTTTAGTTTTGCAGGCTCAGTCACATTCCTCAGTTCTCATGCTGAGGGGTTGTTGTTCTTGTAACTATTGCAGTTTAAGCAAAGCACAATGGAAAAAGGCTGCCATGGCTTTTTGTTTCTCCTGTGAAGTTGCAGGTTGCTGCTCCCTCTTTCTCTCTACAAGATATTTGTAGAATAATCAAAGGAGAATTCGAGAAGTGCTACTGGTTAATTGTTGTCTTTATTCTTCAACTACAGCATTCTGGTGAAGAAAGAACTGAGAAAGAGAACTCTCCTTGATGCTATTAATTCATTCTTCCAAAGAAAAATATGAAAGTTGCTGCTATATATATATTTCGGGCAAGTAAGAAGGTGGACTCTTCTATATAGTTTGGGAGGATTAGTACCTTGTTTAATTAATATTTTTTCCCTTTTTTTGTGAAGAATATATGCATGTAAGTTTCAATCATGTAAATGCTCCTTGCTTTGCAAGATTTACCCCTTGTTTAATATAAATACTCATTGCTATTAATCGTGCGCTGAAATCTTCATTACATCAAGTTTAGGGTTTAGGGTTATATTTCTTGTTATCAATTATTTTGCTGAAATTTGTGTTAGGAAAGCTTATGTGCTGAAATTTCCATCAGCTGAAATATTTCATGCCATTATTTATTTTGCTGAAATCTCTTATGGCTATTGATTGGTGTGCTAAATTCTCTATTAGTAAGATATGCATTTGATATAAATATAGTTCGAATACATATTTCATTGTAATATAATCAAATGTTTCTATGTGGATGAAGTAGTTCAATAAATATGGAATGGCTTGTATCAATTTAAAAGCAAGTTATGGGTTTCAATGGCAATAAAGAAAGAATAGGGATTTATTTTTATTTTTATTTTCTAGATTCATAGATTATTTGGCAAATATTCCCTCCTTGAGAATGAAGGAGCATAGTGGAGTTTAAATTATCTATCCCTTGGTGCTATGATGGCTATCATGTTTTTAATGCTTTTATTTATTTTTTTATTTTTTTAAGGGAGGGGTGGAAATCTTCTCATGTCCTCTTTAGCAATTATTTTTCATCAATTTCCGCAAATAACTTTGGAACCATTTTATTGTAAAGTTGTATATAATTTTCTTGGTTACGCTTTCAAATCATGAAAGGAAGATATGAATTGTGTAATACTTCTTCATTTGATCATTTGATGGAAGGATTCAAACATTTATTATGAGCAATCTTAAGTTTCATTATCTCTATAAATATTGTCTTGTGAATATGACTTGTTTAGTGGAGCATAATAATCTCTCTTTTTTTCAATACTTTTCATCAAATATATAGTTTCTTTGCTAACTACTTATGTGATATAGTTTGAATATTTATAAGTATATTTTTGTTATACATCTTTTCCTCAATATTTTATTACTTCAATGTAAAGCTTTTATTAGTTTTAATGGAGAATGTCTCTTTTGAAGATAAAACTTTGCAACTACCAATGGATCATAGCTATGTTGGAAAGTTTACATGTTTATTCATGTCTTGGTATTCAGTGGGGAATAGTTAAATTGTGAACTTGATATGCACATTGGTATCTTAATATTATATCTAAGTTTGATATCAATGGTAATAACTAGTTTGGAAAGATTGCATATGTATAATGATGTGAAAATAGATTGTGTAAGTTTCATGATCTATCCTATATATTTTGGGCGTAGAAATGTGCAAACAAAATCCCCTACATCTATATGCTAAACAAGATAGTGAACACTCCATGTGAATATTTTGCAACTGATAAGCATCTCATGTTTAACAAACTATATTATTGTTATTTATTCATTGCATAAGAATATTAGACACCACTTGGCATGTCACTTCAATTTACTAAAAGATAATACATATGAGATGTTTGTATCAATGTGTAGTGACTATACTCTGATGTTAGATCTCTATAATTAGCACGTAATTAAATGTATTATAATTTATCTGATTAAAATTATTTTTAAATAAAATTTCACTTGATAGTCTTATAAGCTTTAAAATAATACATGGCTAAGATGGTGTCTTTTAATTTCTTATGTCATGTTTTAAAGCATGATCTTTCTCAAGTGTTATTTTGAATTTCATATGTATATAAATTTGGAGATTAAAATGCATTAAATTCTGACACATAATTCTCTCTTCAAGTTATTTACAAGGAAATGTGGAGATACTTGGATAGGGAGCTCCGACTTCCTCCTCTTTCTATCTCGCCTTTGCAAGGCAAGAGTAAACCATTTTGTACTGATGACTTACTCCGATGAGGTAAATTATATAAACCTATGGAGGTAAATTCTATAAACCTAGGGCCCCCTATGTCACAACCTGACCTGATATGACCCGATATCAAACAGGTTATACCGTGTCCAATTGTGGCAAGACTGGCCCATATTTGGTTGGAGAAGTACTGAAATAAAACTTCTAATTTATAACTACATAGAGCCACTATTGAATACAATATAAAGTAAAAGACTATTGAATCTTAACATAATTTTTAATATATCATCCAAAACACATAATATGAAAGCAATACATGTACAATACCATGTGGTATGTAATAGAGATAATAACAAAATAAAAGACAAGCCTATAAAATCAAAACTAGACAAAATATACTTACAACATAGATTTGAGTCTACTATCAAAACTACTCAGCTCGCTCCTTACCTTTTCATTGGGCCTGAAAATAAAAGCAAAAGCAGGGATGGGCTAACACGATTAATTAGTAGGCTATCACAACTAAAAAAAGAAATGAATAATTAAAACCAAAAGAACTAAGAACATCATGTTGAATCATATACTAAAATTCAATTCAATTAAATAAATACTAAAATAAATTGAATTAGAAGAAAACACTTCATAATAAAATCCCACCTCGGTAATCCATTGGCTCTGGCATAACAATACTTCAGTAAAAGAATCACATCTCAGTCGCCCACTGTCACCGGCATAATAAAATCTCACATCGGTCGCCTACTAACTCCAGCATAAAAGAATCACACCACAGTCGCCCATTAGCACCGGCATAATAGAATCCCACTTTGGTCGCCCACTAGCGCCAGTATAACAGAAACCCACCTCAGTAATCTATTGGCACTAGCATCACATCACATCATGTTTTTTCAACGCATTTTATTAATTAAAATATAATTGGACTAAATTCAAAATTTTCTAAAATGTCCTAAGTGTAAAACAATAGAAATACTACTTAGCAAAAACTAATAATTTCAAAACATAATCAAATTATTAGAGATGGTGTAAAATATTAATCTAAATCTTTAATTGAACTGAAGTACTATTTTTATATATCAAAACAAATTTTTGAGTAGATACATTTTGCATCTTTTTTAAAATCACCAGAAAATTTTTTTCAGAATATACTCAAAATGTTCATAATATTAATCTCTATAACATCTATCTTATGCATACTTTAAGCCCTTCTAAGTATATCTGCAACAAAATGGAAATTATTTTTAACAAGTTTCTTTGGGGTTGTAAAGATGGTAAGAGATCTATTATTTGGAGTTCTTGGACTAATTGTGATGGGACTACAGATGAAGGCCGTCTTGGTTTCCGTACATTTGTGGATATGACCAAGTCCTTTAGCCATAAACTCTGGTTTTCTTTCAGATCTAATAAAAGTTTATGGGCTAAATACATGAAGGCAAAGTATTGTTCTCAAAATCATCGTTTGCTTTGCTATTTCAAACCTGGTGATTCTGTTAATTGGAAAAGATTGTGTAATATTAAATGGGAGGTTGAAGATTCCATTCAATGGGGTTTGGGTGCGGGGAATATCTATTTCTGGCAAGATAAGTGGTTGGGTAACTTTTCGATTGATAATCTTTTAAATACTCATTCTATTTCCAAGATGAAAGTTAAAGATTTCTATACTATTGATAACTGGAATTTTAATTTGTTGGCTAATTTGATTCCTGATTCTATTATCTATTCCTAAGCCAATGATTGTTGTTGGTAAGGAAATTAACCAATAGGTTTTGATCAAAAGTGTCCTGAATTCCATTCCTATCTTATTTTTAATACGTTAAATCCTCCTGTTAATGTGTGCAATAGAATGGAGATTTTGATCAACAAGTTCTTTTGGGGTGCTTCTTATAACAAATCTGTTATTAAATGGGCCAAATGGAATAAGCTGTGTGGTGTTTATAAGGAAGGCGCTCTGGGATGCAAGTCTATTACTGATATGGTGCAAGGTTTTTCTCACAAGCTTTGGTTCACTTTACGCTCTAATAGTAGTCTTTGGGCTCAATTTATGTTAGCTAAATATTGCAAAGGCTTGCACCCTTTAATTGCCCATTATAAAAATTCTGATTCTGCTGTTTGGAAAAGGATTTGTAAAATTAAAAGGGATGCTGATTTAAACATCCAATGGGGTATTGGTAATGGGGAAGTGTCTTTCTTGCAGGACAATTGGATGGGTTTTTCTTCTATTGACAGATTTCTTAATACTTATACTATTGCCAATGTTAAGGTGAATGTTTTTTTTGTTAATGGTCATTGGAATACTGATATGTTGCGTGAGGTTATTCCTTATGAGGTTTTTGAGTTTATTATAAAAATCTCGTTACAATTAAACATGAAAGATAAAATTCTCTTTAAACATTCCCCCACGGGTATTTTCAGTTTTAAAAATAATCTTTGGGAGCATATTAGACTTAAAGAGGATGCTACTCATACTTATAAAGCTTTGTGGCATAATACTATTCCTGTTTCTTATTCTTTACTTACTTGGAGATGCCTTAAGGGGTATTTGCCTGTGGATACTAGATTATGTAACAAAGGTTTTTATATTGTCTCTAAATGCCAATGTTGTGCTAATATTGAGAGTATACATCACATTTTTATCAATAATTTTATTGCTCGGCATGTTTGGAACCATTTCAGTAATTTGGTTGGTGTGGAGTTGGTTTCTAATCATTGGGAATTAAAAGACATTCTTACTATGTGGTTTACTAAAGGTAAGGGCCATATTCTTAACCTTCTACCTATTTTGATTATTTGGTATTTGTGGAAAGCGCGAAATGAGTCTAAGCATGAGGGGATTAAGATGAATGCTAATTATATTATTACTAATATTAGAAACAAAGTATTACAATTAATTTCTATTAACCCGATTTCCTGTAACAATTTTAAGAACTGTAATGTTTTGGCTGAATTTTTTGGGTTAAATGTTGCTGCTGCTGCTGAGGTGAGGTTGGTTCGGATTGTCAGATGGTTAAAACCCAATTTCCCTTTTGTGAAATTGAATACTGATGGTTCTGTTGGTAGTAGCTCTGTGGGTATTGGTGGCATTATTCGGGATCATCTTGGTAATCCCGTGGATGTATTTTCTGGATCTCTAGGTCTCTGCTCTGTGATGTCTGCTGAGCTTTTGAGTTTAAGCTTTGGTCTTGAAAGGTGTTTAAATCTGGGTTTCCATCATGTTAATATTGAGGTTGATTCTAAATCTGTTATACATGTCATTTCTGAGAATAATGGTGGCAATCCTCAAGATTTCTACACTATTAGAAAAATTAAGATGATGATTGGTGAGCTTTCTTGTAACATCTCCCATATATATCGTGAAGGGAATGTTTGTGTTGATTGGTTGGCTAAATTTGGGGCCCAAAGTATCAGTTTTAATAATTCTTCTGTTATGGATTTGCCTTCCCCTCTCAAAGGCATTATCCTTCTGGATAAATCGGGTCTTCCTTATTCGTCATGTTTAATTTTTGTTTCTGGGATTGGTGTAATGGTTTTTGTCTGATACTAACTATTTGGATGTGTGTTTTTAGGTGCAGGGCTTCAATTGTTTTGTGGTTTGTTCGGGAAAAAATCTGGTATGAATTCTGTATTTGCCTGTATCAGGGAGTTAATTTTTCTTTTTGTGCTTATTTTCTTATTATCTCTGTTGTTATGAGTTTATTGGATATTATCAATTTTTGCAATAGTAAGGTGTCCATGAAAGTATTACATAACTAGGTTTTGTTTGATCATTCAGCTATATTTTATGATTTTAGTATGGGGTCTTGTCTTCTATGGGTGATTTCATCACGGGTATCTCTGTTAATCTTTCTGTTAAGACTTATGTCTTTTTTCCTATATTAGAACTTAATATCTACTTATCTATGACCAATTTTTGGAGAGGCTTTTGCAGGATAAAATTATTTTCTGAGCTCGAGATCGTCAAAATCTGTAAACCTCTCTCTATTAGCATTTTCTTTTGCACTTTAGATTTTGTTTTTCTTTTTTGCATGAAGTTTATGCTGAATGATACTACTTTTCACTTCCGTATTTTGGGTGCTGCAGCCTTGCAGCCCAGTTTTAAATTTTTGATATATTGTATTTGTAGAAAAAGGATCCACCGGCTCGTAGGCTTTATTTTTTCTTTTGATTGTAGCTCGTATGAGCGTCGTGAGCTAGAGGATCCTTCTAAGGACCTTGTAACCATTTTTTTTTTTTATTAACGCGTAGGCCCCTACTGTGGGTTTCACAAAAAAAAAAAAGGAAACCAATAGGTTAGCTCCATATGTTATTTCTGATGTTGTTGTTGAGGAAATTGTGGTTACGACTTTTAATACTATGATTGTTAATCCTATTTTAATTGGTTTTTTTTTTTTTTTTATACTTCTGATAATCTTCAAGCTTTAAAGCATCAAGTCGATGATAACATGTTAATTGTCTTCTGGTTTCAACGCTGAATAGTAGACACATAGTATGCTTGTTCATGTGGATCGATGTTCCTGATGGCTTGGATATTTTTAATAGGGTGCCTATAATTAATAAATCTTGCTCTCTAATATCTGATGAAACGTTATTAAACTTGGGCATGAGGAAACATCAATTAGAGTTGCATTTTAATGAGAATCGTGTTGATCATTCTGACAGGTTGATCCCCTGTGATTCTTCGGCTAACTGAGATTTTAGGAAGGTTAACGATGGTCCTGGCAAAGGCTCTAAGGAGGTTTATGATTTAAATGTGGTGCAAGTTAGTAATGATGATTTCTCTAATATTATGGGTAAGAAAAAAAAATTGTTTCAGACACCCAAGTACTCTGAAGGTAGACCTACTAGATCTTAAGATTAAAACATTTAGCTCTGTTTGTGTTGGGTTCTTTTTTTGTTGGGATTTTTGCTTGATACTATATGGCTTTTAGTTGTTGTTGGTTGGTTTAGTTCTGATTGCATGGGTTCTTTGGTCTATGTATGGTTTTAAAAATCAAATCGGACTGGCTAGTTCGATTGATTCAATTATGAACCAGTCCTATTGCCATTTTGGTACTCTTGAAAAACCAACCTAACATCAAATCAATGAGAACCGGTTTGAACCGGTTTAAGTGTAAAATAATATAAATACTACTAAGCAAAAACTCATAATTAATTTCAAAACATAATCAAATTATTAGAGATGGTGTAAAATATTAATCTAAATCTTTAATTGAACTGAAGTACTATTTTTATATATAAAAAAAAAAATTTCTGAGTAGATAAATTTTGCAGCTTTTTTAAAATCACACGACAAAAATTTTTCAAAATATATACTCAAAATGTTCATGATATTAATCTCTATAACATATAAAAAGTTACACGATGAAGGTTTTATCAAAATAAAATTATCCTCATTTTTCGATAACAAAAATACAAATTCATTTTAAAAATATTAAAAACATTATATTATTGAAAACTAAAATAGGCAAAATATAATCTACCTCGAACAAGCAAATTTTCTAACTTGGCTAACGGACTAAAATGGTTTTACGACCGTCAAACCCAAACTTTATTCTTTCTCTCTCCTCTCTTTATCTCTAATTTCCCCAAAACATTTTTGTATTAAATGAAATGGCATAGGACAAGAGATTTAAATGATAGATTAAGTGGGTTTAGATATTTAAGATAAAATAATAATTTAATAATATTATTATTATCAATTTTCAATTTAATTAAAATTCATAGAAATTTTTTTGGGAATTCAAAAATTATAGAAAAATATTCATAAAATGGCTTATTTTATTTAAAATTTTATGATAAAACTGATCTACAAAATGGACATCTAACGGTTCAAAAATCCTCACTTCTACCATTAGGTGCAAATTTCTTATTGAATTCTTCAATTATGGACTGTTTATCAGATATTTGAAGGTCTTAGTGACTTCGAAATTCGGCGATCTTAGGCTCGTTGGATTTGTCTCGTCGAGCCGCTTGATTCGAGTATAAGCTCGTCAAGTTCGGAGACTTTTTGATAACACAAATTGTGTCACGAACTTTCCAACAGTGCTTCGGGTCCTTTATTTGGACTCATTTGGGCTCGGATTGAGTCGAATTTGGTGTCTTTGGGTTCTTATTTCCGAGACGCTCAGTTTGAATGAAAGTTTGCTGAAATCAAAGTTCAGGTGATCCCGAATTTAATTTTTGAAGTTTCCAACTTGATTTTGCATCAAGATTCGTGCCGGCTCAAGATAATTTTTTGATGACATATCAAGGGTCATTTTCATCAATCTATATAATCATTGAATTTTTTTTATGATTTTTAAAATAATTTGATCAATAAAAATTATAAAAATGTACGGTATGTCGATATTTTACAAACTTTCATTGTGGATTTGTTAATATGTTATTATTTTAAATATTCTATAGATCTTAGCATGATCATATTAAAATTTTATTAGATGTTTCTTATTTTCTACTCATATATCCTAATTTTAAAAATACTGAAAAAAAATGATAAAAAACTGTCTCAAACCTCACTAATTAATTCTAATTGTTAGTTTTATTAGATAAACTTCTCCTAAAATTCAAGCACATTAAGTTACACTAATCTTATCAAACATTTACCTATCTAAAGTTTTCATTCAAAAATAATAATAAGATTATTCCTTCATAAAAATGATACAAATTTGGAAGCCCTAAGGTCGATCATTCCAGTCTCATCTCCTTGATTGCAACCATGGCCAAGGAAATAATGGCCATCACTTAAAATGTTGACACACAAAATTATCTATAGAAGTGAAATGAATTTAAGGTCGCAAGTTCAAGGTCTAGCATATTCAATGTATGCATCAGTTCACAATTAAATTCGCTTAATGTCTTAACTAAAATGAAATTACACTTGCCTTTAAATTCATTCATTGTACAAAGAATTTGGGCAGATTTATCAATATATTTATTATAAAAATAAACTTCTAAATATTTCTTATTATTATATATATTTATTTCTTTAAATAAATATTAGTGATTATCTAATTATGTGATCAGATTATTATTATTTTTTATTTATCTGTTGAGATTATACTGGAGGTTTTCCGGATAAGGTAAGCTGTAGGTTGGAATGTAGCTTCAATAGGAATGCTTTTGGTAGATTAAATGGGCTCATTTGTAAGATTTCAAGAGCTAATTTTCTATAGAATTTTTCTTTTCCATCTTTGTTTTGTCAAAGCCAACCCAATTTCCATTCACAGCTCCTTCAGTGCTTTGAATCTATTCTTTTTTCTTTTTTTTTTTGTTCTATTTGGATGTTGTAATTTCTCCCAGATATTCATTTCACCTCGACACTCTATCAAAATTAAGAAAACATAAATGATTCTGCTACAACTCTATAAATAGATATCCAAACTCCTCCCTTAGCATGCATGTAAAGGGATAAACATAAGAATTAAGCTCTCTCTCTCTCTCTGTCTCTCTCTCACACACACAACAATGAAGAGATTGGGCAAAATTTGCAGCAGTTGCTCCGAAGATAATGAGGAGCAGCAGCCTTTACTTTCGAAGTCTGGACAATCTTCTCAACCTCCTTCAGAACAACACATGGATTATCAATCGAAGCCGCCTGTGGAGGAGGCTCCTTTGGAACCGAATACACAATCGTGTTTGTTAGATGAATGGGATCGTCAAGTGTTGCACGTCAAAAAGCGCAACAACGCATTCTCCATTACAAATATTCGCTTCATAGATTATGGTGACACGCATCGCATTGCGATTAGTTTCCACAATAGGGAAAGAAGGACGATGAAGTTGACGATAGATAACGAGACAATTTATGAGGTAGATACTAGGTTGCAATTTCGAGGGAATACTAAGCTCAACATTGAAGATATGGTGGTTGACTTTGTGTGGGATCTCATCGAAAAACCGGTGAGATTTTCATTCCGTACAAGAGGACTTCCATTAGATAGTGGCAGCAGTGCCGGCTATGGGGAAGATGGTGAGCTTGTCGACAGTGACACAGAGAAATGGGAGGACTATGAGGTTCTTAATTCGATAGAGATCGTGGGGGTCGAAGGGTAGCTTTATGGTTTCTAAGTTTATCTAGTTATGCACCATGCATGAGATTATATATGTAATAAGTATAAGACAAATGATTAATGTTGGAAGATATTTGATCATAATTATTAAATAATATAATTTTTTCCTGGAATAAAAATAAATTTGTATTAAGAAACAAAAATAAGAATTAAGAAAGGAGAAGTATTTGCTTGTTGGTTGAGATGGACCTGTCTTGGCGTGAGTCCACATAAATGTGGAAAGAATTAAGAAATGAGAAGTACTGGTACATCAACAGCAATTCATTGGATCGTGTATTAATCTTGCTACATTAATATTTGAATTAAAAAAAATTAAATTAAGATTAGGACGACCAGCTCTGAACTCAGATTTCGATAAACCTTTAGTCAAACTAACTTTTTTTATAAGATCTATGTCTAAATAAGCTCAAACCAAATAATTATGATGTGTTTGAAAACTTAAGGACATTAAATGAAAGTTCAAATTAATGATCTTTGATTTTTGCATGCTTATAGTCAAAACAAGCTAGCTAGCATCTCGATGAGAGATATTCAATGAACCCAATACCGCTCAATTTTAATATCATTAAGATAATTAAATACTGAAAGAATGGTTTATCATCAAAGAAAACAACACAAGCCACCTGATGTCTATGATCAAATAAAACAACGGAGGCCATCAGATGAAGTATTTTGGAATTATTGCTAGATTTATCAAAATACTACTTTCAAAAATTAAAAATAGACTCACATTCTTCATGTGTAAGTGACCTTTATTGGAGACTAGAGAGAGCTTAAAAATCGGAAAAACTTTAAATGTACATCTGATGTTTAAAACTGACGACAATCATCAGTAACAATTGTCCAACTATAATCATACAACCACCATCGAACACCGTTATATGGCTTTCATAATTCATCAGACTACCATCATTAGTGTGCTACAATTTGACCTTCATTACACTAATGCGGCCAACACTTGACTGGATTTATTTTATCATTGTCATCACATTTAAATACTTCTCTAGCATGTTCATTTACAATCGTAGAGATCAAGCTACTATTATGTTCTAAACTTTATAATCTCATATTTTTATAATAAATATATTAGCATAAAATTCTATATATATATATATGTTCATTTTTCACCCGCTCCTGGAAACCCTAAGCGCCGCCTCAGGCGATTTTTGGTTTCCATCCGTTCTCCGCTTGTTTTTGCTCTCCCGCGGCCAGATCCTGTTAGCGATCCTTGTTTTTCTCTCCAGCTTTGGTGTGCTGGTGGCTTCTCTTCATCTTTCCCTGATTGGGCTTGACGTTTCTGATGGGGGATCCGTCATCCACTGCTTGGGGTAACGTCGCCTCTAATGGTAATAATCCGATCAAAGGTTTTTTTAGCCTGGAAGCGGGAGCTTCTTCTCCGCCAAAGTCTCGTTCTTTCAAAGATGTTCTTGCTGGCTCGTCCGCAGGTGATACCCTTCCTTCGTTAACTCAGTCTACTTTTAATGGTGTGCCGGCTATTTTGCTTTCGGATGAAGAAGTTCTTAAGCTTGCATCTCCATTTCAATTCACTCTTGTGGGTAAATTTGGTCTTCGTAGACCTAATTTGGATTCTATACGTGCTTTTTCGGTAGTTTAAAACTCTCTGGATTTTATTCTGTGGGGCTTTTGGATTCTAAACATGTAGCCATACAACTATCTAACGATCTTGATTACAGCCGTGTTTTTGCGCGTAGATCGTATTTTATCTTGAGCTGTCAAATGCCGATTTTGAAGTGGACTCCTTTTTTTGATGTTAGGGAAGAATCTCCTATAGTTCCTATATGGATCTCTTTCCCTAACCTTAGACTACATTTATTTAATGTGAAAGTTCTTTTTGCGCTTGGATCTGTTTTTGGACGCCCCTTGCAAACCGATCAGGCCACGGCTTCAAGGACTAGACCTTCTATTGCGAGGATATTAGTTGAAGTTGATATTACGAAGAAGCACGCAAAGGAGATTTGGGTGGGTTCTAAAGCATTCGGATACCTTCAGAAAGTCGAATTTGAAAAAGTGCCAGATTTTTGTAATCACTGTAAAACACACGCCCATGCGGCGGCTAAATGCTTTAAACTTCACCCCAATCTTAAGAAAATTTCCAGCAACTCGGCGGGGCAAAAGATGGATAAAAACACAGTTGAAGGTGATGTTGCCACGGAAAACAAGACCCAAATGGTTCAGGAGGAACCTATTTCCCCACCTGAGAGGGCTGTAAATTTTGCTGCTGATGAAAGCCACTTGCTCAATGAAAGGGTTGTTAAACATCCCGCCCATACTTTGCCGAATATACCAGATACTGGACCAGCTCCTCTAAAGGATATTCCCAATGACAACGATGTTAATGATTGTTCCAATAACTCAGCTGATAAGTGTAGCAGTAATAATAATAGTAAATCTGGAAATGAATGTCCTAACATTTATATCTTTGTTGAATCTATGTTACAGAATAAAGAAAACCTTGTGGCAGATGATGAAACTGATTCGGTGGAAGAATGTGAAGAAGGGGAAATTGTGGGTGAGAATATTGGCGGTCTTTCTCCCATTAAGGTTGGGAATATTCTCTTACCCACATCTCTCTCGGGGCCTGGTAGTAGCGGTTCTAAGTAGGTTGTTGAAGAATATTACACTAAGGTTAGCAAAAAAAAAAAGAAAAATGGTAAAATCCCTATTCTTGACACACCCCGTTCTACTAGAGCTCAAACTTCTTCTAAAATTTATAATGATTAATGCTCTTATTTGGAATGTTAGAGGTATTTATGGGTCCGATTCCAGGATCCGGGTTAGAAATCTTTGCCGTGTGCATAATATTCAATTGCTGGTACTTCTTGAACCTTTTATTTATGTGGATAAAATTGCTAGTATTGCTTCTCTTTTGGGCTTTAATATGAATTTTGCTAACTGTTCTAATAAGATTTGGATTTTCTGGAATAACAGTTTTAATGTCAATATCATCTTTGATTATGCTCAAATTGTTAATGTTCAAATCAATGGCTTAAATGTTGATTACAATGCTTCTTTTGTGTAAGCTGCCTGCACTAGATTCGATCGATTGCCTCTTTGGAATATTCTTACTTACTTTGCTCTTTCCTCTACTAAACCTTGGTGTGTGGGGGCGGATTTTAATATTATTTCTAACTCTAATGAAAGACTTGGGGGTAATCCTCCTAATACTTGTGCTATGGAAGAATTCAATAATATGATTACTAATTGTAATTTAAATGATATTGGTTGTACTGGTGGTGCTTTTACTTGGAACCGGTCGACCATGTGGCAGAGATTGGATAGAATTATTTTCAATAACAAGTGGTTAAGAGATTTCCCTATGTCTCATGTTCAGCACTTGAGTAGAACTTTATCTGATCATTCTCCTTTGCTTTTAACTATTGCTGTGAATAAAACTTTTACTCAAAATGCTTTCAGATTTCAAAATATATGGCTTTCTCATTCTGATTTTGTCAATGCTGTTTCCAACAATTGGAATGTTATCATCTATCCTGATAATAACATAAGAGGTATGCATCATTTGTGGATGAAATTGAGCAGACTTAAGCAAGTTCTCAGATGGTGGAAGAAAAATATTTTCAAAAATCTTTTTTCTAATATCAAGGAGGCTGAGGAAAAAGTTCTGGCTTGGCTGAGGAAAAAGTTCTGGCTTTAGATGATATTTATATTTCTAATCCTACTAGTGACAATCTTTTTTTTATTGGACCAAGCTAAAACTATTTTATTTCAGCTTCATGATCAAGAGGAGGTTTTTTGGAAACAAAAAACTTCAACTAAGTGGATTTTGGAGGGTGATAGGAACACCTCTTTTTTTCATGCTTTGGCTAATAGGAATAGAACTAAAAGCCATATTCACAATATCTCTGATTTGTAGGGTTGATTTTTTGATACTGATGTTTCGATTGCTAATTCTGGTGTTGATTGAAACACAACTATGCACACATAC